>NC_071388.1:161111424-161445413 GCF_022682495.2 Desmodus rotundus
ATTTTAAGACATTTAACCACAAATGAATATACATTGTATTTTCACATAAAAATTAGAAAAGAGGTTAACATACATGAAAATTTTCCTGAAGTACATAAAATTACAATATTTTAACGTTGGTATTTTACTTAAGGAGTAAGATATCTTAATTTATGCTTTGCCACTAAAAACATCACTTTCAACAAGAAGCCTGAATATTATAGCCTAAGTTTGAGCCTTCTTCCTGCTTGCTGATTTTTAACTTATACCCCAACATCATCTATTCAACACCAAGGGAATAATATTTGCTTCCCAAAGACTGATCAGACAGCTCCAGCCACAACTCCCGGAACTGTGCAGAGAGGCACGGAATGTGCCACTGTGCAGGCTGCAGGGCGGCACCACTACCAGCCAGGGCCCGGTCAGCTGCCTGGGATCCCACCTGGGACGCAGGAAGCCTGCCCGCCCTGCAAACGGCAAGAGCTGTGCTTCCTGACAGTAGGCAATCACAGTGGGCCTGGCGGACCTAACCTGGCGTTCCCTTTTTTAATTTTAAAAAACAGGTTTTTGAAATAATCATGTTGGTCCCTTTAAAGGTGGGAAACTAACTTTTCTTCATAGTTTCCCATTTCCAGAAACTGACTTTGAATAACCCTGAGACCCAGATATTTTTTAAAAGAGGAAAACCAAGGTTTGGAAAATTGAACTTGCTCAGTGTCACACAGCTGGTGAGTGGCAGATCCAGGAGCTGAGTTCTAGTATCAGTCCCCACACAGTGAGTCCTCTTTCCACCAGCCTACCGCGCTACCTTCGAGCACTGAGAAAATGGTAATTGTATTGTACTCAATTTTCATAAATTTTTAAATTTTCATAGGCATCAAAGTATTTGGTTTTTTAAAGATGTTTTGTTTTTTCTTTTCAGCTGACAATATTGGTAACAGTTGTTTTTGGTTTCCTGCTGCATACTCCATTATCTTGAGTATGAGAAGAAAAAATGTGATGTCACAGACTGAAGATTAGGACTTGAGGTGAAAAATAAGCAGAATTATTTTTTCTCAGTTTTAAATATAAGTTCATTAAACGTAAGAACTACAAGTAGATAGTCAGTTACTCCATCACACTAGCCCCATTTCAAGAGCTCAACAGCTGCAAGTGGTCACACTACTGGAAAGCACAGATCAAGGTCAAGAGTGGTTTTTATTGTCCTCCACATGGTAACTTAAACTGTGGTACAAATGGTAAAAAATTGTTTTATGTGCTGAGGAAGACAGAGGATTCTGAAATTAGATGAGAATAAAAAATGTTTAGTTGAATTCTTTTCTACTTTCCTCTTAATTTTGCTGTGAACCTAAAACTTTTTTAAAAAGTAAAGCTTTCTAATTTTTTTAATTTTCACTTTTCAATTACAGTATACATTCAGTACTATTTTGGGTTAGTTTCAGGTGTACAGCATCGTGGTTTAGACAGTCATATGCTTCACAAAGTGAGCCCCTGGTACTTCAATACCCACTTAGCACCATGCATAGTTACAACATTACTGAGTGTACTCGTATTCCCTATGCTATCCTTCACATCCTGTGACTGTTTTGTAACTACCAATTTGTATTTCACAATCCCTTCACCTTTTTCACCCAGTCCCCCAGGACTGCTTGCCGCTGGCAACCATCAGTCTGCAACTGAGTCTGCTTCTGTTTTGTTTGTTTATTTTGTCCTTTAGATTCCACACATAAATGAAGTCATAGGGTATTTGTCTTCTCTGTCTGACTTATTTCACCCTCTAGGTCCATACATGCTGTTGCAAATGGTAAGATTTCATTCTCTGTTATGACCAAATAATATTCTACTGTTTACATGCACCACCTTTTTTATCTGCTCATCTCTTGATGGGCACTTGGGTTGCTTCCATATCTTGGCTATTGTAAATAACAAGCAGCAGAATTAATGAAGAGGCAGAAATTGCATTTTCTTGACAATGCCATTAGTAATACGAAACAACATACCACTAGGAGATGGGGAACACAAAATCACTTCTACACCCAATGTGTCTCAGGGTTCGTGAGAGACACTAGGAGTCACCACGAAGTGAATGTTAATATTCAAGTACGTTTTGGTCCCTCTAAAGTTTTCATAGTTTACATGAAAATCAGAAGTTACAGGACATTTAAAAATATAAAAAACAAGTGGTAATGGCTCTTATATATGTGCTGTTTCTTAAAATACAAACCGACCCATAGCTATTTTAACTTTTACATGTGTATTTAATATTTAAAAATCATGTAGTAAGTCACAACCATATTAGTTAACCTGTTATAAACCAAAATTATCATCTAAAATATAATTATCTGGAACCTATACTTACCTTCTTTCTTTGACAATATTTCGGATACAGAGGTCACGGTGATAATGGATAAATTGTTGACAGGTCATTTTTATTTCCTCAGGAACAGGAGAATCCCTGTTTTCTGCTGTTTCTTTATTGTTCCATAGAAATCCAAGTCTGAAAATCAAAATTTAAGGAGACTGTTTTTAAGGAAAGAAAAGCACTGAGAGAGCCCTTCCTGCTTATTACCCCATCACCATGGCTGTTCCAAAGCTGTCAGTTACCAAAGCTGTCATCTACAACACCCAGACATTATCCATGCCTGCAGCAGAAACATACTTAGCCTGCATTTGGTTTCCTATTCAAAGCAGGCTAGGGTTGGGGGGGGAGAGGGGGGATATTTTATAAAATTGTTCTGGACATTTTATCGAACACCCTTCACACATGTGTGACCCATTTCAGTTTCTATCATAAATGAAATTCCTTATTCTGCATTCTACTCTTTGAAATGCAAAAGTAACTTACAAAGATCAGTTATTTTACTTAATCCTTTTCCAACGGCAGTACCCAAGAGACACAATGGGATCTGGAATTCAGAACAATTCTGTTTCTGCCAGCCCAGACAATAAATCGGTTGACAGTTTTTTAAAAAGATTTTATTTATTTATTTACTTTAAGAGAGAGAAGGGAAGGAGAAAGAGAGGGAGAGAAACAATGTGCAAGAGAAACATCTATTGGTTGCCTCTTGCACACCCGCAACCACAATCCAGGCATGTGCCCTGACCAGGGATCGAACCAGCAACCTTTCAGTTCACAGGCCAGTGCTCAAACCACTGAACCACACCAGCCAGGGCAAATCTGTCAACTATTATAATTTATCAACATTATGAAGCTGGTAACTAAGTTCAGTGACTTTCCTATTATGCTTTTCCTCTCTGATAAAAGGATTATGGCCCTAGAAACTATATCTTAATGATGATAATGATGATGATGATGATGATGATGAAAAAGAAGAAGGAGAAGAAAGAACAGTTACCATTTACTGGGCACTTTTGATATCATTAGTAGGAGAAATTCCATTAGCACTTCTAGTTGCTACTAATTTTGACTTCGAAAACAAATGAAGAAGTTCAAGGCTTTGTAACCCTTCCACCCTACCTATTTCTCTCTCCCTCACATTGTAGTATCCCCACTTCATTATTTTTCATAAAGAAATTCCTGAGCTGAATTCAAAGCTAATGCATTAGCTTCACCAAGCTAAGGAAAACCCCAAAATTTACAAAGAAAATGAGTTTTCTATAAATTGTCAGTTTGATAAAGAAATCTGGTTGTCAAAGGAGAAAGATAATCAAATAGAGACCTTTGGGGGCACATCACCTATTTCATTTCTAAATAAATTTTCAAGTTTCATTTTACTTTATGTAGTTAATGGCACAGATAGAAGCCAGTATCCATCATTTCTTGTTAAAATGCAAATTACAATGTTGGACTGGTAACAGTTCCCATATCTTCTCTGCAATTATTTACAACAAATACGTGAATCAACACATAACCTTTTTGTGGTGTTAAGCTTACCCTTTCTGTGGTCTCCTAGCAGTTACTAACTAAAGGTTTAAAAATGGCTTTCTCATTACTGTTACAGGTACGTATTTTTTTCCAAATAAATTTACCTTCTTTTGAAAGGTCGGATGATTAAATGTTTGTCCAATCCAAAGATGCCAAAGGAAATAAATCCCTATGGAAGAAAAAAAAGTTAGACTTTATGAATACAAGAGTAAAATTTCAAGACAGAGAAATTATGGAAGCCTCCAAATTTAGTGCTGGGGAAGCAAACCTGTAAGATCAGAGCAACATTTTAGATGGAACACACTGGCAGGCTTCTATGTAAAATTCAGTGCCTGTAGGCAGGTATGACACTTGGCTGTCTCTTCCCAGTCATACATCCTACTAATTACGATGGGCGATACAAACCAGTGCTGAGCAACCACGTGTGTGTGCTAGGTTACTGAAGAAAATGAAAACCAAAAACGTTTAGGGCTCTATGTCTTTGTTTTTCCCTTTTTCAAAAGAACATATTTCACATTGTACTTAAGTATTTACTGATTATTTTTCTGCCAAAACTTCAGAAATTACAGAATTTAAAAATGCTGCAGTATCTGAATGTAATGCAGCAACTGAACAAAATGTATGTGAAATGAAACTGGCTAGTGCTTAGGGAGAGGGCTGGAAAGGGGGTGATGAGGCAAACTGGCACCAGATATCACCAGCCACAGGTCAGGGCGAAGATGGAGACAGGAGGTTGGGAACTGCCATTTGTCAGGCACAGTGGGATAAGGCTGTAAGTGCGGGGCGGCAGGCGGAGGTGGGATGGCGAATGCAATATATTATATGAAGGACATACCCTTCTTTACCTGGAACTAAAAATAACCAAAAGGAAATCATCTGACTACCACCTCAATACCTCCCCAAGAGAAAAAATGGGGTGTGAGTGTGTGTGTGGGGGGGTGTTGTGGTATCTCTCCCTCCCTCCTTTGAGCACTTGAGCCATAGCTGTGGAGGGGGCATTGCAAATGCAACATCCCTGGTATTGCTTTTGTTTGTGACGCTTTCTCAGTCCCCATTCTGAGAAGGCTCAGCTTGGAGTGGGCTTTAAAAATGCAAAATGCTGTGCCCTGGCCAGTGTGGCATAGTTGAAGTTGACGCTTCATCCCATGAAACAAACAAAAGGTTGTGGGTTTGATTCCTGGCCAAAGCACAAGCCTAGGTCGCGGATATGGTCCCCAGTTGGGGTGTGTACATGAGAGGCAACCTTTGATGTTTCCCTCTTTCTCTCTCTCTCCGCCTCTCCCACTCTTCCCCCTCCCCTTCTCCTTTCTCTAAAATCAATAAGCATGTCCTCAGGCAAAGATAAAAAAATGTAAAATGCTGAGTGAGACTATGATTTTTCAACCTAGTATTTTGTACTTCTTAAGCACAAAATCTCACCTTAAACAGTATCCCAAAATAAGTTGGGCATCACGTAGCCCTTGGGTGCACATGTCTGTCTGTAATAAATTGACTGAGGTCACTTGTCTACCTAGACATGGCCATTTTTGCTCCCACAATTATGGCAAAACAAACTCAAAATATTTCAAAAAATTAATGTTAGGGAAAAACTTGCAGGAACATCTGATAAATGTTAATGAACTCATATGAACAATTATTTTAGATTTAATAGGCAAACCCAATAATTTCAAACAGTACTTTTCAACCTGATAATCAAGGGACAACTATTGTCTAATTAAAAAGGGATTGAATATAGAATCAAATTTCAAAATTTGCACATAAAAACATTTTCCCAATATGTAAAATGCCATTTATCCTTAAATACCCATTTTAAAAGTGACATAAAGATAACAGCACTATTGTATTAGTTCTTCATAGAATTTGAGTTTCTAATCTTTAAACTAGGGATGATAATGTCCACTTTGCCAGTACTGTGATATTTAATGAGACAGTGAATGTAAAATGCCTAACAATGGGCAGTACAGCGCATCCGCTCAAGGAATGATGAGTGATAACTATACCTGGCTGAAATTTACTCATACACCGATTTATAATTTTTAGAAAAAATTTAAGTACCTATTGGTCAAGAAATATCAAAACCTTTATCAAAATGTAAATAAAAGAGTGTAAACCAATTTAAGTGACTAAACTAACTAAAGGCTCACAGAAGATAAATCATTTTTCCAAAGTGACTTAGTAAGACCACAACGAAGTTTAGAAAGTGCTTGGAACATCTTGTCACGGCTTACATTATCATTATCTTAAAACCAAAGCAAAAAAAAACCTATTTCTGACTATAACACTCAGTGTGCATTCTGATGACTTGAACCAATATAATAATTCATCTCTACTTGGAGACAGGCAGCAGCTGTCAGCTGTCATGCACACCAGCAGCTGGCAAACAAACTGAACCCTTCTGATTTAAAAGAAAACAACATCCGCACTTGCCCCAATCAACCCATCCAAGCAAACAAAAACCCCTCAGAGTTCTCAGTAAATAAATACCTGGCCAAAGTTAAACACGGCACAGAAAAACTGTAGCTCAACATACAGTCTTCCAGGCTCTTGGTTAAATAGCCACCATAAACAACTGGAAAGATTCTGTAATGGAAGGAGAAAATAGTATTTTTAAATGAAACAAGCTAATCACTTCTCTAACAGAACAATAACTTACCTACTTAATAATTAGGAAGAAGAACACTAAAGGGGGAAAACACCAAGAATACAGAGGCTTTGTCTTTCAAACAAGAGGTTTCAACTTCTCCTCTTGACAGATGTCACTCAAACATCATCTATTCTGATCAGATTTGAAGAAGACATAAGCCATAATACAGAAGCTTACATAACGTATCAGGACTGCCGACTAGCCTAAGACAGGACTGATTTTAAAATTAGTTTTACACAATGAAAACAATCACATCACTAAGCAACAATTCTTGGCAGCATTTCTTTTTGATTTTTGTTCTTAAACAGCAGTTACAATGGTGCTGGCTGATACCATCCTGTGTAGGTAGCATCCCAGTGTGAAAACGTTAAGAGGGGTTCCTCATGGATTATATGGTCCATTTCCTACCTTGGGGCAAGTTACTCTTGAACCTTCTCAAAGAATTATATAAAAATAACTGACAATTCACAAAAGAGGATATAAAAGCATTTAAAACCCCCTTTAGTAGTAAAAAAATACATTTAAAAAAAGTGCTATGTTTTACCTACAAAATTATCAAATTAAAATATAATAGTCAATGTTGGTGAGAATACTTCACAAATCTGTATTTCTCCTTTGGAAAACAATTTAGTAAAATGCCTCCAAAGGCACAGAAACATTTACATATATTCTTTGATCCAGTTTTCCCAACTTTGAGAATCAATCGTAAGAAAATATACTGTATAGAGATGTGTATTAGAGCATTTTTAAAAACTAGGAACAATCCATAAGGAATTGGTTAACTATATAATACATGTCCCCTATGGTTTATTGAGGAGCCATTTAAAGTAATGGTTATGCACAACTATGTAGCAACATGAAAATGCTTGACTTAAGTGACAAAGCAGGATATAAATCTGTATGTATGATTAGAACCATGAAAAATGAACTAAAAAATAGAAGATAGTGGTATGATGGATATTTTTTCTCTTTTCTTTATTTTGTAAGCATTATATGAAGTGGTTATATTATTTTGATAATTTAAAAAATATTTTTTAAAGTTGACTGATCTGAGCAATATCTTCTGAGAGACCACATAGGCATTCCCCCGAGGTCAGTCAAGGAATCCATTAGGAATAAGTGGCCCTGCACACATCACAGAAACACCTCGCCTTACCAAATTCCAGGGTCAGAGTATAGAATGAGAAAGTGATTCGAAGTGAAATAAGCTATTGGAACATTTAGGCAACAGAGTAATGTGAATTATTCATTCTTCTTTCCCCCAAAAACATTTAGCTCAAGATTAGGATTCAGACAGCCTAACTGCCACCCCCCTGGGAAGTAGTAACTAAGTTTCTCCCAGATGCCTGAATAAAACCTTTGCCAAACATTTAAAGAAATGGCCCCAAAACAAAATCAGAAGAAACATTTACAGCAAACAGGCCAATAATGAGAAGTAAACACAGCAACACATGTCGAGTCAGTTGCTGGTCTCCACTCTGTAGATAGTGCTCTTCTTCCTGGGCTAATATGCAGCTCTGGGAGTTACAGCGACTCACACAATGATCATCTGTGAAACAGTAAGTGCAACAATTTGTAATCAGAGCTTTTTATTTGAATGCACTTGAAATTCATAATGACTTCCTAAGCAAACCACCACATATGCACATTCAGCTCAGAATCAGTATATTATTTTAGAGGAAATCTGAGGAAGACTCCTTCATGTAGTTTCAGGAGAGTTCTACTTGTAGGGCATTTTTAGTCTGAAAAAACATGAGTAGTATGCAATAATTCCCTTCTACACTACTCAACAATGTAATATGTATATACGTTTTTAAGGCTAAATTAGTAAATCAAGTTTCACCTGTAATAAATCTACATATTGGTCACGAATACCCTATTTTGGCCAATGGGTAACAAATTTACTACTACCACTTGCCTTTCATTAAAGAGTTTAAAATTTGCCTTAGGAAAGATGTTTAAGGCATCAAACAAAAAATATACACATTATTTACATATGGAACCAAATCAAATCACAGGCATGATTCTTCTCTGGCCTGAAAGGGACGTTAGGGGTCTTTCCCAAGCAACCTGCTTTCCCACCTTTCTTCCACTATATATGGCACCAAAAGCTGGGGAAAACATTTTTACAAAATAGATGTTACGCAGTCTTTATTTTTTAAGATTTTATTTATTTTTTTGGAGAGAGGGGAAGGGAGGGAGAAAGAGAGGGAGAGAAACATCAATGTGCTGTGAGTTACATCAATCAGTTACCTCTCGAGTGCCCCCAACTGGTGACCTTGCCCACAAACCAGGCATGTGCCCTGACTGGGAATCAAACTGGCAAGCTTTCAGTTCCCAGGCTGGAGCTCAATCCACTGAGCCACACCAGCCAGTGCTAACATACAGTCTTGTTTCAAAAAGTCAATAACTAAAACACAGTTTTAAAGCTCTTAACCTCAAGCTAACAATTAAAATTTTATTTCCTAAAGCCATTTTTTAGAAAAAGACATATGTTCTCAAAGCATTACACATGGAATAGTATAATAGCTAATGGCATGGGGGAAGGTCACAATGTTGCTAGGTGAAAAGAATGTGGGCTGCCAAACTACCTCTGTAGTGTGGTCCTATTTTAGTAAAAATTATAAATTTGTGTCTGTCTTGGCGTAGGAAAAATTCTGCAGTACATATAATAACCTGGTCTTAAAATATATGTACGAATATTATAAGATGGATAAAAATAAATTTCAGTATCTTGTATTTGCCTTTTTTAGACATTGTAATATTTATTTTGTCTTTGTGCTGTGCCAGTGTTTAGGGATGAGCAATTAATTATATTATTGAATTCTAAAATTTGTCTTTCATTCATGGTTTGATTTCCCTTAGACTTCATGTTAGGCTTAGGAAGGATACTAAATTGTGTGAGCAGACAAAGTCCATTTATGATGGCTTCCATTCTATATTTTCGCAAAATATGGTAAGAGAATCTAAGAAGTTCCTGGTGTTTTCAACAATCAGATTATTAATGAAGAAAAGGACAGAGAAGTACAGCATAAGGAGATTTCTAGAGGCAAAAAAAAAAAAAAACCATGTTAAAGTACATGTCAAATTTGTCAATAGGCTTTACTATTAGGTATTTTGTATAGGGAGGAAAAAATAAGACGGAAAGCCTTGGAAATTCCAACATAAAGAAACTTTAGTTTAGAATAGGGGTATACATGTAAAAACTGAAAGACAGTTTTAACTGAATGCCCAAATCAGTTTCCCCACAGAAAGTCACTGAAGGTCCAACATCTGATAAACTTTTACTTCTTTCTATGGAAACGCAAAGTGTACTATTTAAGATTCATTTCTAGTCAGCAAATGACGGCCAAATTTGAACACTGCCTGATAATAACTACTCCTGCTACTACGGTGTTTAGTGAGCATTTACTTTGAACACCACTCGCTGTGCTAAGTGATTTGCATACATTATTTCTTACAACCCTCACAACATTTGTTGTATAAAAACATAATGCCTTTGGCAACAATACAGTTGACATATGCTTCATTTAAAAAGAGGACTTTCTGAGCTTCCAGCCAAGATGGAGGCGTAGGTAGACAAACTGTGCCTCCTTGCACAACCAAAAGAAGAACAACAACAATTTAAAAAGAAAAAACAACCAGAACTGACAGAAAATCGAACTGTATGGAAGTCCAACAACAAATGAGATAAAGAAGAAACATTCATCCAGACCGGTAGGAAAGGCAGAGACTGGTAGCGGGGGTGGAGAGGACTCACGGCAAGGCAGCAGCTAGAGGACTCAGCGAGGTGGCGAATTGTGGAGTGCGGCAGGCCAGGCTGCAGCTGGCAGACCCCACGGCCCCACATTCGTGCGTAGATAAACCGGGAGGAACAGCTGGGGAGCGAAGCAGACCATGCAACCCAGGGCTCCAGCACGGGAAAATAAAGCCTCAAACCTCTGATTGAAAACACCCGTGGGCGCTGAGGCGGCAGCAGGAGAAACTCCCAGCCTCATAGGAGAGTTCGTTGGAGAGACTCAAAGGGGCCTAGAGCATGCACAAGCCCACCCACTTGGGAATCAGCACCAGAGGGGCCCAGTTTGATTGTGGGTAGCAGAGGGAGTGACTGCAATCCGGCAGAGAGTGGAGCAGGTACCATTGCTCCCTCTCCGCCCCTCCCTCACATACAGCATCACAGCATAGCAATCAGCGTTACCCTGCCCCCGTGAACACCTAAGGCTCCGCCCCTTTACTTAACAGGAGTGCCAAGACAAAAAAAATGGCGCCAATGAAAGAACAGATCAAAGCTAAGCAACAAAGAGATAGCCAACCTATCAGATGCATAGTTCAAAACACTGGTAATCAGGACACTCACAGAATTGGTTGAATTTGGTCGCAAATTAGATGAAAAAATGAAGCCTATGCTAAGAGAAACAAAGGAACATGTATAGGGAACTGATAGTGATGGGAAGGAAACTGGGACTCAAATCAATGCTGTGGACCAGAAGGAAGAAAGAAACATCCAACCAGAAAAGAATGAAGAAAAAAGAATTCCAAAAAATGACGAGAGGCTTAGGAACCTCTAGGACATCTTTAAACGTTCTAACATCCGAATTATAGGGGTACCAGAAGGAGAAGAGGAAGAACAAAAAATTGAAAACTTATTTGAACAAATAATGAAGGAGAACTTCCCTAATCTGGCAAAGGTAATAGACTTCCAGGAAGTCCAGGAAGGTCAGAGAGTCCCAAAGAAGCTGGACCCAAGGAGAAACACACCAAGGCACATCATAATTACATTACCCCAGATTACACAGAAGGAGAGAATCTTAGAAGCAGCAAGAGAAAAGGACACAGTTACCTACAAAGGTCTTCCCATAAGACTGTCAGCTGATTTCTCCAAAGAGACCTTACAGGCAAGAAGGGGCTGGCAAGAAGTATTCCAAGCCATGAAAGGCAAGGACCTACATCCAAGATTACTGTACCCAGCAGAGCTATCATTTAGAATGGAAGGGCAGAAAAAGTGCTTCTCAGATAAGGTCAAGTTCAAGGAGTTCATCATCACCAAGCCCTTATTATAGGAAATGTTAAAGGGATTTATCTAAGAAAAAGAAGATAAAAAACATGAACAGTAAAAATGACAGCAAACTCAGTTATTAACGACCACACCTAAAACAAAAACAAAAGCAAACTAAGCAAACAACTAGAACAGGAACAGAACCACAGAAATGGAGATCACATGGAGGATTATCAATAGGGGAGTGGGAAGGGGAGAGAAGGGGTAAGGTACTGAGAATAAGTAGCATAAATGGTAGGTAGAAAATAGACAGGGGGAGGGTAAGAATAGTATAGGAAATGTAGAAGCCAAAGAACTTGTATGTATGACCCATGGACATGAACTAAAGGGGGGTAATGTGGGAGGGAGGGGGTGGGCAGGATGGAGTGGAGTGAAGGAGGGGAAATGGGACAACTGTAATAACATAATCAATAAATATATTTTTTTAAAAAGAGGACTTTCTGTGATTTACCTTTCAAACTTAATTATAAGGAAGTATAATCAACTAAAAGTGCATTGTAACTTCACATAAGTGTATTCTAAATAATTGTTCTAAATAATTAGAAATTCAGACCACAAATGTGATTCAGTCGCTTTGTATGCCAAAAAGTTATTACTTTTAAAGATTTTTCTTTTTATAAGAAAGGATATATTTTAAGTATATGGATTCAAAATGTAATTAAGCCCTAATTAATAAGCCCTAGCCCTGGGGAAGGAGAGCAGGGGGTAAGGGGAAATCTCAGCTTCTAAAATAAGAAAAAAGACCAAAAAAATAATGGTGCTTAGGGCAAACTCCCTGGAATTATCACTTGGGTTAAACTTATTGGAAAAATTGATGTGTGGGTGTGTAATACTCCCTATTACTACATCATAAGAACTTTATTTTTTTAACTGAGTATTCTATGTATGCATGATTATTCTATTAGTACTTCCCCCCATCTTTTTTGAGAACACATATCTTAAAACAGTATGCTTCTACAGAAATTCTATGTAGAGTTCTTTTAAAAAAATTTATTTGTTAATTGATTTTAGAGAGAGGAAGGGAGAGACAGACATCGATTTATTGTCCCCCTTATTTATGCATTCAGTAGTTGCTTCTTGTATGTGTCTGGACTGGGGATCGAACCTGCATCTTTGGCAGGCTGGGATGCTGCTCTAACCAGCTGAGCTATCTGGCCAGAGCTCTGCTGTATTCTTGTAAGGCAAAAGGATAAGGAAACATCTGTTCCTTAGGCCTATCCTCATAGCCCAGAGGTACTTACTTTTCTCAAACGAAGGAGTCCCAGGTCTACTAGGGCTTATGTTTCTTACTGACTCTGTGGATATGCAGCAGGACCCTCCATTTCCCATGGAGCAGGAGCAGCAACCTGTGTAGACAACATAACATGTGAGGATCGAGCCCAATCATAACAGAAATGGGCAATGTCAAGACATGCTAAACAGAACAAACCAAAACCAAAAGCCAAACAACCTACCAAACATAGAATACAAACAAATCCATTTATATACACACAAATGTCACATGGTATCTATCAAAAAAAGTATTCCAAAGTCCTTATACAGAAAAGTCAACATTTAGAGTGGCAGACAGAGGATCAGCTCCTTTACATATTGTCCCCTCACTGTTAGGAGACAAGGAAAAATGTTTTTATCCTTGCTGTTTGGCTAGTTTCCACTGTGCTTTGGGAACTAAGAATTTGAACACTTTCCTAAAGTGTTCTATTGCTTATAATAGTTCATTTAAACTCCTCTGCTTGAATTTGAAAGCTCTCAAGGGCTTGGCTCCTCTCTCCCTATCTAACCACTCCCGCTATTCAGCAAACTCCCTTCCCTTCTTTCACAACAATTCTCCTTAAAAAAATGTATATTTATTTATTAGAGATAGGGTAAGGGAGGGAGAAAGAGAGAGAGAGAGAAACAGTGACGTGCTCGAGAGATACATCGACCGGTTGCCTCTCGCAGGTCTGCAACCCAAGCATGTGCCTTGACCGGGAATCAAACTAGCAACCTTTCAGTTCACAGGCTGGTTGGTGCTCAACCCACTGAGCAACACCAGCCAGGGCTCACAACGATCCTCTCCTGGCCTCCACAAACCCCATACTTATTTGGTCTCCCGGCCTCGTTTGACAGGGACTTACCACTTTTGTTAATTCATCTAAACACTCTCCTCCTCTAGGTTTAGCTCAAAACTCTCTGCTTTCAAGAATGTGTTTCCTACTAGTTCAGAAGATGTAGTAAAAACAATTATATTCTTTTCAAAAACACACTGCTGAAAAATCTCTTGCTGGTTTATAGGTAGATTGGTTTATAGAAGTCACACTGAGACATCTGCTCCAGAGCTGTAAATTTTCCTTTGTTTAGCCACAGAAGTGCACGCAGTGTCCTTTAAAACATTTCACACACATATAGACACGGTGTTTCTTGACATGGATTATAACAGAACCTCAGGAATCTACAATATTAAATATGCCGGAAAAAATAGTTCCTGTGCTGAACCTTTCACTGATAATGTGCTTTAATTCTTCAATAGTGTTCTTAAAAACAAACAAAAACAGATTGCACAAGCATGAAAACTATAATCTATAATAAGCTATTACAAAATGTCTTCATAAATTTCAGATGATGTTATCTCAAGGTTTAAAAATAGAGCCACAGAATAATAGAAAAGAAAATACAGAGATCACCTGGCCCAGCCCTCTTATCTTCAGAAACTCGAAGGCTTAAAGCAGCTACGACAAAATTATTAGCAGATGTAAAGCCAGCCCACTCCAATGACGCAGAATAGGGAAAACACACACAGATTATGGCCACCATGACAACTGCTGTACTAAGGCAGTTTTTCCTTCAGACGTAAGTTGGATATATAAGTAGCCCACTAGCCTTCTCTTCAACTAATTGAAACTTTGATTTTATATTAAAATGGGTTAATTTTCCTTTCAATCATAATTCCACACCATAACATGCGAAAACCATGGGTCTCTGATAAATGTGTACCAAGGGGCAGAGGTGAGTGAACTATCTCGGATTACTGAGGTTTGCGGGGGCCATCCTGGACATCTAAAGTGTTATCTGCCTAGCAAAGCAGAGTAGAGCAGGAGTTAGGAAAGGAAAATAACCTGACAGGTTGAAAGACCTTTACCTTAGGAACACAGGTGAATAGGCAAGTAAACAAGAATTTTGCCATGGCAGTTTCTAGGGTAGCTTCACAAAATCATGGCCTAACTCATCCACCCCCATCCATCTATCCTCCATTTAGCACATATTTAGAACACGTACAGTAAGCCAGACACTACGCTAGGTGCTAAGGCCATGACAGGCAAGTCAGTCCCAGCACTTACAGTCCAGTGGGCTATACGGATAATGTGAAAAGCAATTATGAAAGTGACATGAGAGGAGAGGAAAATATAAACATTGCAGAGGGTTTCCTCTGGAGGTGACATATGTCTGCTGGTTCTCCATTCATATATGCTGAAGGTGCCAACTAGTTTGCCTGATGGGGATGATGGCGCAGCATTTAAAGAACATCTATAGCACAGATTTTTGCTATTTTTAAGACATGTAAAGAGGTAGCAGCAAAAGCCTGTGGGCTTAAGACACTTAGTTTAGGGATCCCCACAGATGTTCTCAGGCCTTCTATAGCCTGTTCTGAAACACCTGTGGGAAAGGAAGGCCCAGAGAACCAGCTGGAAATGGGGGTCTTCAAGCCCTGACTGAAAGCAGACAGTACACGGGTTTATAGGATGAATGTACGAGTCCACAAAAAAAGTGAGGAAGGAGAGGGCGCTGGGCATGACCAGCAAAGTACTCTAGACTTAGGAAAAGTGGCTTTTAAATTTTAGTGAAAACATAAATGTACTTCTTGAACTCCTGTTTTAAAAGGGAAAATGGCCAAGAGGGCTCAAAAGGATGAAATTCTGATATAATCACAAAAGCTCTAACAAATCAGTGAGCACCATCAATAAAGTAAATTAACGGAGACCTGACTGAAGCAGGGTTAATGGTGTAGTCAGGACTTGGCAAACCGCAGCTCTACGCAGAAGGACACAGCAGTCTATGAAGGAGGTGTTATCAGCATCGGAAATGGAAACCAAGGCAGAGGGAGCTTGCCCAAGTTCAAAGAGCAGTAAACTGCCGAGTTAGGGTGTGAACCCAGGCAGCCTGGCTTCCATTCCCAGTTTTTAATCACGAGGCTATATATTTCTGATTTGAGACAGAGACAAAGAGAGAGAGGGGGAGAAGGAAGGCAATATAAAATGCCTTATTAGATTTGTGGGATTTTTTTCCTTTTAAGATAAAATGCAGACAACTGTAATTGAACAAAAGTAATTAAAAAAAAACATAAAAACAGTTAAAAAAATTTAAAATCGTTTCTCCCTTTTTGCTCTCTTTCTTTCTAGCTTTTACTTATTGATAGTAACAACTAATGGTTTTGAGATTAGTCATCTCTTGACTCCACAAAACCTCTAATCAAAGTATGTACCATCATTTATACTTCCTAACACGATATTTTGTCTGTGAATCCAAAATGTGTATTCTATCGCTGAGTTCCCTTCATGAACTGAAGCAAACCCTACAACAATCATTAACACTTATTAACAAAGTCACTAGTGAGGGTCATATTTTCACTTATACCAAGGACTGCTAAACATTTTCTATAAAGGGCCAGATGATAAATATTTTTGTGGACGACTGAGTCCTTGTTCAATGACTCATCTCCACCAATGTAGCATGAAAGCAGCCTTAGACCATCATATACAAATGAATGAGCATGACTATCTTCCAATAAAACATTATGGACACTGAAATTTAAATTTCATATGACTTTCAAGTGGCACAAAATATATGCCTTTAAATTTTTTTTCTTCAACCCTTAAAAAATGTACAAACTATTCTTACCTCTTGAACCTGTACAAAAAGAGGTGACTGACCAGTCTTGGCCTGTAGACAGAAGGTTGCCAACTCCTAACTGGCACCATCAACCCCGCTTCAGTCAGGCCTCCTTGGGCATTTTATCCAGGGTGCTCGCCTGACGCAAGTTGTTACATTAACAAACGTAGGCGCTTAGTTTCCTAAAAAGGGCCTTCCTTTGGTTGTTACTTTTTTCTAAAACACTAAGGCTGAGGAAGTTTAGGGTTGAACAAAAGATTATCCTCACACAAAAAATTATAAACAAGAATCGAATGAATGAACTTGTAAGCTCTTTCGATTATTGACTTTAAGTTCCTCATCTGACAAATACATGTGATATTCAAGATTGTTCAAGGACATTCGCTTAAACCACACATTTAGGACGCATGCTATACAGGCATGTAAGAGTTTCTTTATATTAAGGATCATACTTGTTTCTGGGATAGAACTTGTAAAAGGTAAGGGTTCATTTATTGGCACCGGACTCTCCTCAAAAGCAGTGTTCCCGGATTCCACGGCTTTGCGGTTCTGAGACTGGGTGAAACATTCGTAGCGCCCCGCTTGGGTGTTGCGGTTCATGCACATGAGTGATATGCTGGCTGTCGCAATGCTGCAGAACAGGGTGACTGACGTGACGATCATCTGCCAACATTGCAAAAAGACATTAAGCCACTTTTCACAATTCCATCTTCCTAATCTGAGCAGGGTAAGTTAGGGGTAATTGTTTTGGTGGAAAATGCAGTATCTTCACAGCTATAAATGCTCCAGAACAGTGGTTCTTAAAAAAGAGGAGGTATATGGAAGGACTGTAAGTTACTTGTAGAAAAATTAAGACTTTGCTTATAATCATATGAGATTTCTAAACTCTTCTTTTGCTATACATCAATCCCATGGTTTTGTCTGCAATTTAAATAACTGTTTACAGACCTTTATCTTCAAAGTTTTTGCTTGCTTTCATACAGAGTTTAACCATACTTCAACTAGAGATTCTTTCATGGTAATAATACCAAAAATAAATAATTATAAGTAATACTTACTGATTAGTAAGATTAGTAAAAAAAGGTAAGAAATCAAAATCATTTGAGGAAGTTTTTAAATAAACACATCCATGGGCCTACCCCCTGGAGAATTTCTGATTCAGCAGGTCCCAAAAGCCGCTTTCTCTATAGCTTTCAAGCACACTTTCACAGATACTCTTTGTTCTGAAATTTACATTTATTACAGGATTTAAAGTCAATAACCTGGCTTTTATTACTACTGCTAACTCATTAAATAGCTTTAAATGAATCACTCTTCCCTACAGCAGAGGAAATATAATTCATAAGTATGTTTAAGAAGACTCAGTGAGTTTCAAACATATGGAAATCCTCAGCTAAAAATGAACTTACATAAGATCTTTACCACATTTTGAGGTGTGACTGGACAAAGGGATGTAGGATCACCAGTATGATATGTAGTAAGTTGGAATCGATTTTCAAAATTCATTTCAAGGTAAGCACAGCAAAACACATTAGCAGCTAAAAAGGGGCATTCTCAAAAACGGAAGTGTCAGCACACTCTTCTCACCTGCTCTTTGCCATAAAAGAAGGCTGAGTCAATGCTATCTCCATTATGTTTTCCAGTTATCAAAAGAACACCAACAAGGACAGCAGGAATTCTGGAATCATAAGGGTTTAGAGAAAAAAAGAAAGTGAAAAGTAACTACTGACAAGAAGAAAATTCTTACATGTTCTGAACTACAGCAGCTGGAGAGTGAGAGAAAGAGACAGAACTGTTAGTCTATTAATGGCTGTGGGCCAGCTAACAAAAGACTGCTCACATTCCTATGTATCTGCTGGAACTTTGGGCTGATTTCCAGGTGGCTATTTCCACAGGTTATTTTTTAGCCATCAAACTCCTGGAGTCTCTGCTTTCTGGTTACAAATGGGCTTACTGGACTGCTGCCCACAGCCAATCCACAGGAGTGGGCATTTCTTTTTGTAGACTCCGTGCCTATCCCAGAGCTGGCATGCTTCACTTTCTCCCACCCCTTTGCCTACAGCTAATATAAATTACTTCAACACCTTACATCTTTCTTCCCCCTTTCCCTCACCTAATGCATAAAAGCTTTTGCAAACTCCAAGACGATGGACATGCGGTCTTTCCTACCTAGCCATGCAGCTGCTGGTTCGGACTCCAGGCCCCAAGACGGGTCTTCTCTTTTGCTAACCATGGCCTAATAAACCCTTTCTTTTAAAAATACTTTCAGCTGTGGAAGTCAAAAACTTTTAACACTGTATACACAGAAACACGTAAGTGAACAGAAAACTACCAACTTACCCCCAGCCACATATTATGATGATTCCAACTGGAATTTGTATCCTCTCTTTCTTTTTCAAAAGAAACAAGGAAATTGCTAGAAGTCCTAAGAACAAGAAATAGAGGTGGAAAGATACATAATTACTTGATGTTGATCAGACTTCATGGACTTTATTTCATCAAGCTTCTTTTAGTAGCAGTCTACAGTTTTTGCCCTAAAATTTACTCCAAGTAAACACTGTCCCCAATAATTTGAAGCAAGTTTTCTTAATTCAAAATCATTTGTGTTTTCCCTCCTATATTGTATCTTTACTCAAATCTTCTGTTTTATACATGAGGATTTTTATCAAAAGCCCAAAATCATCTTATTCTTTTGACTGATGTCTCTGAAATCTAAGTATATTTGGAAAAAGAAAAATTTTAAGTGGCTACAGAACAATTCTAAGAATGAAAACACTCCCATTCTGTTGGTGCTAAGAAAGTACAGGCAATTCTTACACCAGTTTTGTTTTTGGAAAATGCCCCAAGTCTAAATGATCTATGTTAGTACAAATACAATATGAATTTACTAAAAAAAACAAATGTTTTAAAGTTCTTTAGCTTTCTTATACCATATATCCAATTATTCATACAAGTAATGTCTTATTTAACAAATTCTACATAGCTATAGAATCTTAGAACTTTAGGGTTGGAAGGGATCACTGCTGTAAATTCACACCTTCATTTCACAGATCTGGGAAACAAGGGTCAGCCAACCCACACAGCCAGCAGAGGGCAGAGCAGGACTGGGAACCCGGCCACGGGATCTGAGGCAAGTCCACTGGATGTTTCTAAAACTCAGATCGATGGACCCAGATGGTTCCTCAGACATAGTCGTCAGAATCTCGAGATTCTGAGAAATTTTAAATCTTTCTGGTATATTTTCAATGACAATCACCTAATTGCCTATCTCATAACTAAAGTACAGTCTTACGATTTCAGGGCTTACATTTGCTTTTATATTCAGTTTGAGCCAAATGAAGGCAAGCACATGGTCCAAATGAAGGTTCTATGGCAGTTTAAAGAGAGAAAAGAGATGAGAAAACCAGATCTGAAATCCACACATGGAAATAAAGGCAGGGCAAATTAAAAAAAACGCACACAAAACCCTAACCACAGACGTAATTTCCATTTCACATTTCAAGCTATGATTCAGATTAGTAAACAAGATCCTTTGTCATGTCAATAAATGTTGCTAATTAGAATTATTGAGTTTATAGTTTTGTTTGAATCTCATCTGTGATGCTTTGGTTTTAAGGTTATATATTAGCTGTATATAAGGAATTCATACCTAGATTTAAGGTTGTACAGATTAAGGTCATGTGCTAAAAATAATATAAATTAACACCAACATCCTCGAGAATTACTTTTCTTTATAGGGACCACACATTCATTACTCAAGGTCAAAAAGATACTATAACATCCACTGCTCTTCTCTAAATGCATTTGCACACTCTGTAGTTTCAGGTTTTCCAAGGCCCAGGGAAACAAGTAACCAATCATGAAAGTGTGCCAACTGTGTTACAGTCCCAAGGACGCTCTTCAAAATTCCAATGTTCATTATTTCTTCTTTGTGAAAAGACTGACACAGGAACAGATCCAGTCTGGCCCCGGATCTCTCACTGACAAAGTTGTGAGAGCTCCTGCCTGAAGCAGTTAAACTCTTTGGGCCTTATTTTCCTCATTTGCAAAAAGATAGACTTAAACCAGACCAGTGTTTCCGAAGTGTAGAGATAAAAGGTGGCAGAAGGGTGAAAATATTTTGACTAGTTATGTCTTTAATATGTGCTTCAAAAATTTTTAACTAGCACATGAAGCCTGGGATTTTACTGATACAAGTGAAAAAAAAGTGAGTCAATTTTCAGGAAAAAACAAAGACACGGCTGGCTATGCAGATATGGCAAAAATCATAAGGATGGTATGCAAATGAGTGAGATTAAAAATGGCTGAATGGGATGATTTAAAATGACACTTGAGGTCTAAAATTCTGTTTTATCATAATAATCTCAAGGTTAAAGGGTCTCTTTAACCTTGATCTATTCCCTTAATCGGGGTTAGGGAATTCAGAATGTTTTCGCATAGATTTTGGCATACATGCATGGAGTGTTTCAGGGAGACTTGGGGCTTTTGGATACATTGATCTATTTGCTGGTTTCTTATTCTTATAAATTTAGCCTTAATAAATCCAGGTATTAGAGAAATTATTTGGAAATAAAGGCTTTAGGTTGTTTTAATTTGATATCTCATGAAATCTCTTATGCTATCCAAGGTGTACTTGCCCTTAAAAAGCTCAACTTTCTCTTTGCACTGAACTTTTCACTGTAATTCCTCACTACATTGTTGCTTCATTTCAAAAGGCTGTTGACTTAGTTTGGGCACTGCTTTTGGTGGTGAAGGCACGAAATCAAAGGCCTGTGCCTCACAGCCACATCCTGACACTTGCCTCTTAACAGTGGCTATCACCAGCCCTAACATTCTACAATTTCCTTTTACATGCCGTTTTTTAGGTTCACATTTGGGGTATGAATACAAAATAGCCAGACAGGATGTTTCAAAAACATCAGAATACATTCAAATAAATATTATACTTCAAAATAGCAATGTGCTAAATCATTCTGAATATCTTTGCTGGAGCCAGTTGAACTGAGAAATAGTCTTTCTTACTGGGTGCTCTTCTATTGCCATACCTTCTTAGTCCTTACTTTACTTGTTTTCATATTACCGTTTTTCCCTCTATGTAATACTTTAGTTCTATTTGTTGAGTGCCTACCATATACCAGGTATAAATACCCATATTCATTTAATTCTCAAAATAACTCTGTAAGGTACAATGACTCAGGTACAGATGGGGAAACATAGACTGCAAAAGCTAAGTCGTTTGCTTAAAGCAGAGCCAGAGTTTTTTTATTCATCCAGCTGGACTCTGGTAGTGAGCTCTGGGACACTCCTTACATGCCTCATACTTCTCTGCCCATTCCCTACACCCTCTACCTGCCTCCAGTGCCTGTCCTCTTAGGGTCTCCAAAGGAGAGCTGTGCTGCTGACTGTGGCCTAGAGCCAAAGATCCTGAGGAAAAGGGCCACATGAGGGGAAACTGCCCAAACCCTGGTGGAAATAGAGCACATCAACAAATGGAACTCAGTTTTACGGACGGTCTATGTTAGCAGGTGTAAATGCCAAGAGAATACCTTACTCCTGTACTAGTAGGAGACTTCAAAAAGATCAGTAGAAGCTGAGGGCTTATAGTGATGGAGAGAGGACACACCTAAATTTCCACTCATGATCCAACTTACCTGTCCATAGGTAGGTGCTATAGAGGGAGCTGTACAATAGAACAAACACCAGAATTTGTCCAATAAAATTTTTTTCTTTAACAAAATTCCATATTATCATTGCAGCACAGACAACAGACTAAAGAAAGAAATAGAAAAATACAAAGTCATATTCACATGAGTCATACTCATGTTTTATTCACAGTAAATACATTGTAATTATTCAGTTTAAATTGTTGCTGAATAATTATCAAGTATAGCATTCTAGTTATACTAAAACCTCAAGTTTTATGGTAAAAACCTTTCTTATACAGATTCATTAACAATGTACATATTCAATTAAAACAGATGAGAACATTCTAAATATTAACCTTATATTTAATAATGGTTTACATTGAAATGCTAACCTTTACATTATAATTTGAGACATGCAAAGACTTAACTAGAAGAGTAAGACTGTGAGGGTTCAGTTTTTAAAAGTGCAATTATTTCTATTAAAAATGCAAAATTATCATCAAATGCCATTATGAACCTCAACTTTGTATAGTTCAAGACTCATTACAATATTTAATAAATTAGGTATAATTTAATTGTAATCAAATTGTAATTGATTGCATTTGGTAAAAAAATATTTTTGACTATAAGTAATTTTCTTCTCTGTAGTGGTATAATCAATGAGAAAGCCATAGTTCTAAATATCTATAGGTTTACTAACCTGAGCAATGAGTAAATTAGTCGTAAGCATATGAGGAAGCTGTTTATATTTTTTACTCAAAAGAAGAACAGCCAGAGACCAGATCTTAAAGACAAAAGGTTCAAAAGTTATTCAGGTTTCTTAATCTTTATAATCTTTATAATTCAGTTACTTATTGAATTCATTGATTAGCCTCTTTAAAGAATACACTTTATCCTGGTTCAGAAAAAAAACTCCAACATTGTATTTACTTTAATCTGTCTTATTCCCCAAATGATATCAAAGTAAATTACTATATCCAAGGTAAAATAAAAAGCATGGACAGGTCCTATCATAAACTAACTCTCCAAAAATGACAGGCTCTTTGAGAACTAATGCCTTTCCCTGGGCCATGTTCTAACTTCCCCTACACTTGGTGGCTGGAGTGGGACACGGGTTCATAGCCAACTATTCAGGGAGAGAGCTTTAGTGGGAGATACGGCTATAGTGCACCAAGTTCTCCCATGTTTTTTTAAGAGTTTTACTTTTAGAGCAAGGGAAAGGGAGGAAGAAAGAGAGGGACAGAAACATTGATGTGAGAGAGAAACATTGATCAGTTGCCTCTCGTACATGCCCCAACAGGGGATGAACCCGCAACCCAAGCATGGGCTTTGACTGGGAATTGAACCAGTGACCTTTTGCTTTCCAGGATGATGCCCAACCACCTTAGCCACATCAGTCAGGGATACATTCTCCCTTTTTGATTCCATTAACTCATGTGGTATCTAAATTCCAGGCTATCTTACTTCAAACAATATACACTGCCTACCTTAAGATTTTCTTGCATTCCTTACAGTGAAAAAAATTGGGTTTCTATTCTACTTATACAGTGGCCAGCCAAGTATGCTGGTTACTTTCCTTCTTTCTGCTCCCCTCATTGTCCATCAAAACTTACATTGTCTCTCTCCCCAAACTGCCCTCTTACCAATGGGCATAGATTAAGAATATGTAAGAGAAGTGATATTTCCTAAAAATTACATTTATTACACATTTGTTACCAATATATCTATTCATCCCCACTTCCTTTCCTTTAACAGTAAAAGTTGTCTTTTTTCAACCAAAATGCTGCTTGAATTCAACAGACAATTTATAAACTACTCTAGCTGTAAAACGTGTAAGTATTTAACTGGAGCAAGATATATTCAAAAAGTTTCATTAGCATGAACGGGTGAATGGATGTGATCCTGAGGACCCCTCAACCCCATGATGCTGCAACAGCCAGTATTTGTATAGTGATCCACCATGTACAGAATGCTTTCCACACATACTGTCTCATGTGATCCTTAGAGCAACCTGTAACTGAGAAAACTGAAGCTTAGAGAAGTCAAGGTAACTCCACAGAGATATACAGCTAGTTTGTGATAGAGCCAAAGTCAAGTTCAGGTCTGACTAAATTTCATGCCTTGTCTGCTATACAACTCTTACTCCCAGTTTGAAAGACGAATCTCATTAAGACTGATATTGTATTTTATGGGTAGGCTTTAGCACTCTTTACTGCCTACAAAATTAGATTTTTAAATTCCTAAATTTCAGTTACCGAGCTATTTGTAAACTCATTCTGTGGTTTCATTCATTTTTACACTGAAACCTACTTACCAAGGACACCAGGCTGATAATACTTATATCAAAACTAACATTCTGTATGGCATAGGCCAATGGCTTAGGGTCCATTGAGGGAAAGGTCAGTAACCAGGCAGAAACGTACATGATTGGTGCAGACACGAATGTGCTTATTACCATCCCTGAGGTTATCTGCAAAAATAAAATCAAATTGAGTAAAGGGTCACAGTCACACTTAAAATAATTACCTTAAACTTTAAATAGCCACAGCACACTAAGGCATTCTAAAATAAAAGCAAGAGTCAGTGAAAAGACATCACAGGATCCAGCATGTTATCTAATACCATATTCCCCCTTTCTGAGAGCTCTTTTTAAAAGAAAACACCATTAAGTCCCCTTGGCTCCTTTTCCAATCTATGCTCAGTTTATATTTTCACATAACAAATAGCACACATCCCATGGCTGATGGTTATCTTCTAGGTTCTAAGAAGTAAACCATATTAGTGATCTAATTAAACTGATGACCAATTTCCTTTCATACTACTTTGCAATAAAAGCAAGTTAAAAAAGCATAAAATTACTATGCAAACATTTTATAGGCTAAAGATGGAAGTGACCTTTGTTAAACAATTTAGTACCTTAATATTACATTTCAAACACATTTACTCTACTGCTGTAGAGAATGTGTACAATATGCTTGCACACTGATAACAATTTGGTTTTAAATGATTTTAGCTATTTACTGCAGTTGATTATGTGGTGCTTTGCATTTGGAGGCTGAATTATCAATGAGTGAAACAGAATCTTTTTCCCTCGAAATTTCAAAAGTTACCCTTCCACAAATAACCTTTAGACTTAAGTGTAAGTACAGAAATAAAATACTTGAAACTAAAAAAGACTAATGAAAAATGTACTGGCTGAATGAAGACCCCAGATTAAAAACTTGTTAAAATGATGTCACAGGATGCCTCCTTATATATATATATATATATACCATGAAGTAACTTATAGACATCAAGTTCTCATAAAAAAACGCTGACTTGTTTTTTGAAAATTCACTTTCTACCAACCACACGAACAATCAAACTTAGAACGTGGGGTATACATACAATCTCTACTTCCATGTTGAACTGTGTCGCAAAGATGGCCACTCCTGGTGCTACAGGAAAGACACCATACAAAAATGCGTAATTTGACAAACTTGTATGGTTCACTACACTGTCGCCCTTGTCCAAGACTTCCACCATTTCTCTGCACAGAAGTGGCAACACCAGGCTGAAGAAACAAGAAATGCACCATAATTCGATATCCAAGCACGCTGGTCCCCAAGTGGTAAACTGCTCTGGTGAACTTTGCATTAGGGTGTTGTTCTTCTTCCTAGAAGGCATATTTGTTTGCATGCACACATTCTCTGTATGCTTACTCATGGACGTTTTATTCAAAGACTCAAGAATTCAACCTAGAGCCATTTAAAGTGCAACAATAGTCTAAAAATACTTCAAACATTAGTAATTAGGAAGAAGAAAATCAGACTTTTGTTCTACAAATAATTTTCTTGCAAAAAGCTTGTAAAAGTTGTAATAATAGGTGCTGTTTCTTGTTTCCTCTATTAGTTCATTGCAATGTTAAAAGAAAAAAGATTGACAATCTAAGTAAGATTTTAAAAAGAAAATTACTAAACTCCTTTTTGAAAAACAAAGCTGCTTTTTAAAAAATCATGATTAGGGGTTTAGAGGGGCATGCAAGAGGCAACCAATCAATGTTTTGCTCGCACATCGATGTTTCTCTCCCTTGCTTTCTCCCTCCTTTCCCCTCTTTCTAAAATTAAATAAATAAAAATTTAAAAATAGATGAAAATATTAAATAGGGATCCAAGACCCAGAAAAAAGGTGTTGAAAAATGAGAATATTTATCCCTGGCTGGGTGGCTCGGTTGGCTGGAGCGTCATCCCGTACACCAAGAGGTTGCAGGTTTGATCTTCGGCCAGGGCACATACCTAGGCTGCAGGTTCAATCCCCAATGGGGTGCATCCAGGAGGCAATCAATTGATGCTTCTCTCTCACATCAATGTTTCTTTCTCTCTCTCTCCCTTTCTCTCTCTCTAAAATTAATAAACATATCCTCAGGCGAGGATTTAAACCATTTTTTAAAAGTGAGAATATTTAAATTCTACTTATAAGCTGATAATACTATTACTGTTAGAACCATATCTATTATTGTGCCAATACTAATTAATATTTTACTTCTAAGGAGCATTATACCATCATAAATAATATTCTTATTATTATTGAGAATATTATAATATTATAGGTAGAATTTGTACTCATTTGTATTATTTTGAAGATAGAGATATTATTTTATATTGCACTGGTCTCAGAAATTTAACTGTCAATACAAGAGTTGAACTCAATAGCTAAGAATGCCCCAAGTACCCTGGGATACTCTGGCTGTAAAACTGATGTCACTGGCACCATGAAGTGTAAGTCCATGGCTAAGGGGCTAAGTAAGCTGAAGAACTATTAACTGAGGGGCTGAGAACTCTGACAGGTTAGGATCAGACAGTTGATAATAATCATTCATATTAACTTACTTCTATTTAGAAATTTCAACCACCCTCAGTATTACAGAAGATTTCCCCCAAATTCATGATTATATGCATTTGAAAAAGTTTATATTAAAAATTATTGTTCTTTTTATGACTAAGATGCTTTGGACTTTAGGATTTTAACAGATTTAGAAAACTCAGAAATCCTGCAAAATTCCTTAAAAAATATTATTACACTTGGACATTAGGAGATATCAAGTGAAATTATATAAAAGCTGAAGGAAAATGAATAGTCTTTATTCTCTAACAGTAAAACAGAAAGGATAACCTACATGAAATAAGAAAATGACTTTCCACAATACACCAACATCACATTTTCCTTTAAATCACAAGTATTCAGTCAGGAGCAATTATTATTATCAAACTTTTTAAAGGGAAAATAGTTACAGACATTTCAATGAGCTGGCTAAATAAGACTTTCATAAAATATAATCCCCAAGTTAAATAAGTGAAACTTACAGTTTAGCTGTGATGAGAAGAATTAGAACAACAAATGCTGACTTCTTCAGTTTCTTTATTTTTCCTACCATTGTAAGACCAAGATAAAATAGAGCTGATCCGGAAAAAGAATTTGCAAGTCCATCAAGAAAATTTTCCATATATTCGGGCACCTTTTGGTCAAGAATAAAATTGAAGGCAATGCCAATGAAGACCATAAATACTATTGGGTTCTGTAATACTCGCAGAAGTCCAAGTCCCACAATTTTTACTTTGTTTTGAGAGGCATTTTGACTGTCTTTCCACTTCTGGATTTCACAGAAAATGAACCCTATTGGGTTTAACATCATAAGAGAGATTGGTGCCACCAAATAAATGTACTGGAGATATTGTGGGTATGTAGTTTGATATAAAGCTTCGACTGTAAAACAAGAATTAAAAT
This sequence comes from Desmodus rotundus, assembly GCF_022682495.2. Classification (NCBI taxonomy): domain Eukaryota; kingdom Metazoa; phylum Chordata; class Mammalia; order Chiroptera; family Phyllostomidae; genus Desmodus; species Desmodus rotundus. The sequence continues at coordinate 161,139,264 of NC_071388.1, forward strand.
TGATTTTAAAATGATTACTATAGAAATTCATTAATAAATTATGTGTATAATGTTTTCTATGCACAATTATACCATATTGTAAATTAAACCTAAATAGTGCAGAATGACCTCATTAGCCTTGTTTTGTAAATAGAACATCTTAGTAGGAAAGTTGAAAAAAAGAAAAACGTAACATGTTAATAATTAGCTCATAATAATCAACTTTTACAAATTCTTACTAATACCCCCTAAATTTTACTTAGTAGAGGCTTAGACTAGTCACAACAAAATGGAAGAGTTGTAGAATTCTTTTTTAAAAATGCTTATTGATTTTGGAGAGGAAGGGAGAGACAGAAAATCAATGTGAGAAAGAAACATTGATTGGTTTTTCCCCCATACATGCCCCAACCCGGGATCAAACCCATAACTTAGGTATGTGCCCTGATCAGGAATTGAACCCACCACCTTTTGGTGTACAGGATGATGCTCCACCTGAGTCACACCAGCCAGGGTGAATTGTAGAATTCTTAAAAGAAACAATTCAAAGTAAAATTCTTACAACAAAACATTTAAGTAGCAATAGCAACAGGTGGCTGGCTGTTGGTTCCTGTGAGAGAGAGGTCTCACTAGAGTGGCGAGGCAGAAGTCTGGGTACAGTGGACAGATGAGCAAGTAGCAGACAACAAACTCGGAAACGAACGAAGTCCAAGCGATACAGGAGAAGTGGAGATGGGTAATGGTTGACAGAAAAGAGAACTGGAGTTTCCTATGAAGTCTAAGAATTAGATGTAGTGGGAAGTTTAGGACTTCAGAGTAGTCAGATAATAAGCTTCTGAATTTAATATTGCACAGTTGAGTAGGTCCAGGATAACCTAGGATGGCCACGTTAGTTGGTGGCTGAAATGCAGTAGAAAAAAACATCACTGGTGATGAGGTGGTCAAGGAACTAAGAGGGCAGAAAATTTGATAGGTAATTCACATGGATGCTAAAGTCAAGCAAGATAATGGCAAAACTTGGCAGCAGAAAAGATAACAGTGAGCCAGATATTCCAGTCTTCAATGAATGAGGAATGACTACAATGAGGTCAGTAGATGAGAGCAGTGAGGCTGCGCCTGAACCTCAAAGAGGCAATTTTTACAAAGAGCAAATAATAATGGCCTAGCAGTGGTACAAGGTGGCTATGAGGAAGCCAGTCCCATCTACCATTGCTCACGCAGTATGCAGGCGTTGAGAAAATGGGCAGCCTCCACTTGAGGGGAATGAAAGGCAATGCAGGGCTTCAAGGAAGACCAGTGAAGATGCTGAAGAATTAGGGATGGAAAGATGGATAAGAAATGTTTGGAAGGGTGGAGTCATGGGACGCACATTTAACTAACACAAATTCAACTACTCTCTCAAGGAAAACAAAAGCTTTTTTTTCCTTTTCCATAAAGCAAGTTTCCATACGCAAATGAATTACTTAACTTGTTCTCTGAAGAACAATGCTAGCAAAAAAAATCGGGCTGTGTTAGACTTGGGAGTATACACAGAGTACGTGTGCTGTATTCTGTAGGTGACTGAAGGGATTTTTCAAGGGTTTGATTGTACGTGACGACTTTAGAACCTAATCACTGCATAAGTTAAGTCTCCTTAGAAAGGGGTATGGTGGGTTGGACCAGACTTACAGCAGTTTCTTGTTGAAAGTGAGGGTTGGTGACGTGGTTGTGGACCGATGAGGGCGATTTAGAGCCTTGAAGTAAGCAACTTGGTCTCTAGGCACATTTTTGGCAATGAGTTCTGAAATTATTCAACCTAATATTTAAAGGCTGATTCATAAGTGATTTGATGTTAAGAAAGACAAAAGAACAACCATAGTCACTCACAAGGAGAGAGGCAATCATGTGAAAAAATGTAAAAGATTAGCTTTCTCAGTTTACATTGAAAGTGACACAGGTGGGAAAATATATTTGTTTACTTACTCAGGGTATGTAAGCTTCATTTAATGGCATGCAAGTGTCCTGTTAACGTTATGTAACTAGATTATACAACCTGTAGAAGTTCACCTTGTTCTCATTAGCTAAAAACTACTTTTTATAAGAATCAATTTCCTTCTTTTCAGTTAAGCACATATAGAGGTCTATGTCCCTGAAATGAAGCAGTGGTTAAACAAAACACATTTGATTACATAAAATTTCACAAATTCTTTCTGATTTCCAAAGTAGATATACTAGCTTATAACATGTTTCATAAGGTTTTATCTTTTAAGTAAAAAAAAAAAAAAAAAGCAGTACTTTTGATTACTATTTCAAGGTAGTGACACTTTTTCTGATCAGATATTCTATCTCTAAGACATCCATATCTGCCCACCACTCAATTTTAAAAATAGAGATTATATTTTGGAAAAGCCTTGTGTTTTCAATCTGAGCACAAGAATTTTCCCAAATGGCCAAGATAAAACACGTAAACTTTGATAAAATGTATAAACTTACAGCCCTTAAGTTAATGCCTTTTCCAGAATTTACGTTTTTTGCTGTGTATAATATGCACTTTTTTTGCCCAAATTTTTGAGGGAAAAATAAGGATGCGTGTTATACATGGGTATAATGATTACAGGCCATGGTATAATGGGTATAATAATCCTGTGTATAACATGCACAAAACATGGGTGTGCATTATACACAGGAGTGCACCCTACATGGCAAAACACAATACTTTCCTGGCACGCTAGCATTTAATAGACTTTAGATTGTTTTAAAGCCAATACAAATTTGGGCAACAGTCTTTATTATCTGTGGCTAGCCAATTACCAAGTACTTTTCTCTTTTTTTAGGATCTTTTGTATCTTCTCCTCTTGATTCCTACTACTACCACTGGTCCAAAATTTCAAAACTGGGTTACTTAATGTGTGTCCAACCAATATCCTTTTGGTTTTTCTTGGTCACCCCCTTCATCCATTTTATTCACTGCTGACAATATCATCTAAATCTTAACTTTCAAAAAATAAGACTTTTCCAAAGTTCTCACGGCCCACAAGAACAGCTATGAAACCTTCCTTTTGACATTCACAGTCTGGTCTCCACAACTGGTCCCTTACCTCCACAGCTCATCTCTCTGGAAATACCCATTCCTCAGTGCAAAGCCTCCATCAGCCAGTTTAATATCATAGTTAGACTGGACAAATACCAGGTTCATAACTAGTCCTGCATACTGATCATCATCACCCAACTTCTTGAAGTCTCTCCTTTCTTATCTAAACCTTGTCTACTGTTTAAGGCCTGTCGCAGGTACTACTACTTCCACCAAGTCTTCAATCTATATCACGGATATCCTCTTCTCTGGTGACTTGTTTCGTATTAGTGCCACCTCAACTAATTCTACGTTCTTTGAAGGCATCATATTATAACTGTCAAGCGCCAGCACAGCACTGAGCAAATCTGAAAATAGCTGCTGAATGGAATTAACACATCAATGAAGGTTAAAGGTTTCAGACAGAATAAAAATGTACTTTGTAACACACAGTAATTTATACCTAATTGTTGTTTGTTAACATGTTTTCTTTTTTTATCCAAATTTTCTTCTTTTTTAGTATTCTGAATATTTACAAAGTAGGTTATTACTGGGGTGTTTTTAAGTTGGTTGAACAGGTATTTGAAGGCAAAAGTAGTCTAGTGGGACAGAAAAACATTGGGAATAAGTAAATACTTGTTAAATTACTATAAGAATATGGTGAAACATGGAAATTTCAATCCCCTTCTGCCATTCATTTGCATAATTACTTAACATTGTCTTTAAAAAGATTTTATTTATTTATTTTTAGAGGGAGGGGAAGGGAGAAAGAAAGAGAGGGAGAGAAACATCAATTTATGAGAGAAACATCAATCGGTTGCCTTTCACACATGTCCCAACCAGGGACCTGGCCTGCAACCCAGGCATGTACCCTGACACGTAATCAAACCAGTGACCTTTCACATTGTGGGACAACCTTCAACCAAGCCACATTGGTCAGAGCTTAACATTATGTCTTTATAAATTGGTAGTGCTATTCTTTTGCTACCAATCTGAAGATGGTTTTTAAAACTGAAAAAATATACATAATATATAAAAGCAGTGACCCCTAGTTAACAAATTAATTTAGAGTCATTATATAAACTATTAAGTTCTAATTAATTAATACTTAGAAATAAGGCTCTTGAGGAGGAGGAGAGAATTCCACTTTGAGGAATTACTATACAGCTTTGAAAACTAAGAGACAAAATTAGCCACCCACTGTGGCTCCTATTTTGATTCTGGCAGGTTTTCAATCCCTAGCAAATAACACAGAGACACAGACAAGATCATTCTATTACTTAATGGCATATAGTTAAATGCTTCATTTCCTTTTTGTTTACAGCTCAAGCACTACAGCATAATTATGATTAGTCAGGGTACTTATGTTATCAGCATCATTTGAGGAATAAATTATAGGATTTAACTGTGCCCTATTAGTATCTTTTAATGACCAAGGCAGGGAACCATTCTGGTTTGCTGAAATCAACATTTCACCTTGGTTTCTTCTCACGCTCAAATTTCTTTAAGTACCTTTGAAAAGAATTGTTCTAAAAAATAAAAAATAAAGTCTGTAATAAGGCACTACAGTTTTCTGTCACTTCAGTGTAGACAAATGATTTTAACGTCGTCTTATAGACTGTTATAATTGTCATAGGAAAGGAACCATGACTATCCTTTCTCTTTATTCATGATCTGCCTTCTCCTGAGTCACCTGTAAACTGGACTCATGCTGTAAAACAAATACAGTCTTCAAAAGATCAGTTCTTATAAGCTATGTTGTATATCTGTGAACAAGAGAGTGGGAATTCCTGGGAGAGGCCACATAACAAACTGAAAGGGTCTTCTCTCAGGAGACAAAGTCTCCTCTGTTCACACTGAATGAGGCCAGAAGGCAGAGGGGCATGGACAGCAGTAATAAATCACCTCACTGGAGCAGACACATGGCCCTGCAGTTCTATATCACACCTTCCAATCTGCAGGTACATGGAAAAGCACTTCAGTCTGTTCTACTGGATTGTGGTAGTTATTTTCTATAATCTAATGTTATAATAGCTCTTATATTATTTTTGATTTAAAAATTAAAAAAAAAAACAAATATTACAGCTCAAAATCTATGAGCATAGCCCTGGCCAGGGGGCTCAGTTGGTTGGAGCGCTAACCTGTGCACCAAGGGTCATGGGTTCAATCCCAGGTCAGGGCACATACCTAGGTTGCGAATTCAACCCCCACTTGGGGTGCATACAGGAAACAAACAATTGATGTTTCTCTTTCACATTGTTTCCTTCTCCTTCTCTCTCACCCTTCCTCTCTCTCCAAAATCAATAAACATATCCTCAGGCGAGGACTTAAAAAAAAATCTATGAGCATAATCATCAGGGAAATTGGGCTGGAACACTGCTGGAAACATGATTGTTAACAGATTCACTGATGTAACGTGGGACATAAGAAAAGCAATGATGAATATGGCTGACTGCCTTTTTTAGTTGGAGATTCTGCCTTGATATGAAAATGGATAAACTCATTTAATAGGTCTTTTTTCACTACTACTTATTTCATGAAATATTTTAGATTAACATAAGGATAATAAAATGTTGATTATCTATGAAAGTAATGTATTACAAGGGCTACTTGGTCTTTGGAAGATTAAATGGGCATGTTATATAACTCTGTAGTGTCAGGATGGGCGGGGTAGGACAAAACGGTAGCCAAACTACAACCGGGAAGAGGCGGCTGATGTCAAACCAGGGAACCACCAATGATAGATTGCCACCTGGTTTAAAGAGACCAATCCCTAGCCCCCGCAAAGTGAGCCAACTAGAATTTGGTGCATAAAACCCCGCCATATTCCCTGCTTGGGCGCGACTTCCTCGGCCCTGCTCTGTGGACTGGAGAATCTCGCCCGGGTGTGCAAACTCCAATAAAGCTCTGTACTGCCTAATTCTGTGGCTGATTGGCATTTCTTCCTTGGCAGAGCCTAAGAAAACCTTTCATGTAGCATAAGAGAATGCCCAGCATTTAGAACCAGAAGACCTACATTTGGATCTCAGGCACCTGTAAGCTATATGACCTGGGATAAGGCAATTAAATCTCTGTAAGCCTGTCTCCTTATTTAAAAATGAGGATAATATTATTTGCCCTACGTCAAATGGGAAGTAAATGAGAAAAAACTCTATAAAGTTTAAAATGTTAGTGCTATTTAGTTATGACTTAAAATTAAGATATAGTAATATTCATTAAATATTTAATACTATGATGCTAAACCACTTCTTAGGTCCTTATATCATAAACACCTTGATAAATTTACATTATTAATGCCTCTGAAGAGATGGATAAGTCTTTATTTAAAATGCTTGGTTCATTCTTAATTTTAAAATTCGCTAACCTTAAAGAAACACTTACCTAGTTTCTGACTATTTATAGCTTAGTTACCTAACAGCCTAGTTTGTCCTCTCTCATAAACCTCCTGCTTTACTCAGTTATTTAATTTTTCAGATATATCTCTGTTTCTGGTAAAAGAGATGGAGAAGTGTCAAAGGAGGAAAGAGATGAAAAAGGATAGCCCACCAGAATCCTTTGGGTGCCAGTGGTGAAATAATCAGTTGGGGAAAATTTGAAAGTTAGTGGTAGTTTTCAATAGTCATTTTATTACAGTTTTTTGTCTCTGCTCAGGAGCTATACCATCAGAAAGGCCTTTACTGACTCCCTACCTTAAGTTGTACCTCCTCATTCCTATCCCTCTATACTACTTTATTTATTTTTATGGCCCTTGTCATTACTTGCTATTATTTTAATTTTATTTTCCCATTAAAATGTAAATTCAATAGGTATAAGAATGTTGTTCACAGGTGCATTCCCACAGCTAACACAGTCACTGGTATATAAGGGGTCCCTATGAATGAGTGAATGAATGAATGAATGAATGTATGTATCCATAATTTTCAGGTCCTCTCATTACGATAGATGATCAAAGCACAACATAAACATTAATCTAAAAATAAAAATATAAAAAGAGTAGTTACTAAGTACACATTTTCTTAGTGGCAGAGTGTCTGGAAAAAAAAGATCTTTCAAGATCTCTCAACACCGAAAACTGGTATTTTTATTGTTTCGTCAGAAAACATATACACTTAGAAACATAAAATTAGGCTGCTTAAAGGGTTGGAAAAGTGAAGAAGGGAAAGTTGGAAAGGTGAAAAAACCCTCCCCGTTTTTGTCCCTAACAAATTAACTTCAACAAAAGTACACTGATGTTTTTGAAGAACAAGCTCAGAAATGAGCATTAATGTAAAATAACATATATTCCAGATGGTAAGAAATATAAGACAGGAAAAAAGTCACTCATAAAATTCCACTGCTAACATTTAATAATGATGGTTTTTATAATATGCCTATGGTTTTTACATAATTTAAATCAGAATCTGATCTCTTCTGGGAATTAAAGTTCTTTCATATGTGATTATTAAGAAGAAAAAAATACTATTAGAAAGAAAATTCACAAAGTTTATTTGGATATGACCATTTGTTTTAGGAAGAACTTTCAAGGAACTCTGATATTGAGGAAAAATGTAATTCATCCTAGTTTAAGACATATTTAAGAAAAAACATGAAAGATCTCTTAGATATAAGAGTAAGTATTGATCACTAACAAATGCTTAGATAAATAAAAAGGCTTAAATTTTGATACTTCTAAAACACCTGAATTTTTTTTAAAACTTGGAAAATAAAAAAATAACTTACCTATAGGATATCCCAATGCAAAGTCATTACTTTGTGTAGCAAAAATAGGGAATAGTCCGGCTTTGCTAAATCGACTATCAGGGCTGGCAACTAATAAGGTTAGTACACAAACAACAAAAAACACAGAAGCTTTGGCAATTAAGATGCTATACAGGAAAGACCAGTCCACATTGGAAAAATTAAGCACAACCATGTTTTTGAATAACAAAGCTGGAAGTGCAAATCTGGAGACAAAATTTCCCAGTCCTTTGGCCTGTGTTGATGTTATGACATTGGCCCTTCCTGCTACGTAGCCACAAAAGACTATGCCAAAGCATTCTAGTAAGGCTGGAAAAAGCCTTGTTATTGACATTGAAGGTGGGTCATTGGTAGAATTAAATCCATGCATTACTGTTGAGGACAAAGTGTTAGTCACATTGACTGCTATGGTTAAGTTCTTGGCAGGTAAATCAGAAAAAGAATTCATTTTCTTTCACTCTCCAACTCCAATCAGATCTCTGCAAAGAAAGAAGATTCAGTGTAACAAGCAGTAGGAAGAATTCTAGTTGAAAGAATACACTGGTAAACCTAGACTTATTAAATGGCTAAATACACATACTTTTCTTCAACTACCATCAGACAAAAAATACAAGTTTAAAAAAAAAAGCATGGGAGTGTTTCCTTGCTAACAATAACCTCTTTACTCTCAAAGGTGGGTCAGTACAAAATATTTGTGTTGCTGTCCTGTGATCAGTATCAGACCAGAGTAACACAGCTACAGTGATGCACTGGGGTCCTCTCCAGTGACCCACCCGGAGCCCCACCTAATGATTAAGAGCATGGAGCTCAGAGTCTCTGCCGAATGTTCACCTGATCCAGATTCCCCTGAAATCTCAGAAGTTCTCAAGGTTATATCAAGGAGACACACTAGACACAAGGGGCCTTTCCAGCCTGTGGTCATACTTGACTATAGTATAGGAAAAACGATATACTAGAGTATCACTTGTCAACTTTGAACCAGTAACTTATTTTCTGTGTTTCACTTTCCTCATTTGTGTAATGGTAATAATAGTACTCACCTCATAGGAACTTGAGATTATTCAAGTAAAGTCCATACAATCACATCCGGCACAAAGTAATCATTTAACAAAGTTAAATATAATTTTGGTAGTATATTAAGAGAGGGAATGAAACAAAAAAAATAATGGCATCCCACCAACCTACTCTTAGTTCCTTTTACACCAGCCTCACATATTGGCCTTTTTGAATGTCCCACAGTCCCTTTGTGCTACATGGAGTTTGCACATGCAGTTAACTCTAAAAATGTTCTCTTTTCTACCCACCCACAACTCCCTACACATAACACCTACTTATCCTCCAAATCACAGGATTTAGGAGTCACTTCTATCAGATAAGGGCTTCTCTGACCCCACAGCCAGGCCAAGAGTCTTTCTCTATGTTCCTTACCTTTAGGCCACTTTTCTCATTTTATAATCACACTGTGCATTACAGTGACTATTTGTTTTATGTCTGTCTCCTACGCAAGACTTTAAGTGCTACACAAACTGGGTCTGTGGGTGTTTCTACTTACTGTTGTGTCCCTACCTCCTAGCACAGCACAGGGCACACAGAAGCCTCCATATGTGTATATTTATTTCACCTTTTAGTGAATCCACATTGTTGTCTTTTAGGAACTAGTTCATGGACAGAAATCTCTCTCTCTCTCTCTCTCTCTCTCTCTCTGGCTCTCTCCCTCTCTTTTCAATGATAAAGTATTCTAAGTTTTTCACTATAGCAACAGGCCCAAGACCACACAATGTGTTCTAAAATGTTCTAAAGCTGTTCATAAAATGTTAAGGAACACAAAATGTGTTGTAAATTGTTCTAAAGATGTTCAGAAAAATGCTAAAGCAAGAAAAAGTTCTTAATGCTATTATTACAATACTTATCAGGCTCCCCTCTTGCTGCCACAGATACATGAACATGAGGTTTAGACAACTGCAGATAACCAGCTCTTGCTAGTAACTTGAATTTAACATGGTGACAACTGCCCAGTTATAATTACTCTGGGTTAATCGTCTAAAGTGACCTTAAATAAGGCAGAAAGTGAAAAAGCTCGTTTCTGAAATGTACAATGCCCAGGTTAAGTTCTCAGACATGCACATCACATTAGTAGGACTCAGACGGCAGGCCAAGGACCAGCAACAACTGATACTCAGAGGTGTAAACAAGGTAATTTTCTCTGTACTACCCTGGTATTAACCGAACCATTTAAAAACTTACAATTAATCTGGATCAGGATGAGTATTTTTCTAGTAGGATTAGATAGGAGTGGTCAATACACAAAAACCTACAATATTCACATACCTGAAGTTTAGCAAGCAAGTGTCAAATTATATCCTGGGAAAGCTACCTGCTGGTACAGGTACCCATAGTTGAAGTAGGAGCTGTTAAACAATTAAACAAAGGTGTCAAACATTTGGAGTCCTTAAAGATGTGGACTTGAAAAGTCAGCGCTAAAGAGTAAGGTGATAAATTAGCCCAGTCTTGTTATTTTTTTTTCATAGTTTCCTATATTTCTTTGCCTGGAGATTTAATAAATAATACTGCTCACTACCCCTTATTTGTACCATTGAATTCCAATGCTTTTAAACCAACAGTTTAACTAAACTAGCAGTTGTTCAGTATAAAGAGTCAAAAAGCCCTGAACCCAATTTTGGGCCTTATCCCTTCCTTATCAACCCTCTTTGGGCAAGTTACCTAGCCTCTCAGGACCTTAGCTTCCTCAAGTATAAAATTAGAGGAAAAACCTCCTTCAAGGAATATTGTGAGGATTGGAGATTTTATACTAAGCTTATCTCAGTAGTTTATCACAAAGTAGGCTTTCAAGAAATAGTAGCAATTGCTGTTAGGAATTATAGCCCTCATAATAGTAAGAATGGTAACAAATTAAATATAATTCATTTTCTATGTCAGTTCTTCAAACAATACTTGGTAGTAAAGATCTTCCAACTAAAATAGACGAACAGGATGGGCCACAAGGTTATCATTTTTATTTTATACCAAACAATTAAGAGGAGTTCAATTCAATTTAGTTTGATCTTAAATAGTTTTAGCAGGGAAGAGAGAGGTCTTCATTTTATCAAGGTGATGGTCAAATAGTTGTCATAATGCCCAGGTTTAACTTTCAGTTACTTGAAAATTAAGAGAAAAATTGAAAAGTAATGTGCCCCTTTCCATGAGGTTTCTTTTAATGTTCCTCAATATTAGAAAAGCAATGCCTGCTAGTTGGGAGAAAGTCAAAATAACCAGAAGGGACTTGTCATCTTAATTCTCCCCACCCCCCACGGGAGGAAAAGATGCTTTCTAAAGCATTCTTTTAAAAAGAACAGGAGCCACAGCAACAGGAAGTTTTGGTGGGGCTTTTTTTTAAGTTACATCCAGTCTTTTCATCTCATCAAAACAAGGCTTGTTATGGAACAAACAAGCTGATCTGTCAGTTAAAAAACACTCACTGACCACTCGGGGTGGAGACATACAAACCACTTCGGGCTGCTTCATTTTTGGTTTAAATAACACAGAACAAGTGAAATTGTAAACAACGGATATTATTAAGTAAAAATGGGGAAGAGGGCTGCGATTATCTTCCAAGAGAAAGCTTTAAAGTCAGGCTATTTCTCAAACACCCAGTACCCTTTATCCGGTGGGAAAGCACTGTACAGTGCGGTACCGACCATTCAGTGCACCCTTCAACGTCAACAGTCACACCGTCCACCCACTCCCACCGACTTGTAGGGGACCGAGTGTCCTCCCTGGAGACCTAGGGTGGGGAGCCCTGACCTCGGCTCTTCCCTTGTCACCAGGGATAGACTTCGGCCCTCCAAGATAAGGGTGTGGAAAGTCGCCAACCACGGACGCCGCCCAGACAACAGCTACCACCCAGTCCCTGGACAGGCAGCAGTGAAGTGGAAAGGCAGAGTGGGGTCTGTGGCTGCGATAAAAAGTTGGTCCTTCAGCTTCCCCAGGGCAGGGGAGTCACTACATCAGAGTAACTGACATGCTCTAAAAGCGGGTAAGGAAGAAAATTTGGGGCAACTCTCCAAGTATATGGGCAGGAGCTCCCAGGAGGGCAGAGACTGAGACCACCCCTTGGGATGAGGGCAAGAGTCGGAGAAGGAGAGGGTTTAACGAGGTGTTCCTCAAACTAGGGAATGAATGGCAATCTGCCGCCGGAGGGGACAAGCGAGCCGCCTTCTCCGCTACGTAAGCCCACCCGGGGGGCCCCCACGCGTCCAAAAGGCGGGCACTGCGGGGAAGAGGCGGGCCGGCGCAGGCACGGGGCTGCCGGCCTGGGCGCTGCCCACCTACTCATATCCGGGAGGCGGGGGCCCCAGGGGCTCACCTCACCTGCTACGTCTGCAGCCTCGGGGCCGCGCGGTGAACGTAGTCGGTGCTCGCAGTGGGCCAAACGGGGAGGAAATCACCGTTAACTCCCACCAACAAACAGCCCTCCTAGCAGAGAGATGCCAGCTGCCGGCTGCAGCAGCTCAGTCACGTTCCGCGAAAGTGAGGTGCAGAGAAGTCGTGGCCGGGTCAGCTCCTTCAGGCGCCCGCCTTGCGGCTCCGCCCCACCTCCAGGCCCCACCCCCAGGCCCCGCCCTTCGCTGCCAGCCTCCGACCCGCATGGTCTCTGGGCCCTCCCTCCCCTTCAGCCGACGCCCTGGGTCCCGCCCTCGCCCCCAGCGAGCGGCCCAGTCTCCAGGCTCAGGCGGCGGGACTTCCGGCCACCCGGCTCTCCCAAGATGGCGGCTGTAGTCGGTAGTTGTAGTCTCGTTGGCCGTTAGTTTTTTTCCCAACCCAGCTTCGTGTGATCCGCCAATTTCTATTTTAGTTAAGCTAGTCTAGTTTATAGAACATAGTTTAAATGCACGGACTTAAGAGTCAGACCTGGGTCAGAATCTCACCTTTCACTTTCCCAAGGCAGTGTGACCTTGACTTTCCTAAATCAGAGATGAAAATGTCTGTGAAGCTTTAGCATTGTGTTTTATTTAGAATAGGCTCCCAGTCTATTCTAAATAAACTGGGAGACATACAAGACACGCAGTCCTGACTGCGTGTGTTTCTACTCTGGAGGAAACTATATAGTCTTGGTCTACCTAGAGGTAATTGGTTGTATTGTTGGAAAACTTCCAGAGCTGCTTGAAATAAAGGGATCCCAAATAAATAGGTCCTCCAATAACGCCTTTTCTTTCAATGTTATAACGTTGATGAGATGCCAAGAACTTAACTCTTGTTTATATTAACTAAGTCTAGGGTGAATTTGGTTTCCTTACACGTCGTTTCCCTTTAGTTCCAAGAACCTAACCGTAATGTCAAGTGAGGACTCAGTGTATAAACTTCCATTTTGAAACCAGGAGTCCTGTATTTGAATTAAGTCTTATGGACTTAAATTACTTCAAACTTAAAAATATTTATAAGCTGACCTCACTTAATATCTCCATACGCATCTCTCCTTTGTAAAGCCTCTAGTTTGCTTTGCATCTTTAATTGTTTTGTCTTGTAACTTCAGCGTCTTCCTGTCATCTTGGTAGTTTTAGTGTAAAGATACAAAAATTTAACTTGAAAAATCACAGTAAGCTAAGCATTGACGAAATCATCTGAAAACTAAGCAGGAGAAAAAGGCCAGGAACTGAAATTATGGAAAAGTCGTGTATTCTGCTCCTGTTTTCACTTCCCCTTTGTTCTCAATTGTTAAAAAGAAAACCACAGGCCCAAAATGGGGTCACTTATGCTAGGCCCCCTCACCAAACTCGGACTAATTTAATATAATTGCAGTTTCAGTTTCTAATTTTTTTCTGATTATGAATGGAATGATTAATTATAAAATATATTGTGAGACAAAAGTAGGTTTACAATTCTATGGGAAAATAATACAATAATAAATAATAATATATGGATAAACTCTGTGTTTGGCATACTCACAACTGTAAACTTCCTTTTGCTCCACCTGTATTCAGATAATATGAAAAACAATGAAGAAAGTGAAAATTAACACCTACTGATAGCATTTTACTATGTATACTATTTTTTCTATGTGTATATATGTATATAGACTAAGAAAGATTGCATCATAAAGTAGACATGATTTTCTATACACATGACTTTTAGTAACATTTTTCATTAAAAATATATAATGAACTTTTATCCATAAATGTAGATCTATATAATAATTTTTAATACCTGTCAAGAATTCCCTACTGATGTTTGAGAATAATTTTCCTTGAAAAAGTGGGAACTCTGAGTCATTCATAAAATCTAATGAAAGATGAGTAACTCAGAGGAAGATAAAGTAGTACAAGTGATTAGAGCGATTTAAAATTTGTTATTTGACTATGTCTAGTGCTTGCTTTAGCAGTACAGAAACAGTTCTAATATGATTTCAAATTTCTTTAAAATTATTTAGTTTCTTTAAACTCCCATCTCCTTCCCAATAGCACCAGTTTCTTTTTAGGGATCCATATTCCTTTAGAGAAGTTGACTTCACTCTGCCTTCAGAGATGATATAACTAACCTAGGTATCCCATCAGTAAAATTCATCCCTTTGGACTCAATGATTGAGTCAGGGTGGGCATTGGCTCTAAGGTAGTTTGATACAATGACTCAGGACTTTTGCTGAAAATGCTGAGGTTCTCTTTCTTGGTGGACAAGAGGAGGATGCTGGGAGCCATCCTGAGACCATGAGAGGGACCAGTCTTAGAAAGATGCAGACATCAAGGAAAGCACAGCAAAGAGAAGGAAATAAATGGATCCTTGATGACAGATTGAGTTGTAGAATCACCTGAAGCTAGTCAGCCTGTGGACTTCTCAGTTATGTGAGCCAATCAATATTTTAAAAAATTGTTATGAGTTTATTTGAGTCAAACTGACAACAGTTGCTGGGAAGCAAAATCTCAACAGATTGAGAAAATGCTCCAGAGCTTTTTGCAACTTATTGTATACGTTACTTACAAAAATGTATTGGCTCAATCAACTCAACAAGTTTGAGTTGAGTCTTCTGTTACTTGAAATCAAATTAATAGCAAAAAGTTTTGAAAGAAAATGCCAATAGTAATTATATGACTAGTAAAAATACATTTTTTCCTGTGTAGAAAAGTTCTCAAAATTTCTACCAAAAAGTGTGTATTAATTTTACCAGGATAAAGTCTGAGACAAGTTTTAAAGTGTCTATTTTTGCTTATATAGAAATGGTGAACAATACCTAATAGTAAATATTTTTCTATTTACTATTTCTGGTAGTTACAGGCAGGATGAATGCCGACTTTTCTGGTTTCAGGTATAGCTTCTTGGTACTTGTACTTTTGTTTTTTTGAAAGGGGTCAGACATTTGGGACATGAACATGAAAAATAAACAAAATAATCCCATTTTTACTTCTAGTTTGTTCACTTAAAAATGTGCTCAGACACAAGTTTATGTAATAGACAGTCTTTAAACAAAGCCTCTTATAAATGAGTGTGTAGAGCATTTTGTAATTTGAATAATCTCTAAAGTGAAACACTGTGAAACTAGTCAACTTTGTAAAATATAAAGAGGAAGTGGAGAAAATCTCAGATTTAATTTTGATTTTGGAGTAAGATTTTTAGCTTATTCTATTGGGTTGGCCAAAAAGTTCACTTGTGGTTGGTTTGTTTTTTTTTTTCTGTGAGGTGGTTCTAGTAGTGCTTAGTTGTCTTTAACTTCATTCAAAACAATTTTGTTAGCTTGTATTGTGACAGCTGTCACATCAGTGTGCATTTAAAAAAGACATCAAAATTGGTGATTTTTTACATGGCCATATTAATATTGAAGATGGTAGAAAATATACAACATTTTTGGCATATTATGCTTTTTTATTTAAAAAAGTAAAAACGACTGAAACCCAACAAAAAGATTTGTGCAATGTATGGAGAAGGTGATGTGACTGATCGAAAGCGTCAAAAGTGGTTTGCAAAATTTCATGCTGGAGATTTCTTTCTGGACAATGCTCCAGGGTTGGTTAAACCAGTTAAAGTTAATAGCTATCAAAATTGAGACATTAATTGAGAACAATCAAAGTTATACCATACAGGAGATAGCCAACATACTCAAAATATCCAAATAAATAAAATGTTTGGTGAATATAAAAAATGTGTCTTTTATTCTACTGAAAAAACTAAATGGACTTTTTGGCCAACCCATTAGTTAAAACATGGGTGGAACTTTTGAGTAAATAGATAGCTTTAAAAAAGCTATCACATCCCCCAGCACAAGAATTAACCACAGACCGCAGAAGCATTCGTTCAGTAGAGTATTTCAGGAGTTCCAGTCTCCTTCCCTCCTTGAAGGGGCAGGTACTTTAGTGATTTCCATAATATTTTCAGTGCCTGGACTATGCTTGGCACATAGTAGGCACTTAATAAATATTTGTTGATCTACTAACTCTTGGAATGCCAGCTAAACAAGTTTGTAAAGTTGCTATATTTAGAGAGTCACTTCAAATGGAAATACCTACCCCCTTTTTTGTATTTTTTCCCGCTACCACTTAGTTCCCTTATAACCACCTCCCACAATCACCACACTGTTGTCCATGAGTCCTTTTTCCTTCTACCCTCTTTTATTATGCTTCTTCAAGTATCAGCAAAAGTAACTGACCAAGAAGTATCAGAATGCTAGTCTCTCTGTGGCAGCAGAGGAATCAGATTGCTTTTTGTGACTGACAAGGGCTGAAACAGAATAAATTATGGGGGAGTCATCATTGGTTGTGACACAAGCTAAATATGGTAATAAATAGTGTCCCAACAGTTAATTCTACAAATATTAAAATGCTCCTAAAATTCCAAAAGTTATTTAGACTTTCCTGTTACCCTAACGTCCATATAAGCTTTCCCTCAACCATTCCAAAAGATTGAAACAGGAAAGGAAACATAAGACTTCTGAACTACAAGAGCGTTTGTCAGTCCAAGCTAGAAAGGCACAGGCACTAGGTTTTTGACATATTGTTCTTGGAGAATGAAATTTTAGAAAATATAGATTCCAGGGTCCCGTCAGACTTACTAAATCAATATCACTGGGATTGGGCCCAAGTTCTGTATGTTTTCCCGATTCTGCAGATAATTTTAATGCAAATTCCCAGGTAAGAGCTGTTCTAGGGAATGAGCTAGAAAGTATACATCTGCTTCAAGGGCAGACAGGAGTATTTGCCTTAGAGGACGGCAGAACATTTTTCATTTTTCTAGAGTCTCAGTGGTCTATGGGAAGAAACATGTTTCTCATAGGAAAAAGGGCACACTGCATCTGGCAACTTCCTTCAGAAATCCATTTCAATAGCTGTTTTCCTATCAGGGCATTCTTCCTCATGTGAAACCTATTTTTTTTTGTTTGGTTGTTTGCCCTTTATGGAGAAAAGCAAAACAAAATGGAACTGATCATTGTATTCATTTATTGGGTATATATACACCATGTCTTCACTATAGTGCCATTTTCAGGTCCAGTCAGAAAGTTCACATCGTGGGTGGAACTGGATGAAGTAATTTTCTGACACATTCAACAACGTAGCCAATACATCTACAGTATGGTGGATTATGTAGCACAACCCCAGTGCAGTCATTTCACCACCTCTTAAAGCTTCAACTTTTGAGAGAGATTATTTCCTAAGAAATAACTTTTTAAAAAATCTTTTTCTTTATAGTTTGTACATTTGGTGTCTTTAACAAAATCCTCTCTTGCATCAAGGTCATCATGATATTGCCTTGGCTGGTGTGGCTCAGTGGATTGAGTGCCGGCCTGCGAACCAAAGGGTCGCTGGTTCCATTCTCAGTCAGGGCACATGCCTGAGATACGGGCCAGGTCCTGGGGTGGGGGGGCACATGAGAGGCAACCACACATTGATGTTTCTCTCCCACTCTTTCTCCCTCCCAACCCCTCTGTCTAAAAATAAATTAATAAAATATATATTTTAAAAGGTTATGATATTTACCTATATTTTTTCTAAAAGTTAATTGTCTTTTAAAATTGTTATTCTTTGTACCATTTTTCAAATTCTTATATGTAATTAGAGCCCCATTCTAGACTCAGTGTGTAGAATGTTACTGTCCAGCACAGAGAAGAATACTTCTGTAGCTCCTCCAACCAATTCTAGATAATTTTTTTTTAAATCCTCAATGCAGAATACAATAAAATGAGACTGTACAAAGAGGTAAAAATCTATGGAATGTGTTCAAAGAAGATAGCAGAGCAGTATCAGCTAATGGAAATATAAATTATCTTAAAGTCAATGTATGTTGCCCCTGGAGATACTGAAGCAGTAAGAGTGAGCGAATGCAGGATGTGTGGACACAAGCTGCTGGTCATGCTGTGGATGTGCTTATCGCATGTTTGTCAAATGTCTAGGAGGATTACACTTATGTTTGTCAAATGTCTAGCAGGACCTTTAAGATGCCCTTGTGTAAAAGTCACCTTACAGCTCTATGTCAGGTCTAATTAAAAAAACAACAACACTTCAGGCAAAGTCATCTTTTGATTAAATTTCTAGGTGTCCCATTTCTGAACCCCTGCTCTGGCCTCCCAAACACACCTACTTTCTTAGGTTCTTGTCCCAACTATGGAACTGGGCTCCGTCTGCGCTGCTTTATGCATGTCTCTTACCTACTGTCCTCTGCCTGCCATGAGGATTGCGTCAGACACCCCGCTTTGCCTACATGTGACTGACTTGGCTCACTTGTATACCCTATCTAGTCAGGATTATAGGGCTTCCATGTAGGATCCTTAGTAGCATCTCAAGCTGATGAGAAATAAATTCCCAGCCATAGCTTTCCAACTGTTACCTGGTACAGGCAGTTATTTGCACTTGCAAAGCCAAACCTTAAGAAGATTCTTCATGTACGTGAGTAGTATGATTGACAATCATCCCAGCAAAGGATGCATTCCTATCTATATAAAATAATCTATATTCAAAGGTGTGACTTCTGTTAAGCTACCCTGGGCTTCATAAATAGCACCACCGTTTGTGGACAGACCTGTAATCCTCTCACCAAGTAAATCTGGTAGTTGGGTGGGCTCAAGGGATGATTCTGGTCCTCACCACTAACAGCTTCAGTTTTCCCCACCATCTACTATAAGAAGGTTACTGCTGACACTGTAAATTAGTCTTGGGTAGGATGGGCCTCTGAATGTGAGACAGAACCGATAGGATTGGCTTAGCTGCCTTGGCTTGCCCTTTCGTTCCTCACTACTTTCTGTTCTTTTCTGCAAGTCCACCTTCTTAGTCAAAAGGCACAGCCTGACATTCTTTCATTTCTTCCACTTCCAAATTCCCTTTGCCCTGGATAGCCCCCAAATCTGTGGCTTTTCCATCTTAGATTCCCCCATATCCCCTCCTCTCTTGTAGTAATTGCCTATAGATTCTCATCTCTGCCATGCAACACCCCCATTGGTTAGCATTCTAAATGGAAGCAGGGTTTGTGTCCGAGGAGCTCTCAGGCCACATGTAGATCTTATCTGTCACGAAAGCCTCTGCAAGCACCCTAGCTATCTTTAAGAATTGTAGACCTGGAGTTCTCTTCCATTTTCTTTACAGTCCCAGGTAAGCTATTACCACTCTCAGTGTCGCCTTTCTGCCGGTAAACCTCAACTCCATTAGCTTCTGAATTAGTTTCTTTGTAAGCTCCACAAAGTATTACAGTCACTTAGAGTTTATAGCTTTGTCATGGGCATGCCAACTAGATCACTTAGGAGTGGCACCATCACACCATGGGGTATATCCTCAGTAGCTCTCCCTATCCTATCCTAGGAATCAGCATGTGCCCATCACCAAGGTGAGGCTTAATGTGAGTGGAGCTTCCACCTCCCCAGCTATTCCCCAATTCTAGTAGACAGGCATTCACCGAGACTCCGTAGGTGATGTTCCTCCTGGGAGGAGCCTGGTCTTAGCATAACCTTTTATGTACACTTCAGAACCATGGAACACCTGTAGGCCTTTTGGGTCCGCACCATAATATGCACATTGTATTTTTTCCTATATTGCTATAACACATTACCACACACTCAGTGGCTTGAAACAGCGCAGACATTACTTTTTAAAATGCCCTTCATACTTTTATTTATTTTATTTTTTAATCTTCACCTGAAGATATGGTCATTGATTTTAGAAAGAGAGGAAGGGAGAGAGAAACATCAACGTGTAAGAGAAACATTGATTGGTTACCTCCCATATGCGCCACAACTGGGGATGAAACCTGCGAGGTAGGTATGTGCCTTGATTGGAATGAATGTGTAACCCTTTTGGTGTGCAGGACGATGCTCCAACCAACTGAGCCATCTGCCCAGAACAACAACACAGACTTATTATCTTACAGTTTGGGAGATCAAAAGTCCAAAATCTTTACTGGGTTAAAGTCAAGGCGTCAGCAGGGCTGGTTTCTCCTGGAGGCTCTAGGGAAGAACCTGTGTCCTTGCCTTTTCCAGGCTCCAGAGGCTACCCACATTCCTTGGCTTGTGACTCCCTTGTA
Organism: Desmodus rotundus; assembly: GCF_022682495.2. Taxonomy (NCBI): domain Eukaryota; kingdom Metazoa; phylum Chordata; class Mammalia; order Chiroptera; family Phyllostomidae; genus Desmodus; species Desmodus rotundus. The sequence goes on from NC_071388.1 coordinate 161,159,509, forward strand.
CCATATTCAGAAACAGCAATGCTGCATTTTTCTGACCCTCTTTCTATAGTCACATCTCCCTCTGACCACAGTTTGGAAAGGTTCTCCACTTTTAAAGACTCGTACAGTTAGATTGGGTCTGCACTTAATCACATTTGCTTTGCATACTTTTTTTTTCCAACCTCTTTGTCATGTAAGGTACATGTTAACAGGTTCTGTGGTTTAGGGCATGGATTTTGGAGGGCCACGATTCAGCCTACCACACATATTTTCATAGGAACACCAACAAACCAGATTATTCACAAACTAAATTAATGCCATCCTATAAAAGCGTAATTGCCTTTAGTGTATGTCTTCCCAACTAGGTTATAGAGACCCCTTTTTGGTCCCTAGCATTTAGCTTACTTCCTGGTATACAGTCAGTGCTCAGTAAGACTTGATAAGAATAAGGATGCTTGGTCTTGGGGGAAGGAGAACTAATTCTGTCTTTGTGTGTCTTGGGGATAAGGAAGGTACATGGTAGCAGAGGAGTAATACAGGATGTGGTCAGTTGTCAGAATTATCTTTGGACAAGCTGGTCTGACCGAGCATGGTGTCTGATAGAGGAAACAATGAACCAATATGCTGAAGTCAGCAAACTGATGGAGGAAGAGGGAAAGCTGAAGATTTGGTGGCAAAGTGCTAAGAGAGAGCAGCTGTACCACTAAAGTCGACCACTGATTTCTGTGCTCACTAGTCTTTCCTGAATCTGACTCCTCCCACGGTTGAACCCGGCAGTGGTGGTTCCTGTGCACAGACTCCAGAGCCAGACCGCCTGGATCTGACCCTGCGTGGTGTTTTTTGAGTCTCCTGGATCTGCAGTTTGGTGTCTGACATTAATTTGGGGAAATTCCTAGTCATTATTGTTTCAAATATTTTTTGTTTAATTTTTTCTTTCTTTTCCTCTGGTATTCCCATTATGCACGTGTTACACATTTTATAGTAGTTCCATCATTTTTGGATATTCTGTTCTGTTTTTATCAGTCTTTTTTTTTTTTTCTCTTGGCTTTTCAGTTTTGGAGGTTTCTATTGAAATATCCTCAAGCCCAGAGATTTTTTTTTTCCAGCTGTGTCTGGTCTAAGTCCATCAAAGGCATTCTTTATGTCCGTTATAGTCTTATTGCTAGCATTTCTTTTTTGGTTCTTAGAATTTTCATCTCTCTGCTTACATTGCCCATTGTTCTTGAATGCTGTGTACTTTATCCAGTAACGCCTTAGCATATTAATGATAGTTGTTTTTAATTGCTGGTCTGATAATTCCAACATCCCTGCCATATCTGAGTCTGGTTCTGAAGCTTGCTCTGTCTCTTCCATCTGTGATTTTTGCTTTTTACTATATCTTGTAATTTTTTTCTTGGTAGCCAGGCACGGTGTACTAAGTAAAAGGAATTACTGTAAATAGACCTTTAGTAATGTGGGGTAAGATAAAGGGGAAGGAAAGTGTTCTATAGTCCTGTGATTAGGGCTCAGTCTTTTAGTGTGCCTGTGCCTCTGGACTGTGAACTTCACCAGTGTTTCTCAGTTCCCCATACACTATACTCTTAGGTGGGCCTGAAGGTGGATATGTCCCTTTCCCAGGCCCATTAGGCTCTGATAAACCCCCTGCAAGTTAGGCTCTGGTTAATTAGTTTCTCTTGAAGGCAGACCTTAATAAGAACAGAATGCTTAATCTAATGTATTTCAGTATGGTTCCTTTTCCCTTCCCCCTGTAGGAAGCTCAGTGGGGAAGTGGGCGTGTGAGTATTTCTAGCATTTACCATGAGACTCTGGTAGATATCCAGGAGGTAAAACACAAATATGTGGGGCCTCCAATGACTTGGTCCCCTGGAGCTTTTAATGCTCAGAGTTGTCTACACTGTGCCCCCAGCAATTCATCAATTCCAGCTCAGGTTTTCCTTCCCTGGTGCTGGATCCCACCAAAGTTGCTCATCCAGTAAGGTGTGATTCTCTGTGTTTGTCTCTTGGTATCTCCAATTTCGGAAACAGGGTTTTGATCTCTGACCTCACTTCTCTTTTGGATCTAAGAAGAATTGTTGATTTTTCAGTTTGTTCAGCATTTTACTTGTTGTTAGGATGGAGAAGCAACTTCCGAGCTTCTTAAGTGCCCTACCAGAATCCAGAAGCCTCTTACGTTTTTATCACTGAGCTTTGAAAAGGCTAGGTAATTCTCTGTGAATTGTTGCTAGGTCTCTTTCCTCCAGCAGTTCTCATCTCTTTCCTGGGTTTACCCTGTTATTTCTTTGAGGCTCCCAGGAGCTATATGTCAATGGACTGCCGATTCTGTTGAGAGAGGGTTCCCTAGCCAGAACTATATATAAATGTCAGGGATGATCAGTCCTACCTTTCTAATAAGAGTTTCCCAGTTTGCCATCCAATCACCCTGCCCCTCTTCCTTTTGGTTTCTTAATCTGACCCCTTTTCCATTCCAAAATATAACCCAAAAGTTCTCACTAGCTTATCCTCTTTTCACAAATGTTTATTTTTTTTCTTTTTACCATACTTACGGTTTGGCACAGTTTTATCTTTTGGACTATGATTGGGCTGTGACTTCAAGTAAAAGTCTCCTTGATCTTTAACCTTTCAATAATCTTATGTTTTACATGTATTTTCTTGTGAGTGGGCTCAGATTCCTTACTTCCTGTATTCTTTAAGTGTTTTCCTTAGCCTTTTATTTAATGTGGGAATTCCTGACATATTAATATACATTAGCTTCACACAGTAATTCTGTCTTTTCAATGACTCTTCTCACTGCTGCCTTGTTGTTGGGAACCACCCTGCCCAGTTTCAGAAGCTGTAATCCCCCATGGTTAAGGCTGAGTCAGAGACCTTGGGACCATAAGCCATGAAGGAGACAAAGCTTATCTCCCTGGCAAGGGCGCTGCTTCTGCCCATTTTTACTTCACCCTGCCTGGCCCTGAGCCTGACCTGTTAACCAATGATGGGTAAGATTCCTCAAGGGAGGGACGACCTAAGACAGGCATGGTCACGAAAAAGGCCCACAGGGAAGGACTTGAGGGGCTGTAGAAGAAGGGGGTAATGAACCCTCACCCCTTGGCTTTGACATAGCCTGAGTCCTCATTCTGTCTGCAAGAAGTCTCCTAATCTCTTGGCTGCCTTACTTCCCCTGCCTGATTTAAGCCTGAAACAATGCCAGAGGGTGGTGCAGTCCTGTGCTGGAAAGGGCAGATTCCCCAGGGGCAATTACACCTAAGAAAGTACGCATAAAATCCTGTGAAACCTGCTTTGCTAATACCCTCATTTTAATGATAAGGGTCCAAGCCTGAAATGAGTTTGTTTCCCAAAGTCTTATGGCCCTTTAGCTAACTGACCCTGACTCAGAATAAGCCCTCAGAGTTCCTTGTATGTTATCTATTGTTTGAGCCTTACTGCCAGACAATGATTGATGAGCTTTACGTGTATTCCCGTGCAAATTAAACCCAATAAAAGCCCATTGAGGAAAAGGCTCTTGGTCCTTCTCCTTTGAGAGATCGGCCACCTTTCCTCCCCAAGCAGATCATATCTTGGTAGATTTATTTTCATCCGTGGCGGATGGGGGCTCTGCGGCAAAGCTCCCCTACACCTTGTGTTACTTCATGCCTGGTCTTTCACATAGCCTGATGCCTTTCATTGCTTCCTATTCCGTATTATTTTTCTGTGATAGTGGAATACTTTTAATCTCTAACAGAAAAACTCAGCTCAAACAGATTCAAGCAATGAAAGTGATTTGTTGGCTAACAGAACTAAAAAGTCCAGAGTAGGATAGGGGTCAGGGTTGGTTTTATTTAATAGACCAACCATGTCATCAAAGACCTGGCTTCTTTACCTTTCTCTGCTCTGCCTTCAGGCTCGTCAGCATTGTTCCAAATCTGGTTTCTCTCAGTGTGGCAAAATGAACTCATAAATCCAAGTTTCATATCTATAAACCACCCTGCCCAGAAAGGGAGACTGTATCCCTTTTGGTGGCTATTCCAAAGAAATGAGAAAGCTTCTTTGCAGGAGACCCCAGTACTATAGAGGGTATGTGTGTTACTGGCCAAAATTAGTCCAGATGCCCTTCCTGAACCCACATCCTGTGCCTTACGTGTGCATTACATGAATCAATCCTTGTGGAAAGAGGAATGGAATGACCTGATAATTTAGACCAAGCTGAGATCACTCCTAGAGGGGGAGTTCAACTGGCTTCTCCCTGAATACGTAAGAGAAGCTGATACCTGACTGGAAGTCTAGAAACTATAAGGAAGGAGAATGGGGGAGATGGATGCCAAGTAACTAAGTGATGCCCCCTATCCTTGTGTGTAGTTGCTTCAAAACTTAACAAAACCCCATTTTTATTTTATTTGCTCTGCTGCTCTAGTTCAAGGACCAAATCTGGCCTGCCGCCTGTTTTTACAAATAAAGTTTTATTGAAATACAGCCATACTTATTTAAAAAGTATCTATCATCTCTGGCTGCTTTCATACCACAGCAGAAGAGTTGAATAGTTGTGACAGAGACCATATGGCCTGTAAAACCTAAAGTATTTATTATTTGGTCCTTTCAGAAAATGTTTGCTGACCCTTAGCCTAGAAGATTAAATGTAAATTCATTCTGGATTTCAAAGCCCTCTATCGTCTATCCTCACTTCGCTGATGTAATTTAGTTGGCATTATTCGCTGTACACAAACTCTCTAATCCAGTGAGATTGGTTTGTTCACCTATCCCAAATAATGCACATTCATTCTCCGCTTATCCCTTTTGTTCATGCCTTATCCAACCTGAATGCTTGTCTTCAGTCTTATGTATCTTTGAACGCCCATCTGTTTCGTTTTTTGGGGGGGAGGAGGTGGTGAAGTTATACTCAGAGACTAATTAATTCTGTCTTTGCCAGCAATTTATTTATCATAGGTTTTCTGTGGGAATTATAATAATTTCATAAGCCAATAGCATACAGGATAATATCTCTTACTAAGCCAAATAAGGAAATAACATACTTCAAACAGCTGACAGATTAATCACACTATTGTTCCAGGCAAGAGGAGCTAAAAAGAATAAAGCCCAAATTTTCACTGAGGTGTACCTTTTTATATGTCTGGTTTCTCAGGAAAGCCAGCTTTACCAACTGAAAGCTGGTGTCCAGCTGTTAGTACAGAGGTAAAGGTCCCCTGTTGCTACACGGAGCTCATTGCTAAGGACTCGAGAAGCCGGTGTGGGCCGGCATCCTTCCTGGGGCCCCTGAGAGGTATCCACCACTGCTGAAAAGGGAGCAGTCCTAGGCCACGGGACCTGACGCCTCAGGGGTCCTCACGAGAGGTTTCTCGGTTAGCAGAGAGTTGCCCCGCCCAGACGGTAACTCTCAAACTAACCTCGGAAACTCTCAGTATTTATAGTCTAAGTGTCCTTTGGCCATAACTGCTTTTCTGCATTTTTCTTCTCCATAAAGCCCCCAGCATGGATCCTCAGCAGCTGGGCTTTATCAATCACAGATGAGATTATGACATTCTGACGAAGCTTACTTTATTCTTCTATCAAAGTAACTTTACTTGCCAAAACAACTTTTTTTGGTCTTTGTCATAAACAAGTAGATTAAAACAACTTAAGTCATAAACAAGTGGATTTGAAATCATACTGAATCAATACATAACAGTCTGTCCTGTGGTTTTAAATCACTCGCACACCAATTAATCCTAAGGGCCTAATATCCTGTACAAATCTAATTTCACAAAAATATCAATCCACCCTGTCATTCTACATCACTTATGATCTAATCACAATCATAATTTTGTGCATAGTTTTCTTTTGATACACATTCTTTTATGCCATAGTTGAATGACCAATTTAAGTAGCCACATTCCTAATATTATCAGTGTGAGCACAGTAAAGAACTCTTTAACGTGATGCAATATGCAATTGTGAAAAGACCAAATATTAAAGTCCTTAAACCACTCAGTTAAGCTTCCTTGGCCATTGTTTCCGTGTAAAGGCCAGTTTTGTAAAACTCCAGAGGACACAACCTTGCACAGCAGTATCAAGCATGTGTTTGATTGCCATACCTCAGACTTTAAGGCTGTCATTTTTTTTTTGAAAATGCATGTTTCTCTTCTCTTTTCACTTCCTGAAGTTATTTTGACTTTCTTAGTCTCATCTTGCAGGTGTTCTTCTACTTGTCTTAAGTGTTCTAATGTATGATTTATACTTAATAGATTAATTTTAGGAGGTTCAGTGTAGAATATTTCTATGGTTATTGTAATGGTTTCTTTATCTGCCATTGACCTTGAATAATGTCTTTTTCCTTCTTTTGTCACATTCATTACCTGTTCTATTTTTACACAACCCATCTTGTTGAGTTCCTTATTTTTCCCTTGACTCCAACACGTTAGGGTAAGGTTTGGGTTAGAGTACACTGTCACGGGCCCATTTCTCATGTTATATATTCTGACTGAGGAGGCACCAAGACCATAGTCATGGGTACTTGTACCACAGGTATATCCAAAGGTCTAACAGTAAAAAAAATATTGTTGTTCCAATCCACTAACACCTCCTTAGGCGCATGTTTTCCTTTTATCATAAGGAGATATTTCTGTGGCTTATAGGGTCCACTCTCCCTTTTGATATTGGGGAACCACAAAAGGTCAGTCACCCAATGTCACGTTTTCCCTTTTAAATGCCAATAGTCTAACTTCACAGTTACCTAAGGAATGACAGCCATTGGGGTTGTGTGGTGTCTTCTTGTGATTGGGTTGTTGTCTGCTATCTCAGGTGACCAGTATTGCCCTGAGGTTATAGCTGTGCTAAGAGTGTTCCACATATTAACCAATCTTACCTGAAACAGTTGACCATCTACCCTTACAGAAACATCTTTTATGTCATTTTTAGCACTTCATTATTTTTTAAGCATTTTCTCTGACTGCTTTATGTAGAATTTCCCTTGCTCTATTTACTTACATGTGAAATTCATTCACATTTGGTAATGTATTACTAATTTAACCCATCTGTGTACCCAGCAATGATAAAGCTCCCATTGCATATGTTAAATTGAGAATTTTTTTTTGTTTCAAAGTTTTAAAAATCTGATGTGATTTGATCAATTTGGAATTGGAAAGAAGTGGCTGCCATTGCTCCTCCCATTAAACCACCTACCAGTTCAAAAAGGAGCTACAAGGGTGTTCTTCCTTCCAGTGAATGGATCTTTGGCATAGGTTGCAAAGTGGGCATAAAAGAAGATGGATAAAACTGAGCAGAATTTGAGGATCTATACCTGGCTTGAAAGTCTTGTGTATATTAAATGTCAAGGTAGGGATGGGGAGAAAATGCATACAACTGTAATTGAATGACAATAAAATTTTTTTTAAAAATGTCAAGGTATAAGCTACTATTATAGCTTCCAATATGACTGTGAGAGGTTTTGTTAGCATTCTGTTACCAATCTTGTATTAGCTTTCTTACAAAATGGGTGCCCTGATCTAATTCTATAATAGTCGGGATAACTGTAGCAAGCAATCCATATTTTCAGTGCCCCGATGGTGAGTTTTTTATCACTCTTCCTGCAGGTATAGGGTAATCCTATTACAGACCATGTATCTACAATGGTGTATGCATATAACTTATTTTCTGATATAAACAAGGGTCCTGTATAATCAATTTGTATAATTTGGGAGGGTCTGTCTGCTTTAATATTACCTAAAGTATTCATTAATAACTTTCAAGCTTTAAACTTTCCGCAATTCTAACATTTGTTAATACACATTTCTTTGCTCTAACCACGGTCTGGAGCCCTGTGCGCCAGCGTGACCTGCTCGGGGACGTGCGCATGCAGAGATTCTGTCATCGGCATATCTGTGTGTGGGTTTTATGTTCCGTTGTCCTTCCTGGTTAAGCATGGTTATAGAGCCACTCCAGAACAGGCTACTGGAGTTTAAGAATAATTGGTTTATTTTCTTCTAGTGGCTCTGTATTTTGTATGGCCTCATAGAGTGCCCAGGTAAGCCTTTTGATTGGTTGGTATGTTCTCAGACCTTGGGAACTTCTTAGTGTAAAACCCATTTGGGTAAATTTGGAGTCCTGTGGTTTTAGTTTATAGTGACCATGTTGCAAACCCTTGTGAATATAGGCATTCTAGTTTATGGTTAGAGTGCACATTATCCAGTGTTTTAAAAGTTCAAATAGTGTGTTTCAAATAAGTAAGGGCTGCCTCTTCATTCTGTGCACATCTAAATTTCCTACTCTTTCTAGTCGTTTCATAGATGGGTTTTAATATTTTTCTCATATGTAATATGTGCTGTTTCAATATCCAAACAATACTATCAGTTTCTGAGCTGCTGTGTTAGTGGTAGGAATTGCAACCTATCTTGTTTACGAGTGGGCCTGGTGTTTTCCTACCTTCAGAGGACCAAATTATGCTTAGAAATTTTACTGTAGTTTGAGCTCCTTGGGCTTTACCTGGGTTGTCCATCCTCTGAGTATAAGAAATTCAATGAAGTCTATTTTGACTCTAGTTTGTTCTTCTAAGTTATCACCATAAATAAGGATGTCATCGACCGAAGAAATAATGGTTTGTGTATGTGTTGTTCATTCTTGAGAGGCCTGGATATCTGTGTTAGAAGGTTGTGGGCTATCACTTGGGCTGTTAAGATAGCCTTGTGGTAACCCAATAAACTGATATTGTCTACCTGCCCATGTGAATGTGTGGGTTGGCTCTTTTTATCAGTAGGTATAGGAAAGGACATGTCAGATACGTCTGCCACTGTGTTATAAGTTGCAGATCCAGTGCAATGTTATCTATGTTAGTGGCTGCATCTGGGGGTGTTCCCTCAGTTTTGGGAGAGTGTTTGTTTAAATTCCTATAATCTACTCTAAAACTGTATGATTCATCTGGCTTTTTAACAGGCCAGATTGGATGATTATATGGCAAAATAGTAGTAGGCACAATAATTTGTTCCTTTAGGAATTCTGGAATATTTTCCTTAATAGGAGTATGTTCTCCATTAAAATAGTATTGGGGTATATTTGCTATTTTAGGTGGGACAGGCAATTTAGTTGCAGTCCTTTTTGCTATAGCCAAATTAGTTTTAGGAATTGTTACATCTTTCTTTGTGACATGATGTCCTATTCTTTCACTCCAGGAATTTTTTCTATATTGGGACTTATAAAACATTTAGCATTAATGGGTGGCCTATATCAATTGTTAGGACTCTATGTACCCACGTACTTGGGGTTAATTTTCCCTCTAATCTTTTGATTAGTTCTATTTTATTTTTAAAGTTTTCTAATTATTAGGGGGTGGAGGTGGGCAAAAGGGAGGAAAATGGGAACATCTGTAAATAGATATAAACATAGTGTAAACAATAAAATAATGTAAAAAATAATTAGTAGGATATCCTCGTATCATTCTTACTTGGGATCCTGTATGTAAGAACATAGTAGTATGCATAGTGTTTTTAGTCATAAAAGGTGTTTCTATTGAAATGGTCACGGTAACAAATGGATGATTGTCTCTGGCTTGGGCCAGGAGACTGCCAGGTTCCTAAAGGGGACTCATTGGATTTCCTCTCCTTTCTCTATTAGTGGCTTGTCTATTAATGGGATTAGGTTTTATAAAGGGGGTTTTATTTATAATAAATAGGTTATTAAATCTATTTTCTGTAGGTGTACTTCCTCTAAAAGACTGGCTGTTTTTATGTCTCTGCCACTATAAATAGTTCCTGGGGTTTCTATCTGGGTATTTGTTTTTATAATTTGGATTAAAGGGTGGTGGTCTAAGTTGCTTAGATGGCCAAAAGGGCCTTGTAAATTTAGTTCTAAATAGTCTATGTTGATTTGGTTTATTTACAGTAGGTATAGCCTGTTTTGTCTGTATGCTTTAGCATTAAAGTTATAGCTTTTACCTTGACCTAGTTCTGAAGTCAGTGAGCTCTCCTGTGTTCCTGGTGCCTGCAAATAATGTAAATAATGCTGTCCGGTCCTGCAGAGGTGCATCTTTTAAGATGACTTTTAAAATTTGTTCTGTTGCTTCTGCATGTGGTGATGAGGGTGTCTGTCCCCTATCATAGGTCATAGTCAATGTTCCTAATTTAATTATTATATTAGTAGTATTCCCCTGCTGTTTCCCATGGAGATGTATCAGGTATTATCTTAATTACCAGGATGCTGCTACTCAGTCAAACCAAGACCTTTGTAAATTAATATTATATTCTCCACATGCTCTAAGGCACTGATTAAATTTAGCATCAGTGCTAATAGGTCAGAGTTGCATAATTATATATATTGTCTAATCTGGCCAATTAAATGCAAAACTCCTGGATACTAGAGTCTTGGTAATATAATATTTTGGCTGTCTTGTAGAATTTTAAGCATTGCTGGACCAAGAGAAGACACTTAACTAATACTACTAGTCCTCTGAAACTCTGCCTCACACATATCCAGTGGACCCACTATACCACCCTAGTCTAGCTTATTGCTTCAGTTTCCCAAGTGCCTCCTGCTTCTTCTGGCGCCCTGCAATCCTTTTTCCCACACACCAATGTTGAAACGTTTAAATCAGATTATGTCACTCTCCTACTTAAAATCCTCCACTTCTGTGGCATATCTTAGATTAGAGGTTGTGATCTGTCTCTGCCTAAATCTCCCCATTCATCCCCCTTCACTTGTCAGAGGTGACTCAGCTCTGCTTTCTCCTCATTCCCTCTTTCTGGAATATTCTTTCCCACATCATGAGTGTCTGGCTCCTTCTCATCATGCAGGTGTCAGTTCTCTCTTTCTTGCTTGACCACCCAGTCTACTCTTGTTCCCCAATTCCTGTATGTGACGCTAGATCACATCATCTAATTTCACTTCTCAACAGAATAAGTCTTGTTCAACTCTTTTCTTCTAAATGCAGGCTTTGTGAGCCTACCTGAGGTGGTCACTGAACTACTTTCAGCCCCTGGAACACTGCCCAGTGCCTAAGAGGTAATCAATAGCTTTGTGTGGAATAAATAACCAAAACCCATTTACAGACTTATTTTCTTTTGAAATTGAAAAATGAATTTTTATTCACTCCCATAAAAATGCATTTACTAAGCTCCTGCTTTCCTGGTATTACCACTTAGGACTGCTATAACAAGTAATCACAAAATGAGCGGCTTAAAACAACAGACATTTATTCTCTCACCATTCAGGAGGCCAGAAGCCTGAAATCAAGTGTGGCAGGATTGACTCCTTCTGGAGACTCTGAGGGAGAACCCAGCTCATGCCTCATCCCTAGCTTTTCCCGCAGTCCTCAGTGCTCCGTGACTTGCAGAATCCCCACTCCAAGCTCTGCCTCCATCTTTGCGTCACCTCCTTTGTGTGTTCGTGTGTGTCCTCTTGCTTATAAGGACACTGTCACTGAATTTAGAGCCCACCCTAATCCAGTAAGGTCCCATCTTGATCTTTAACTAATTACATCTGCAGTGACGCTACTTCCAAAAGCGTTCAGATTCTGAGGTTCTGTGTGGACGTGAATTTTGGGGGACACTACTCAACCCACTGCAGGGGTTCACAACACAACATGGAAATGAACAACCTATTCCTGCCGTAGTGTAGTGACATGGATTGATTTTTCATGTCCAGCAACCATTCTCCCTTCCTGGGAACACCCCAGTTTCCTGTTGGTAAATTACCTCTCCAGTTGTAGGCAGTCTTGGTAGAGGTGTAAGTTAATACTCCTTATTCCACTGTAACCAAGGGGCCATATGTGACCCAAGGGAAGACAACTGGATCCTGGGATATTTTATTTTTCAAAATTATCTTTCTTTATATTTTGGGAAGCTTTCAGGATTCGAACTTGTATTCCATACTGGATTTCCCATGATTGTAGCACAGAAATCTGTGAAAGCACGGAACACATTAAACAGTCTGGGCTTGTAGAACTTTTAATCTTGAACAGAGGCACACAGGACGGGAAGCCCCGTGACGAGATCTGTCAAGTCCTTCACACTGCCTGGACTCCAGGAGCTGCCCGTATTCCTGCCTCATGCCTAGGCCAGGCCTGTAGCCTCCTGCCCATCCCGTGAGCTCCTGGCTAGCGTTCTGCCCCTTTATGCTTAGGTTAGCCAGAATCCATTCCCATCATTCTCGACAAAAGAGACTCAACTGTTACTCTGAGAGCCAAGATTTTTTTCAATACTGGTGCAGGTTTGCATGTTTAGCTCTGAGTTCTGACCTGAGTTTATTACTGCATGAGATACAACCTTCAATGTGTCAGTTTCGTCCAAAACCTACAAATTAGGGCTATTACAAGACAGCATATTAACATTATTATTAACTTATTTATAACCCATTTTGTTCCAAGAGGATTTCATTGTGTTAACTTATCCTACAAAGGTATAGCAAAAAACAAAAACAAAAACACACATTTAAAATAAGAAACAAAAGTAAGACAAAGTGAGAATAAGGGTAAAAAAGTAAAAGGGAGCCACAAGTGACCCTAGTCCATGAGATGATGGCCGCGAAGGCCTAGACGATGGGTAAAGGTGCAATTCATGAGAGGGTGTACAGGCGATGGTATTTGGCAACAATATTTTCTCCTGGAAATGGACCTTCTCAACCTGCATCTCTGTTAAAAGAGCTGGCAATCTCTCCATGGTAAAGTGGGTCCATGAGACATGTAAGCCTCTTGTTACACAGGAGGAACTGCCTAACCAATAACAGAATAGATAATACATTTGCTGTAAGTCATTATGTTATCCCTTAGGTAAGTAAATCCCAAGACATCTGCTTTAAATTTCTTTTCTTTTTTGGTTACTATTATTAAAAAAAAAAAACTTTAAGCTCTAGCGTCTTATTTTAAATTAATGACAACTTATTTTGCTTTACACAATAGACAGGCTTGAAAACTAATTTTATAATCTATTTTTACAAATTGAAATATTTTAAATAAAATAGAGGAACTGACTATTTAAAAGAACACCTGTAGTCAATCCTCTTGCAAATCAAACATTACTTTCTTATTTATTATTTTAGTGATGTGGAGTTTACACCTATTGTAGAAATACTGGTTTCTCTCTTGCAGTTTTTATAAAGGAAGTAAAGCCCAGATTTTAAATGCAAGCATTGCATAAAGATATTGCTCATCATAGTAAGATGGTAAACACAATCATAAGTACTGAGCTTCATTATTGTAATGAAGATTTCCCCGTTTTAATATTTATTGCCTTTTTTTCTACCAAACCTTTTCCAGAAAGAATCTGAGTTAACTATTGAATACATCACAAGTGCCACCTAGAGCTCTCTTTGAAAATAACATTTTTTATCTTCAGAAACAAGAACAAAACAACATATACAAGGCCCATAGTCTTAGGGTAGGGCTTGTTTAAATAGCTCTGCTTCCTAAAAAAGTCTGTTTATTTTCAGCCAAAAAAGGATATGAAATAAGAATTTGGAAGTAAGTTTACCTGACTTGGGGCAGACCTCCCAATACTGCTTGGTTTTAATTCTACATAGCTATAGATGGCATTAAGTAAAGGATATTAAATAGAAAGGAAAAATCAAGCCATTTCACTAAAGAAGTAACAGCAAAATTTTCAAAAAATATTTTCTTCTAACTCCCAATAGGAGCTGGTATCTCACTCAAGCTCTCATAACATTATCAATTATTTATGTACCAAACACCGCTCCTTCCAATTTTCTTATCTTTAAAGCATTGACACCTTGTTGTCGTCACCATCATCACCACCACTACCTCCCCCCCCCCCCCCCCCCCCCCCCCCCCCGTAGTCACCGTCACAGCAGAGCGAGTAGCTCTCACAGTAGGACCTGGTGCTGGTGTCAAGGAAACAAACACAGGCTTAGTATCTGCCGTCAACGAGGTCAGCACCAACTTAGAGAAAAAGGAGAAGAGAAAGGGGGAGGAGGAGAAGAAGAATGAGGAGGGAGAGTGGGAGGAGGAGGAGGGGGGAGAGTATGTGTGTCGTAATAAAACAGCAATACTAGATAAAAAGCCGTCACCATTTTTCCAGTTCACAGACCAGAAAACATTAGAGTGACCCCCGTCCCTTTGTCTAGTTCTGGTACCCGAGTCCTGTCGTCCTCCTCTGAAATGCCTTTCGGATGTGCTCTCTTTCCCTTCTCTCTTGTCTGTTTATTCCTTTACCCCATGCCTGAAAAATCGCAACAGACTTATCCTTCAGCTTCCTGCCTCTTCTCCTGCCAGGTTAATGTTACTGAAATGCTGCCTTTAGCTTTCCATTCTTTCCCTCCAGAACTAGTTATGGCTTTCTTGTGCTTGTCAGACCATGGGCACAGCTCTCTGAGCCTAGCTTTGCAGGCCTTCTATAATTTACGCTGACTTTATCCCTTCCGTTTGATGGCCCACTACACTTCAACACCAAATTTTCAACCCTGAAGGGCAGGTCTCTCTATACTTTGAACTAAGGGGCACAGTATACTTTCATTTCTTTTTATAAATTGTGTGGGGTTTTCTGGTATTTCTACTTGCTTTTTTCCCTTTTTTTTTCTTTTTGGTCTATTGTGCCATTTGCCTTTATAATTATAATAGTTTCAACTTCCCCCCAGACATCTCTAATTGTGTTAGTTATTCTATCCCTTACTCCCCACCTCCTCACCCCGCCCCATGCCCTCCCTCCTGGACATCACATTCTCCTCCGGTCTATCCTGGTTGCTCTTTCATCTTGCTCCACAGCAAGTCTTGTTTGAACTTCCCTTTGCTCAGGGGGTTTGTCTCACCATTTCCAGAGACACTGGTCTTCCCCTTTCATTTCTCCTTGTTTACTGCGGAATATTTTCAGGCAACCACACCGAAATGAGCATGTAGGAGGTAAGTGTTCCAAGCCCTTACATGTCTCATAGGTCTTCAGTGATTCCACTGTCACACCTAATTGTGTTTGTCTGGATACCATATTCTGGTTTATAATCATGTTGCCAAGGAACTTGGTGTTTATATCCTCATGTTTAATCCTCAAATACCTTGGTGTTTACTGCTGAGAAGCCTGAGCCCCATAGATGTGCATTCTGCTTTTAATGTAACTAATGAAATTTGAGAGCCTGGTTCTGAAAATACAGAACTTGAAATAAAAAGTCTAGTAAAGAAGTGAAAAACATATCTCTTCTTTACTGAAGCACAAAGGGAGGTATCCCTTCTCATCTTAAAACTTACAGGATCTGATGAGGTAAGATCTTAAATTTGAACTCTCATAGGGACTTAGTCTTTTTTCCTATGCAATATGAATATTTGTGCAAATATTCACAACTGCTACCAGGTTGTTCCTTCTCTCTAAAATAAACCTAACACTGGAGTGATTATTTGAACAAAGGAGTCTTGTCTATGCTAGAGATTTTAGAAATTGCTGCCATGTTATAGGAACATAACCTTCAATGACACCTGTAATTCTGTCTTCTTGTTAAGACTTGTTCAAATGGTTTTATTTGTTACTCTGGTGCTAATGCTGTAATTGACACCAGGTGATATAAACATTGTCAGAGTTGCCCTGTCCAATTAGAAGATGATCCTTGGCTCTCTCCTATTTGCATAGTGAAAAAACTAAGAGTTTGAGTCGGTCCTGTTTATATTTCCACATGGATATCCAGTTGCTTTAGCACCAAGGACCAGAATGACAATTTCTCAAAGCAAAAGCTGGTTTTATAAGATACTTCATTTCTGATACCTGAGTGCTATTCACATGTTACCATCTCAGTGTGATTTGCAACATGAATCATTTCAATGTCCTTCAGAATCTTTGGGAGGGGAAAGGAATATTTGATAACAGTATAAAAAGGCAAAGTGGCAGTTCCTTTAATTAAAAAAAAATTTTTATTTCCCCCTTCCAAACACACACCAAGGCCCAGAAAGACAATGTCCCAGAATTTTCTCCTAAATATGGTGAAAATCTTCTTACCCAAACCAAAAGTATTCTCTACATTACCATAGTATTGAATTTTTACTAAATCTATTTTTGTATAATCAGTTCTAGGACATAGAACAGTAGAAAAAATAATATTGTGGAAAGGAAACTTTCCTTGGATTCATATGAATCTCTGCATTACCCTTGAAAGCAATCAAATAGACAATAGATAAAAAGGACAATATAACAGAGTCCAGAAATAGGTCTACGCACAGAGGAGCACTTGATTTATCACAGCGGGGCCAATGAGATTAATGGGGTAAGGGAGGCCTTTCCAATACATGGTACTGGTTCAAAGGATACTTGCTTTTTAAAATTAGATAGATATTATCAAATTATTCACCAGAGAGCTTATACTCATTTATACTCTCACCAACATTGTTGAAGAACACTTCATGGTCTGTTCACATAAATGTTCAAGGATGTTTCAAAAGAATGGGTATTATATTTATTGAGCACAAGATCCTCTTACTATGTGTGGGTATATAATGAAATCCATTTATAGCTCAAGTAACAAGTATTTATTGAATGCCTCATACATTCTAGGTACTGCTCTGGGCCCTGGGGATTTGGCTGAAGGCAAAGTACCCACTTTCTTAGAGCTTGCATTCTTATGGGGGCAAGACATAATAAACAGAAAAATAATGTAATGCTATAGGGTTTTAAGGGGTTTTTTTGGTATCAGTTTAGATTTATTTTTGTCTGTGCTGTAAGAATGTAGACAAGGTTTATTGCATGTATAAATTTTGTTTTTCTAAGACCAGTTTTTGAAAAGTCTGTCAACTCTTCAGTGTATGTTTTTACCGTCTCTCTCATAGATTAGTTGTTGGTGTAAGAGGGTTTAATTCTAGGCTCTCTATGCTCTTTCACTGATGTAGGTGTCTGTTTTGTGCCAATACCCTTCTGTGTTGATTATTATATGGGTTTTAAGTTTTAAGAGGGAAAAACCCAGCAGCATAAAGGGTTAGAGAGAAACTAGGGGGAGGGTGACTCTAGTTCAGATTGGAGAGTCAGGGGAGGCCCCTGTGCTGGGGAGAAGCTGAGCAAAGCTTGAGGGAAGGCGTGCGTTCCGGCAGAGGCCCTGGAAGAGGTGTGGCAGAGGCTCAGAGACAGGCCAGTATGGCTGGAGACTGTAGGAGTGATGCTCAGGGAGGCAGGCAGGGGCTAGATCATGCTGAGCTTGCTAGCCACAGCCAGACATTTAGATTTTATTCCAATGAAATGGGAGCCATTGAAGGATCTTCAGCACTGATGTAACATAATTGAATTTATATTTATAAAAGGTTAATTTTGATTGCTGTGGGGTAATGAATTGGAGGGGGAAGGAAGGAAGCAAAAAGACCTGTGTCCAGAGAAATAGTAGCTTAGATTAATTAGGTGGTAGCTGGGTAGGGGGTGAAATGTGACCGAAATTGGGACATATCTGGTTAATGTAACAAGACTTGCTGATGTTTGGATGTCAGATGTGACTCCTAGGTTTGGGGCCAAAACAACTGCATCAATGTTAGCACCACCAACTGAGATAGAGATGACTGGTGAGGGAGACATGGGTGGGGGCAATGGAAGAAAGACGTCAGTATATAACTGGAACAACCCAATGTCCATTAACAGACGAATGGATGAACAAAGTGAAGTGCATCCACACAATGAAATCTTACAGCCATGAAGAGCAATGAGATACTGATACATGTTACAGTGTGGCCAGGGTGGGAAGGAGTAATGGGGACTGACTGCTTAATGGGGGTTTCCATTAGGAGTGATGAAAAAGTTCTGGAGCGAGACAGTAGAAATGGTTGCACAACATTATGAATGTATTAAATGCCATGGAATTACAGACTTCAAAATGGATACAGTGGTAAATGTTATGTTACATGCATTTACCACAATAAAAAAACTTGAGACAACAACAAAAATTTTAGAATGTACGTAGGGAAACTTAAGAGTTTAGTTTGGAACACATTAAAACTGAAGTGCCTAGGAGACATTCAATAGAGCTGGATGGAGGGATCTGGAGCTCAGGGGAAAATTCAGGACTGGAGACACAAATCTGGGTGTCACAATAGTAGGTGTGGCATTTACAGACTGAGGAGGACTGGATGAGACCACCTAGGGAGGCACTGTAAAGAGAGAAGAAAAAGACTGAGTCCTGGACTACCTCGGTACTGGAGGACAGGAATGGGAGGAGCCAGCAGAGCTGAGTGGGTACACAAAGCAGGAGGAAAGTAAGGAAGACGCGGCCTCTCTGGAGCCCCGGGGAGAGAACGTTTTTGGGAAAAGGAGTGGCAAATGTGTCAGTCGTCGCTGAGAGATGGAGTAAGATGAAGACCGTTCTATTTTGGGCAATGGAAGTCCCTGTGATCTTTACAAAGTTGTTCCCAGTGGATAAAGGTATCACTGTACTCAAATACAGTGTTACCTCAAATACTTGCTTGAATTTTTTTTGATTTATCAATTTCTGAAACACATATATTAAAATTTTCCACTCTCATTATAGATGAAACAATTTTAATTTTTTGTATTTCTAATATCTTTTGCTTTCTAAATGATAAAGTTATGTATTAAGTGAATAATGACTCCCATGTCTTGTAGGTGAATTGTGACTTTTTGAAAAAATTTGGATATAGGCATCTTTCCCTTTAATGTTTTAGGAGTCTCTTTTGCGAATGGCATGTAGCTGGATTTTATTTTTTTTTACTAACAAATCAAAACTCATTTTAAAAAAATGAGAACTTAAGTATTCACATTTTTACTGTTAATATCTTTAAATATATTTGTCATCTGGATTTACGTTTTCTATTGAGATTGCTTTTTTTTTTTTTTTGCTGTTTCTTCTTTCTCCTTTTCTTGCCTTTTGCTAGCTTGATCAAGCTCTCTTTGTTCCATCCGTTTTCCTTGAAGGTTGGCAAAGTTGTGTATTTAGTTTCAATTATTTAAATGGTCAACTTAAAAGTTGAACTCTCATGGTTATACATGCTTTCTTACCAGCATCTAGAATTAATTCATCGTTATTCCCACTAAGCAAGAAATTTATATTCTGTCTCCTCCTGCCACAATTACTTCTACATGTGAAAGCAATTTTACCAAATTAGTTTTATTCTAGTTAAAGTAGTACTGTTTGTTTTTTCCTGACTCACCTTTTTTCTTTATCCAACATTATCTTTTTCCTTTGGATTACTTTTGTCATTATTTTGCTCAAGTGCATTTTTGAGCACTGCAATTATTTTAGAGAAAGTGTATTTGTAGCAACACTTCTGAGTCATTGGGCATTAAAAAATGTTTCCAGTTTGCTCTCACACTCGATTGTTAGTTTGCCTTGCTTTGTAGGTTCAAAATTATTTCCCTTCAGGATTTTGGAGATATTGCTCCCGTGTCTTTGGCACCAGGGTTGCTGATGAGAAATCTGATGCTACTCTGCTTCTTGTTCCTTTGTAGATTTTATTCACGGGGAATTGTTCAGTATCACGTTCTTTATCTCTGGGTTTCTTAAATTTCACCAGGACTTGTCAGCAGGCCCTTTCAATTTGTAAGTTGTGCTTTCTTCAGCTCAGGGAAATTTTATTTAAATTTTTTTCTTGATGATTTCTTCTTTCATTTTTTCTGTATTTTCTTTCTGGAGCTTCTATTATATGGATTTTAGAGTACGTTGGTTAGTTTTCCATATTGCTTAAGTTCTTTCTGATACTTTACATTCATTATGCCTTTTTTATTTCAAATTTCGGGAGATTTACCTTTATCTTTTGGATTACTAATTTGATTTTCCGTTGTACAGTTTCCATTGATTATTCATTCCTTCAACAAATATTTAATGAGCTCCTACTATGTGCCAGGCATTATTTTAAATGCTGACATTCAGTGGTGAATGAAGTCCTCTTACTGGCCTTTTATTTTCCAATAATTCTTACTCTCTGAATGCTCTCGTATGTAGGCTGTAGGGGAAAGGGAGTCAGTCAGGGTCCCTCACCCGGATGTCCAGGCAACTAAGAGAAGCAGTATTCCCATAACCTTGAGAAAGGGCTCACATGTGCAGAATCACGCTTTGTTATATCATATGTTGGCACCCTGCCTGCCTTCTGTGCATTTAGTAGTATGTAAAGTCAGCGCGACATACGGCTTGCGCATGCGTGGATCATCCCACCCCTGAATAAAGGCAAGTCAGGCATCCCCACTGACTCCCCAAATTTTCTTGTGTCTGCCTGAATCCCGTGTTAACCTGTCTGGCCTTGAAAGGCTGCGACAAATAGGTAAAACATTTTCAAACATCTCTGAATATACCAAACACACTCTTTTTGGGGGGGGGGGAGTCTAAGATGAACATTTTATTCTGAACTCTTTTTCGTGCAGGTCAGGTCTATTTGTTCCTTTTTGTCTATGTGCCTCTCATGTTGTTGTTGTTTTTCATGTCCGGTGATCCTTTTACAAGTGAAGAACCAGGTTGGTTATTACAGGTAAGTGGCATTGGTTTTATCTGCTTTTGTGTAGGTGTGCTGACAGGCATCTCTTCTGAATGCAAAATCCAAGTTCTTTGTAGGTGTGTGGGGAGTGTCCCCAGGAAGCATTTAGGTAAAGATATATGGGTATAGAGTAGGTAGGTGGGTAGAATGTTTTATACCAGTTAGAATTCTTGATTATAAATAACAGAAACTGGGTCTGGCTAATTTATGCAGAAAAATAACTTAGTAGCAGGCTATTGGGTGGTTCACAGAATTGCCCAGAAGGCTGAAAATCAGGCTTGGAAAACCAGCAGGAGCCAAGGGGTCAGTGCCAAGTATGCTCTGCAGAAGTAGTTTGGTTAGGTCGTTGCTTAACCTTTGTGGGTATCACTCCAGATTCAGGTCCTGGGTGGGACAGCTAGCACTCCAGTTGCCAAACCAGAAAGCAGGGTTATCTGCCAGGTATTCACATGTGGCAGGCAGGAGAAATGGCCCTGAAGAAGCCCACAGCCTACTCCCTGGAACCTATGAACATATTCCCACACATGGCAAAAGGGACTTTGCAACTGTGATTAAGTTAGACAATTTGAGAAAGTGTGATCAGCCTGGATTGTCCAGGTGGGCCCAACTATAGGATTCCTTGACAGTGGAGAAACTTCCCCAGCTTTGATGAGAGGGAGATGAGAAAGGCCAGAGAGATGCAAGGTTGCTGTTACTGAGGATGGAGGAAGGGGGCCATGAGCTAAGGAATGTGGTGGCCCTGAGTAGCTAGCTGGGCAATGCCAAAAGCAGTCTTCTGTAGACTCCAGCAAGGAATGCTGACCTTGATTTTAGCCCCAGGTTTCTGGCCTACGGAACCGTAGAACAATAAATTTGTGTTCTTTACAGCCACTAAGTTTGTGGAAATTTGTTTTGGCAGCAGTGGAAAACCAATACACCACACATTTACAGTAGTTCCCTGCCACGATGCTGAAGTAAGGAAGGTTTCACTCTGGTGGCAGACTGCATATTCTCTTCCTTGCAGAACTGCCTTGTCATCTCCTAACAAGGCCTCCTGTGCACCCCCTGTCCCCAACCTCCACTCCCGTCTCCCTTGCCCAGGCCAAGCACTGCTGATGTTTTCTTTCTGCAGTTGAGGGGTAGGGGAAGCTCAATGGGCCCCATGTTCTGGATACAGTTCAGGTTCATATCTGGTATTAACCTGATATTTATTAAAGGTACCAGAGTACCAGGTACCTTTTTCAGGTGCCAGGGTACATTCCTGGGACACTATAGCTGTGTTCTGGGTAGCCTTCTCTTGTATAGCTGTTTTCATTCCAGTAATTTCCATGGCTGCCTAAAAATACTGGACATAATGTCTTGTGGAGTCATTGGCTCCTTTTTGGTAGTCTTGGCTGTTGACAGTAACATGTATATAGGCCTTTCTTACATCATTTTGCATGTACTCAAGAGAGTACCTTCTATTTCTGTGGTTCCCCAGGAATCAGGTTTTAGGATGGGACAACTGCCTAACTTCGCTTGAGGGTAGCACATGCTTTGCCCTTTTGCAGCTGTAGTGCAGCAGAAGATGCTGAACTGTTCTACACACTTGGGTGCAGGAAATGTCCACGCCTGTGAACCCATCTTCCCAGAACAGAGACATATCTCTCCTTCCTGTGAAACATTGCCTTCCATTTCCTCCCTTTTCAGGATAATTCTGGCATCTTTTCTGGAAGAGCTAAGAACTCTCAAAAAGTCCTGGTTGGGGCTTTTTCCAGAATAGCTTTTGAAACACAAATAAGCTCTTAAACCTCTTGCACCTGAGCCTAAGAGGATCCCCTGTCTTAGAACAAAAAGCTGTTTTCCTTTTAGAGAGAGAAAAAAAGGAGAAAAATTATCCTTTTGTTCTGCCAAATGAGTCTCCAATAGAAATAAGAACAGGGCATAAATGACTTCATCAATCATATATCCTGTCCCACTGGGTTCTGTGTCTCCTCTCTGTGATTTTGCAAGGTTTTCCCCTGGCAAAATCATACTACAGTGGCATCAGCCCCAGTTTCGACCATAAAAGGGGGCTGATGCCAACTGTACAAGGACATTGTCATCAGTAAATGAAAATAGCTGTTTGCAAAATTTGATATTTAGAGTTCTAATAAGTGTATTTCCTTTTCTTCTTTTTCTACAGGAGGGATCACCTGCTTGTATGAAGGCTGAGCATCTGGGTTGGGTGGCCCAGGTTCCAGGGCTCTGAGAACAGAGAAGTGATGCATTTTGCCACATCGGTGGGAAGCAGGCTGGCACCCATGTAGCCGTTTCTTCCCTTCTCTTTATAGTTCTGAGCAGGGGGGTGGTATGACTTAGAAGACACTGGGTGGTACATCCATGCTCTCAAGAGTAGTGCCCAAACCTGACTGTCTGTTAGAATTACACGGAGAGTTTAAAAACTCTTCTACAGCCCTGGCTGGTGTGACTCAGTGGATTGAGCACGGGCCTATGAACCAAAGAGTCACCGGTTCGATTCCCGGTCTAGGGCACATGCCTGGGTTGCGGCCTGGGTCCCTGGTGGGGAGCGCGCAAGAGGCAACCACACATTGTTGTTTCTCTTCCTCTCTTTCTCCCTCCCTTCCCCTCTCTCTATAAATAAAATCTTTTAAAAAACAAACAAAACAACAACAACAAAAACCCCTTCTACCCTAGCTCCTTACTTTCTACTACACTGGCTAAGAGTCTGATTCAGTACGGATGGGGGAGATGAAAATATTTATTAAAAAAATATCTTCAGGTGAGTCTGATGAGCAGTATGTTTAGAGAATAAAGCACAGATGCTCACAGACACAGTTCAGAGCTACACTGAGATGCTGAAAGTGGTTTCCCAGGAAGGAGCTGGTGGTACCACTCTCGCTGCTCAGGATAAGTGCTGCCTCTGTAACGGCTCGCTGCAAAACAAATGCTGAATGCTATTTTGGCCTTTTTTCCACAAAAGTGAAAATCCCTTTCAGATTTCTCCCTGTTAGCAAAAACTTGTACTAATGCAGGTCTTTTGTAAAAGCAGAGTGGTGTAATGTTAACTTTTGAAAAGCGGAGTCCACTATGATTTCCTGCAGGCCCTTGTTGTTCACTGGGCAATTCCCACCCCAGTTGCTCCCCACCTCTGGTCACTGTTTCATCCTGATAGAAGTGAGAGCCAGACCAGTTTCTTGAGCTAGTTTCAAAATGACTCAAGTAGAAATCTAGGAGATTCTAGTGTATATTCAGGAAAATACCTAGATGTATCATATATATTGTTTAGATACCTTATTGGGGGCCATCCTCATAGATCTTTTGCAAACAGTCTGGAGCTTGGAGAGTGTCTTTCTCACTCATATTTTTGAGAAAAGTTGAATATTGAGCATCTGTGCTGTTTTGTATATGTGTTGCATTTGTTTTTGTTTTGGGGGGTTTTTTTTTGGAGGGTTTGAATAATGAAGTCATAATGGAGGAAAACTGGCTTACTGCTCTTAAGACGTTTGATTTTTGGGGTTTTTTTGCTATCATTTATAGGAAGCAAACAAAATTTAACAATTAAGTTTTTTTTTGTTCTAAGTGCACCAGGTTTATACCTTTTCAAAATGAATAGAGCCTTCACATGAAAGTGAATAAATGACTGTAAGTCTTTATATCCTGTCATTCCCTCATCTTTCCCCCTACAAACACTTCCACTAGAGTATTTTGAGGCATATGAAGTAAATTTCAGAAGTTATATCATTTCTGCTATAAATATTTCAGTATGGACTCTTGCCTTGGCTGGGTGGCTCAGTTGGTTGGAGCATCATCTACACCAAAAGTTTGCAGGTTCAATTCCTGGTCAGGGCGCACATGGGAGGCAACCAACCAATGTTTCTCTCTCCCATCGATGTTTCTCTCTCTCTCTCTCTCTCTCTCTCTCTCTCTCTCTCTCTCTCTCTCCCCCTCCCACTCCCTCCCTCCCTCTCCCTTCCTCTCTCTCTTTAAAATCAATAAAACATATCCTAGGGTGAGTGGATGAGGGTAAAAAAAAGATATGGACTCTTAGAAAACATAAGTGTGTATTTGGATTCAACAACTCTAGCAAAATAAAGAAGTGTAGTCTCAAAAAAAGGAAAGAAAAGAAAGAACCATAACCACAATACTAACAATTTTGACAAAGATTCCTTAATATCATTAAATATCCAGTCAGGTTAAATTTCCTACATCATTTCTGAATTTTGCTGATTAGTTCCCTATGTTGTAAGTTTTTTCTGTTCTCTGTACTCCTATAAACTGAGTGTTAGATCTGGAGGTTTAATCTGATTTGGTTTGGTATTTTGCCAAGAACACTTCATAGGTGGCACTGTACAATGCCATAGCAAGGCAAAAGCTTTAGCAGGCACTAATTATCATTGCTGAAAGAATTTCTTCTTCATTTTTGACTACCCCAACCCATCCATCAAGCTCCTCCCAGACACACCTCACTCAAACTGGCTCCTTTGTACAGTTTTAACTGATTAGAAAATGGTTACTTGGTTGTAAGCTTGTTTCAAAGACATAATTTCCTTGGAAAATAATCAGAAGGTTCCATTAACCTTCAGCATAGGTAAATGGAATTTTTCTCAGTTCATACCTATGGCAACATCGTTGCTAATCTGTTCAAATGCCATCCTTCCCACCCTTATAATGTGCTGGCATAGTCCACTTCCCACTTAAGAGACTGACTAGCTCTTTACTTTTCAAAGCCTGACTGGGTTCTGGGAAACGCTTTCCCTCTCAGTGAGGATATTCTTGTCTTTTGGCCTTTAGATGATGTATGAGGTTATTATTTGGTGCCACCGTGGCCATCTTCTGACCGTGGGGGCAAGTTTGAGGATTAACATCAATGTGCCCGGTGATGGGGTGATGTGCTGGAAACAGGGGAAGAGCCCAGGTCTTCGGTAAGTCACTGAGCCATTGAAATAGCCAACCCTGCAAATGCTAAACCTCTAGACTTATTATGTGAGATTATAAACTTAATCTACTGTTAGTTGACCATTTGAAAGTATAAACAACCTAACCAACATACAAGGTATATTCAAATACATCTCTTTTATAGTTCTGCTTACTATTTAAAGTATTGATGTAGAGAAACAGAAGTTATAGACCTTGACCTTGAGTTTCCTATAAAATTAGTCTTTCTTATCCACTCTAATAGAGCTAAAATGATACAGAGAGCACACAATAGTAAATCATCCAAATTAACTTATTATGATGGCTTACTTTTAAAAATACCAGCTTTTGATAAGATATAAGTTGAAAACGCGTACAGCAACTTTAAACTGGAAATGGAGGCCTATGGACTTCCATGTAGGTGATAAGAATTGGAGTGAAAATATTTTCCAAGGGCCATTCTCAAAGGACATAACTAAGAGTTGACTTTGAGTGTTGGTGACAAAGGGAAACTTTTCTCCTATTACCTTATGCTGGACTGAAACATTCTTATTAAGCAGTGGAATTGGAATTTATGAATCTCCTTCTTTGCAGCAAAACAATTCCCAAGTTTTAAATTGAATGCATAAGATTAACAGGCAGAGTGATGAGGATTTAATTAAAAAATAGTATGGTTTTAAGAAGCAGTTATAGAACTGAAAAAGTAAAGGATAGCTGATGGTCTGTCCTGTACTTTTTCCTAGTTTTTAAAAAAATTGAGATATAATTGACATTGTAACATTATGCTCCTGCTTCTTGTAATTTTGCATTCCCAGACTGTGTTGTTTAGAAGCAAAGCTTCATTGTTTTTGTTTTGTTTGTTTGGTCAGTAGATTGCACCTTTGTCCTTGCAGGCAAGGTGACGGCAGCGGTTCCAGGAAGCCCTCAGTAACAAGCCCTCTTTGTGTAGTGTGAGGAAACCCTGGCTCATAGATGAATGACATCAGCAGGCTTCCCACCCTCTCCTCTGGATCTTTCCATGTACAGAGACTAATTGTTAATGACCTTCACTGAACAGCTGCTGGCTGTTGCTAGCTTCATTCTCTGTGAACGTGGTGATCACACATCCCAGATTTAAAAAAAATAAGCTGTCCTGTTTCAGACTGTGTATCAAGCCATCTGCCCTGGTGTATGATTAGGAAAATATGATCACCTTAATTATGGCACAACCCCTTGCAACCTCCCTGCTGCTTGGAGGTTTCCCTCACATGTCTCATTGTTTTTGGCACCTCTTTAGGTGATATCCCTTGTTCTTTGCCCAATAAACAAAATTCCCCATGTGTCTTCAGTGGAAATACCCTCTTTTCAGAGATCCTGCCTAGAAGGGATTTCAACATAGTCAATACTAAAATTAGACAAGGTAAGGCAGGAGCCTATCTCCCTATGAAAAGCAACCTGATCAAATTCTGAGTGAGTTAAATGTCTATTATTACAATAAAGTTCAAAGCCTTTAAAAATATGTAAGGTAGGGGCCTCTGGCCAAGATGGAGGCATAGGTAGACACACTGTGCCTCCTCATACAACCAAAAGAAGGACAACAATTTAAAAACCAACAACAACCAGAAGTGACAGAAAATCGAACTGTATGGAAGTCCGACAACCAAGGAGATAAAGAAGAAACATTCATCCAGACTGGTAGGAGGGGTGGAGACGGGCAGCGGGGGCAGAGAGGACTCACAGCAAGGCAGCACCTGGCAGACTCCACATGATGGTGTCTGGAGGACCCCGCACCCCCACACTCATGCATAGATAAACCGGGAGGAACAGCTGGGGAGCGAAGCAGACCACACAACCCAGGGCTCCAGCGCGGGGAAATAAAGCCTCAAACCTCTGATTGAAAACACCCATGGGGGGTGAGGTGGCAGCAGGAGAAACTCCCATCCTCACAGGAGAGGTTGTTGGAGAGACCACAGGGTCCTAGAACATACACAAACCCACCCACTCGATAATCAGCACTAGAGGGGCCCAATTTGATTGTGGGTAGCAGAGGGAGTGACTGAAACCCTGCAAAGAGTGGAGCAAGCGCCATTGCTCCCTCTTGGCCCCTCCCCCACATATAGCGTCACAGTACAGCGACCAGCATTACCCCGCCCTGGGAAACACCTAAGGCTCCCACCCCTTTACGTAACAGGAGTGCCAAGACAAAAAAAAAATGGCCCCAATGAAAGAACAGATCAAAGCTCCAGAAAAAATACAACTAAGCAACGAAGAGAGAGCCAACCTATCAGATGCACAGTTCAAAACAGGTAATCAGGAAGCTCACAGAATTGGTTGAATTTGGTTGCAAATTAGATGAAAAAATGAAGGCTATGCTAACAGAAACAAAGGAAAATGTACAGGGAACCAATAGTAATGGGAAGGAAACTGGTACTCAAATCAACAGTGTGGACCAGAAGGAAGGAAGAAACATCCAACCAGAAAAGAATGAAGAAACAAGAATTCAGAAAAACGAGGAGAGGCTTAGGAACCTCCAGGACATCTTTAAACGTTCCAACATCTGAATTATAGGGGTACCAGAAGGAGAAGAGGAAGAACAAAAAATTGAAAACTTATTTGAACAAATAATGAAGGAGAACTTCCCTAATCTGGCAAAGGAAATAGACTTCCAGGAAGTCCAGGAAGCTCAGAGAGTCCCAAAGAAGCTGGACCCAAGGAGGAACACACCAAGGCACATCATAATTACATTACCCCAGATGAAACAGAAGGAGAGAATCTTAGAAGCAGCAAGAGAAAAGGACACAGTTACCTACAAAGGAGTGCCCATAAGACTCAGCTGATTTCTCAAAAGAGACCTTACAGGCAAGAAGGGGCTGGCAAGAAGTATTTGAAGTCATGAAAAGCAAGGACCTACATCCAAGATTACTGTACCCAGCAAAGCTATCATTTAGAATGGAAGGGCAGAAAAAGTGCTTCTCAGATAAGGTCAAGTTCAAGGAGTTCATCATCATCAAGCCCTTATTATAGGAAATGTTAAAGGGATTTATCTAAGAAAAAGAAGATCAAAAATATGAAGAGTAAAAATGACAGCAAACTCACAGTTATTAACAACCACACCTAAAACAAAAACAAAAGGAAACTAAGCAAACAACTAGAACAGGAACAGAACCACAGAGATGGAGATCACATGGAGGGTTATCAACAGGGGAGTGGGAGGGGGAGAGAGGGGGTAAGGTACAGAGAATAAGTAGCATAAATGGTAGGTAGAAAATAGACAGGGTGAGGGTAAGAATAGTATAGAAAATGTAGAAGCCAAAGAACTTGTATGTATGACCCATGGACATGAACTATAGGGGGGTAATGTGGGAGGGAGGGGGTGGGGAGGATGGAGTGGAGTGAAGGGGGGGAATGGGACAACTGTAATAGCATAATCAACAAATATATTAAAAAATAAAAAATAAAACCATCTCAAAAAAATCCTAAAAAAAAAAAAAATATATATATATATATATGTAAGGTAATGCATTTGAGCTGGTAAACATAAAACTTACCTTGGAAAAGTCACTGAAGGGAAAGGCAGAGTTAGAATTTGGCTTTGGAGATCAGATTAGAGCAAACAACAACCTTCAAGCCCACTTTGGGGCAGAATTGCTGTCAACAGGATGTGAGTCAGGCATTGGGCTCACCATTAACTGTGACGCCATGGCTTGGAGAACATACTAAAATCTCTATTATCTTCTAAGTCCTTAGTGCAGTGAGCCACGTACACCAAAAGTGCTTAGGAGATGCTTGCTGACCTACAATGACAAGTCACTTTGATTGCATTTGCGTTTGCCACACCGGACACACTCATTGTTACAATCTTTCTAGTTTAGAGGGTCAAAGAATACCTGAAAGGCCATGAAGAATGTTTGTACTTGAAGACAGTTTTTCAGGGAAGGAGAGCTTTGATTTTCCAGATTTTTTTTTTTACCTGACCATGAAGCAAGAATATTACAAATAAAATTTAAGAGAGGACAGGCAATCCTTAGGTGTAAGGAGATTGGTAATGGCTTGGAACAGCTGAATAAATAACATATATATTTATTTGGCTCCTTGGGCCTTTACCCAAGCTTTTTACAACTACCAGGTGTTTTATAGACACATTTTTATATGAAGTAGTCAAACCGTAAACAGTGAATGTCACTGTCTTACAAAAAAAGAGAGAAGAGAAGCACCTCCATTTTCCTGATGGCGATGTCTCTTGTCTCTGTCCTTGGAAGCACAGGACCAAGGGCGTGAGGGCAGATATTGGGCTGTGAACCTTCACGTGGTCTCTGCTCTACTTCCAGCCACCCTGACTACAGCTGCGAGTCAGTCTGTTTGCACGTGTGACCCTGGTGCTCTGGGAAGAGGGGGCCTACCCACTGCACCCGGAGCACAGTCCCACAGCGTTTTGTACGGTAGTTCCTCCTGACCCGCAGTTTTGTTTTCCAAGGTTTCAGTCACCTGCAGTCAACTGCAGTCCAAAAATCTTCAAGGGAAAATTCCAGAAATAAGCAACTGATAAGTTTTAAATTGTGTGACATTCTGAGTAGTGTGATGAAATCTCATGCTGTGCTGTTGCATCCTGCCCGGAATGTGAACCGTCTCCTTGCCCAGCAACTCCACGCTGTATGTACAAAACAATAAGGTATTTTGAGAGAGAGAGAGAGAGACCATATTCACATAACTTTTATTACAGCACATTGTTTTAATTGTTCTATTTTATTATTGGTTACTGTTGTTAATCTGTTGCTGTGCCTGATTTATAAATTAAACTTCATCATAGGTATGTAGGTATAGGAAAAAACATAGTATATATAGGATTTGGTACTCTCCACAGTTTCAGATATCCACTGGGGGTCTTGGAACATCTCCCGTGCAGATAAAGGGGGGACTACTGTACACAGAATGGTAGGTGCTCAGTAAATGTTTGCTGGGTAAATAAGCATGTATTGTTAAGCATTCTTTGTGAACAGGGTAGCTTGTTCATAAGTTCCTTAGACAAAGGATTAATCTTATGCACCCAAATATCTCTTAGTAATCAAATGTGTGCACTTCATAAGTGTTTCTGTCTAATCGAGTGGGGGAAGGACCACATTTGTGAATACCATGCGGAGCCTGCATTATTAACCTTCATGCCTGTATCGCCGGCATTGCCTGTTAAGCAAGAGAAATGTTCTCCCACATCCTTCCAGGGTCTCAAAAAAATCATAGTAAGCATTTGAAAAGGACCTGAGAGATATTTAGGTCAAACTCTTTATTTTTTAAATGAAAAAATTAGGATCTGGAGAGATGGAGTGATTTCCCCAAGGTCATATAGCTAGTTTTTGGCAAAGCCAAGAAAAAAATTGAGTATCCTTGAAAGTCATTTTTTTCTTCCTCAAACATTTAAAAATTTTATCTAAAATATCTTCATTTCACCATCATGTGTGTGTATATATGTATATGTACATATATACACACACATATATATCTAGTCTTTCCAGAAGGTATCCAGCCATATAATATGGAAAATAGACATTCATTGAAGAAGATAGAAAATACAAGAAACATTGTATGTAGGACAATAATGCCTCAGTCCCTTCAAAGTAGGCACCTTGGGACCTCACACAGTTCTTCCAATCATCATCAGCTACCCTGTCATATTTTCCTGAATCTCATCAACAGTTTGAAATCTCTTCCCTTTCAAAGGTGATTTTAGTTTTGGGAAAAGTGAGAAGTCGCAGGACACCAAATCTGGGTTGTAGGAGGGCTGAGTCAGCTGGGTGATTTGATGTTTTGCCAAAAACTGCATGAGATGTGATGTATTAGCTGGTACATAGTCGTGATGGAGCTGCCAATCATCAGTTGCCCATAGCTGCGGCCTTCTGAATCATCCGAATAGTTTCTGGGGAGGAACGTTCAAGCTTAATGCAAAATTTGATGCAGATTCATTGCTCTACTCACTCAGTCATTTTGAATGCGATGGCCACACAGTACACGTGCTCACTCAATGGTGTCTACCACCCCCACTGACTAGCACAGTGAAGTCATCATTGTTCATGCATGTGCATTCCAGTCCACTCTCCTTGGCTGCCAGCTTACATTGATGTCAAGCAAATCATTTTTTTTATATTAACAATGGTTGTACTTTTTCTGGACAGACCTCGAATAGTTGCTATAATCAATTACTTCTTAAGAAAATTCTAAAAGCTTTTAGCTACTTATTTTGCACATGACACATTTCAGGAGTTAAATAAGAAGTTCTGCATAAAAGTCCTAGAAGAAAACATTGGCAGGAAAATCTCAGACATTCCATACAGCAACATCCTCACAGGCATATCCCCTAAAGCAAGGGACATAAAGGAAAGAATAAACAAATGGGACCTCATCAAAATGAAAAGCTTCTGCAGGGCTAAAGAAAACAGCATTAAAATGAAAAGAGAACCAACAGTATGGGAAAACATACTGGCCAATGATACCTCAGACAAGGGCCTGATCTCCAAAATATATAAAGAACTCACATGACTCCACTCCAGGAAGACAACCCAATTAAAAAATGGGCAAAGGATTTGAACAGACATTTCTCCAAGGAAGACATACAGAGGGCCCAGAGACTTATGAAAAAATGCTCAGCATCACTAGCCATCAGAGAGATGCAAATTAAAACCACAATGAGGTACCATCTCACACCGGTCAGAGTGGCCAACATAAACAAATCAACAAACAAATGTTGGAGAGGATGCAGAGAAAAGGGAACCCTAGTACATTGTTGGAGGGAATGCAGACTGGTGAGGCCACTGTGGAAAACAGTATGGAATTTCCTCAGAAAATAAAACTGGAACTGCCCTTTGACCCAGCAATTCCGCTGCTGGGATTATACCCTAAGAACCCTGAAACACCAATCCAAAAGAACCTATGCACCCCAATGTTCATAGCAGCACAATTTACAATAGCCAAGTACTGGAAGCAACCTAAGTGCCCATCAGCAAATGAGTGGATCCAAAAACTATGGTATATTTACACAATGGAATTCTATGCAGCAGAGAAAAAGAAGGAGCTTATACCCTTTGCAACAGCATGGATGGAACTGGAGAGCATTATGCTAAGTGAAATAAGTCAGGCAGTGAGGGACAAATACCATATGATCTCACCTTTAACTGGAACATAATCAACAAAAGAAAAAAGCAAACAAAATATAACCAGAGACATTGAAGTTAAGAACAATCTAACAATAGCCAGGGGGGAGTGGGGAGGGGACAGTGAAGAGAAGGGTTTTCAGGAACTACTATAAAGGACACATGGACAAAATCAAGGGGGAGGGTGGAGATGGGGGAGGGAGGTGGGTTTGGATGGGGTGGGGTGGAGAGACGGGGAGAAAATGCAGACAACTGCAATTGAATAACAATGAAAATTAAAAAATATAAATATACCAAAAAAAAAAGGTCTGACCAAGACATCAAATAGAAGAGACCTAAAAAGAAAACTTCAAGGGGGTTAGCCAAAAAGTGGTAACATGACTCAAGTCCTTGCTCACATTCAAGGTAAAAAAGATGTTGAGGCTTTGAGGGGGCTCAAAAAATAGCACATGTCTTCCCTACCCAGGTTCTCAACAAACTGAGAAACAAAATGAAAAGTAGAAGATGAAGTCTAAAATGTCACCTTCATTACTACAAAAGGCTGAGCTGGAAGGCAGGGTTAGTGTGGCAGCCAAGTGGGGCTGTTCACAGAACCCCAGGTTTAGGCCAACCTTCTTAGCAGAACAGGTGCATACCTGAGGGCAGCACCACTACCAAGAGGAAGAAAGGGGACCAGGCTAAGCTTTCCCACTGTGTGAAGAATGATGGTAAGTGGTGCCAGGAAGACCCCTGAGCGCTACAGCTAGTGCAGGACTCTCCACAGGAGTAGGGACAGCCATTCCCTGTAAGAAACAGAGGGTTTGAAGATTGTGAGGGAAAATTTGTGAAGAGGATTTCTCTGGAGGAGAGTCGTCTGAAAGCCCCTCCCATCTCAAAGTCACTTTCCTGCTGAAAAGGCTTCATTCGGAGAGCTTTACATACATCTCCTGAGGATTGGTTATGCCTGCGGAGGATGCTGAGGACTGGTGTTAGGTTCTCACCTGGAAATTTTAAAAGAAAAGAGAATTCTAACAGTGGGAGTGAAGGAGAGGTGGTTGGACTGGGTGGGCCAGGGTTGTGGGGGGAGAGAGAGAGAGAGGAGAGGAGAGGAGAGGAGGAGAGGGAAGGGAAGGGAAGGGGATGGGAGGGGAGGGGTGGGGAGGGGAGGGAAAGGAAGGGAGGGGAAGAGAAGAGAAAAGAGGAGAAAAGAGGAGAAGAGGAAAAGAGAAACTTGTCCAACAGGGCCACCTAGAGGATCTCTTAGGGTTCAGCAGGGAGAAGCTGGCGTTTCCACACACAGCTGAGGAGGTTTAGGTGATGAAGGGAACTCCAGGTGAGACGGCCCCCGGCAATGGGGGATGGGGGGTCTCTGAAGAACCCATGAAAGCATCCTACATTAAGAACAGGTGGCTTTCAATATTGTAGCTTAGCCCAGAAAGACAGAAGCCACCTAGTGGGACAACTGGACAAGAATTTTTCTTTCTCTTTCCCCTTTACTTCTCTTCCCTCTTCCTGCTTTGATTCTGGAAAAAACCATGGTTAGTAAAACGGGGGCTGACAGTCGGGAACATTAGGAGAGGAAAGGAAGACAGACCCTGTCCCCTTCCCTGGTTTCTCGGCTGCAGACGCCCCCAGATGGGTGAAGGGAAAAGTTTCACCTTTAAATCTGATTGCAAAAGTTGATTATTACATAAGACTGGCTATTCTGATTTTGAAATTGAGACTGTATTGGAGACTTAAAGTGTCTATAGGACCTTTTTATTACATAAGAGTATTTAAAAACCAGTCATAGGCTTACGAAGGTTTTCATCTAGTGGCGGGGAAAAGACTTTCTCCCACTGAATAATTTTAAAACATCAAAAACAAGATTGCTCTTTGAATAGATCATTTTCTTCTTCACATTGAACAGCCTGTTGACTTTATTTCATTGGTTTTTACTCCTGTAGCCCACCAACATGGGATTTTTTGTGGTATCTCCATATTTATTAAGCATGCTGCCTAGACCAGCATTTGGGATATTAACAATACTGGAGACTCGAACTGACCAAGGGCTGAATCCCACTGATGGGCTTGCTACTACCTTTTTCCAGGTAGCACGGTGCACAGCAACTCTGGGGCTGTTCCTCCAGCCAGTTATAAATTCAAGAAGGAAAATGATAAATGCATTCTAGTTAGTGACAGTGAACTTCCTGGATTTCTTTCTTAAAACACTCACTCTCCTAACAAACCGGCACTGCTGTTGAACTTGCTGGTGAGTAAACTGAACGCCATATGTTAAAAGGCCCCGTGCAGTCTGCCCAAAGCCTGGCAGAGGAGGCCAACTGGAGTTCTCATCAGCATCTCCTAACGCCCTCTGCTGTTTGATCTGCATAGTTCCCCCCGTAAGATATTAATGATCCCAAAGACTGCTTTAAGAAATTTATTATACATGAAGTGATTGAAAACTGCCAATCATGAATCTGGCAATCCCCTCTCATGAGCTTAAAAACTGTTCTGATTACGATAATTACATTTTTATGAATATCCTACCTAGAGAGTAACAATTTTACTATGTCAGACTACACCACACAAAGATGCATCAATTTCATCTGCAATGAAAAATAGAGCCTAATAGCACCGTTATATTTATATGATAGTCAAACAGCAAGATGCAACATAAGTACTTCAGCTGAAAGAATTCTGATCATTATTTAACCTCGAGATGATGATTAAGGGTGAAGGCTTGTCAGCTTCCATGAATTATTTTCTTTTTATGATTTGGCTGTTTTGATTTGATTTTTAAAACTCCATAATTAACACTTATTAACATGTGGATCCCCTCCCCCCCCATGACATGTGGGCAAGGTAAAAACAACAAAAAATATTAATAGATATGATCGATGGTCAAAGAGAGAGTATTAGGTAATTATAAGACATAATCATGTTTCAGATACAACGGTGCCATGTCCACTGGTTTTCTACTTCAATCAGCTAAGTTTCTTCAACCATACTGCAAAGAATGGACACAGTATTTAGGTTTGATGCTATGAATACACATCGGTTTAATGCAAGGGAAATTGTTCAATTACTACAGATAGTGTTTGGTGCCAAATTGTGGTCTGAGAACCAGCAGCATTAAGCATCACCTAGAATATGCAAATTCTCAGGCCCTACCCCAGACTTGTTAAATCAGAATCTCTAGCAGTGGGACACAGGACTCTCTTAACAAGCCCTCCAGATGGTTCTCTCAGGCTTGAGAACCACTACTCTAACATCTTATAACTATTTCCATTGGCTACAGTGAAGCATTGGCAAGTATGGAGCATGTGGTGGCAACAACACTGTGAGCACCCCTGGTAACTGCAGGGTGTGCGTTCCAGTGAACAGGCTCCTTTGGCCAACTCTTTGAGTCCAAGGGTTCGTCTTCAGTAGATTTTGTTTTTAAATATCCAGAGCTCACAAGGCATAGTTTCTTCCCATTACCACTCATAATTGTTGGTTCAATTCTTCCTGGTAGAAGGGATGTTTACGACACCCTCCATAATGTCCCAAGATTTGTGCCAGCCTGAATGTCTACTGCTCGCTCCCCTGTTACAGCCATTTCCTTGAAGTCATCTTGAGCTGCTTAAAAAAATCTAACATCCAACATGATACTCTTCTATGTTTCTTTATGGCAGAACGATGTTCTTTTGCCTATAGGTCACAATTATTTACCGGAACTCACCAGAAAACGGTATTGGAGATTGCAAGCACACTTACTTCAGGATAACACAGTAGAACAAACACTTAATACAGAGAGCTGAAGCTCACTGGCTAGGACTGTGTGATGTTGTTATTACATCACACAGTAATGTCTTATTTTGACATTTGATAATAGAGTTTGGTAATAGACTCCTAGATAGATAGAGATAATTTTTTAGGGAAAGTATTTTTTTAATTTTATTGTATGGTATATTTATATTAAATACTGGGAAACCAATCCTGTAAATTTGATGCTTATAATGCTTTAGCCAATGAGAGCACGATGATATCAAGGTAAGTGAATGCTTTTAAGACAAATAACATTCTAATGAATCAGCATGCATGGGGTAGTGTTAAATGAAGTCGATGGGTATGTTAAACAATAAATGCTATCTTGTGATTTAATCTTCATGGTATTTCATATATTCTGTGTTTCAATATATTCTTTTTAAAGCCCCATATGCAAGAGCAAACATTTAGAACAGTGGATCTGAATCCTGAATGTGCATCAGAATGAACTTTAAGCTTGTTAAAAATACAAATTCCCTGGATTCCAAGAGATTTTTATATTGGTAGGTCTGAGGTGGAGCCCAGGAACCTGTTTTTAACAAGCATTCCAGGTAATTCTTGTGCAGGTCATCCTTACCCTTCATTTTGAGGAACGCTGAAAGGCCAACTCAGGAAGAGGAGGGGACTCCCAGCCAAGACGGAAGTGTAGGTAGATATACTTTGCCTCCTCGCACAACCAAAAGAAGGACAACAACAAATTTAAAAACAGA
The DNA here is from genome assembly GCF_022682495.2 of Desmodus rotundus. Lineage (NCBI taxonomy): Eukaryota > Metazoa > Chordata > Mammalia > Chiroptera > Phyllostomidae > Desmodus > Desmodus rotundus. Next base: position 161,196,303 of record NC_071388.1, read on the forward strand.
AAATAACTAGAACTGCCAGAAAATTGAACTGTATGGAAGTTAGACAACCAAGGAGTTAAAGAAGAAACATTCATCCAGACCGGTAGGAGGGTGAAGATGGGCAGCCGGGGCAGAGAGGACTTGCAGCAAGTCGGTAGCTGTGGAACCAGGTGGGTGAGGTGGTGACTGGTGGAGTGGGCAGTCCCACACTTGTGTGCAGATAAACCAGGAGGAACAACTGGGGAGCAAGACAGATAGAGCAACCCAGGGTTCCAGCATGGGGAAATAAAGTCTCAAAGCCTCTGGCTATAAAAGCTGATGGGAATTGCAGTGGGGGGAGAAACTCCCAGCCTCACAAGAGAGTTTGTTGGAGAGACCCACAGGGTCCTAGAACATACATAAACCCACCAACCCAGGAATCAGCACCAGAAGGGCCCAATTAACTTGTGGGTAGTAGGGAAAGTGACTGAAAGTGAGGTGAGAGCCGAGCAAGCGGCATTGTTCCCTCTTAGACCCCCTCCCCTATATACAGTGACACAATGCAGTGACATGGGTTGCCCGGCCCTGGCGAATACCTAAGGCTCTGCCCCTTACTACATAACAGGTGCGCTGAGACAAAGAAATATGGCCCAAATGAAAACAGATCAAAGCTCCAAAAATACAACCAAGCGATGAAAAGGTAGCTAACCTATCAGATGCAGAGTTCAAATCACTGGTAATCAGGATGCTCACAGAAATGATTGAGTATGGTTGCAAAATAGAGGATGAAGTGAAGGCTATGCAAAGTGAAATAAAGGAAAATGTACAGGGAACCAACAGTGTAGGGAAGGAAAACAGGACTCAAATTAACAATTTCGAGCAGAAGGAAAAAGTAAACATTCAACCAGAACAAAATGAAAAAACAAGAATTCAAAAAATGAGGAGACGCTTAGGAACCTCTAGGATGACTTTAAATGTTGCAACATCTGAATCATAGAGGTGCCAGAAGGAGAAGAGGAAGAGCAAGAAATTGAAAACTTATTTGAAAAAATAATGGAAACAAAGTTCCCCAAATTGGCAAAGGAAATAGATTTCCAGGAAGTCCAGGAAGATCAGACTCTCAAAGAAGTTGGACCCAAGGAAGCACACACCACGGAACATCATAATTACATTACCCAAAATGAAAGATAAGGAGAGAATCTTCAAAGTGGCAAGAGAAAAGGAGACAGCTACCTACAAAGGAGTTCCCATAAGACTCTCAGCTGATTTCTCAAAAGAAACCTTGCAGTCAAGAAGGGTCTGGAAAGACTTATTCCAAGTTATGAAAGGCAAGGATGCAAGGACCTACATCCAAGGTTACCTACATCCAGCAAAGCTATCATTTAGAATGGAAGGGCAGATAAAGTGCTTCCCAGATAAGGTCAAGTTAAAGGAGTTCATCATTGCCAAGCCCTTATTATATGAAATGTTAAAGGGACTTATCTAAGAAAAAAAAGATGAGCAAAAATATGAACAGTAAAATGACAACAAACTCACAGCTGTCAACAACCGAATCTAAAAAAGACAAAAACAAACCAAGCAAACAACTAGAACAGGAATGGAATTACAGAAATGGAGATCACATGGAGGGTTATCAGTAGGGAGGGGGAGAGAGGGGAAAAGGTACAGGGAATAAGAAGTATAAATGGTAGGTACAAAATAGACAGGGGGAGGTTAAGAATAGTATAGGAAATGGAGAAGCCAAAGAACTTATATGTACGACCCATGGACATGAACTAAGGAGGTGGGGGGTCCTGGGGGGGGGCAGTGCAGGGCAGAGAGGAAAAAGGGGAGAAAAAATGGGACTGTAATAACATAATCAATAAAATATATTTAAAAAATGACTAGAAACAAAAAAAGATTTTGTAGTAACTTATGTAAACCTACACAAAATTGCTAGCACAGGCCCTGGCACATTTTATTGTATATGATTATTAAAATAAAATTATGTGATTATGCACAAAAAAAGGAAAAGGAGGAAAATGCATGAGTGTGAGATGGTAAAGTTCACAGGAATTGTACCTGTTTTGGAACCGTGTAATGCACTATTTCAAGCTTTTGAATAGCACATATATTCTGCCTAGTTTTAGAGTTATTTGTGTATTTGCCTTAGTTTCCCCAAAGACTGTAAGCTCCCTGAAATATAGGAATTATGTGGCATACTCACCTTTGTATATTCAGCTGGGTTTACCCTGGGCCTTCTCATTATTGAGAAGGTGCTCAGTAATACCTGTCAAATGAAGGAAGGCAATAAGGGTAGAAATGAAATTTAAAGAGTGTGATTGAAACAGTCAGAGAGAGTTTAGTTTTAGCCCCTTATACCCACCAGCTGTGAGACCTTTGCGTCTCGTCATCATCTCTCAGTGCCCGAGTCCAGCTTTTGTAACATGAGTGATAAGTTTCTTCTTCTTTCATAGGGCTGCTGAGGGGTTAAAAATGAGGTAATATATGAGAAAATGCTTTAAAATTGTAAAACCACTTATTTCAATTTTTTAAAATATGACTGTCATTTTGCTCTAACTCCGTTTCTCCTGTGAATGAGTGCTAGGTTGTATAACTGAGGCAAAGAACACAAACTTTACTTCTGGCCATTATGGAAAAGCAAATGCTATTATTTGGAATTTAAAAGAACCACATGGCTTTTCCAACTTCCAGGACAGTCAATAATAAATTAAATACTAAAAATTTATAATATGAATGGAAGAGATACCCCACAGATAATGAAGGGAGATACACAGGAGAGTGAAGTAACTATTCACACTGCAGTTTTGACTCTGAGATGGGCACTTTCAGAAGTCTGCAGGTGTTTAGTGAAATGACCTCTGAATTTTAGAGGCGTCCTCGAGATCACTTAAAAGGCAGCAGGTGTTTGATGAGATGAGAAGTGCAAGTATGTAGCATTTCTTTAAAAAACTCAAGGTGGGTATTATGACTATCCCTCAAGCTGTCAAGAACTGAAGAACTGAGAGAAATTAGATCACCTACAAGTGGCAACATGCCCGGGTGGGGTGGTAATGTCTGGGCCAGGCCTAGAGCCAGTCCATAGCTCAATGCGGAAAATAAGGACAATGTACGTACAGTGAGTTTTCCATGAAGCTGTATTTACTCAATTGAGCCTACTGTGTTTTATTCTAAGATTTGGTATTTCCTTGTTTTGGCCTTTTTAAAATGTCTTTGCTTTTACAAAATGTCAGTATATTTTTAAACTGGGAAATGAAAAGTTGACAATGATATTATGACTCTCCATTCAAATTTATTTGCTCAGCCTTAAGTTTGAATTCTACATCGATTCAAGGCAAGTGGCTTCAATCAAATTTCTGATCCATTCAGACTTTGATTTCTCCATGTGTAAAGTCACAAAGATTTACAATAACATGTGCAATGATACCTGCAAAGACCTTAGCACAATTTGTTGTACATAGTAGGTGATTAATAAACAGTGGTGGTTAGATGAAGAATCAAGGCAATACATGGGGGTTGCCATCTAGATAAGTAAATCTGATAGAATGTTGATGGAATAAATTTGTGTTTTCACTCGTTTGATATTTCTTTTCATTTATTCCGTGGCCTCATTTGGGACCTATCCACACCTTTGTTCCGAGAGTAATTCTCAGCAGAAAGCATTACGGCACTTTCCCTCTCATGCATACAGCCAACCTGAGAGCCCTGGGTCAGTCGGTAGGAGCACTCCAGAATCAGTGATAGAGTGGGGTTGTACCTACTGGCTGAAGTTCCTCTTGAATCTACAATTTAAACGCACACTCTTGGTTCTAGGACTAGTAGTTCCCTCCTGTGTAATGTGTATCTTTGCATTTCCAATGCTTAAATCATAATCAGTGTTTGTTGATGATTTGAATAGATGTAAAACAAGGAATACAATCGCTCCATAAAGCATCGAGGTTTCCTCAATTATCTATGTTTCCCAATTAACTGTCTGAAATAGACGGCATTCCAACAGGTAATCTTTAACTTACTTGCTAATAAGAAAGGCAGCAAACAGGAAAAGAATGGGAGTTCCTTATTACTAAAACACATTTAAGTCTCTGGTGGGTATAGTCTAGGTGTTCTGGCTGGCACCGTCCTCATCAAGATATAAGCTAAATTTCAGCTCACTGTGTAATAACATCCAGACTTGTTTCCCTAGGAATCTTTAGATTTCTATAATTAAATTTTATCAGACTCCTTTGAATGCACTGAAACATTTTTTCTGAATATGGCCTAGTCTGATGACGAGGGAATTAGGAAATAGAATGGAACTTTCATTGAATGCCTGACATATGCCAAATATTTTATGTATTTACTTAAGCTTTGTAACCATTTTGCAGTTGAGAGAACTAGAGATCAGAGGCCTTAAATAACTTTTCTGTGGTCTTATGGGGAGCATGTGGCAGGGCCAGGATTCAGTTCAGGGTTGTGTGTCCAGGGCTCATTCTGACTCTGTAACTTGTCATTTCCCCCTTTCTTTCCAGCAAATGTGAAAGACACATGAAACAGACTTTAGCTAGAGGTGGGAGGGATGAAAAGAACTGAGTGCAGGTGTGGAGAAAAGTCACACTGCTTGTCTATCAGTAGTATGTGATTTGGCGCCTTAAGTCACCCAACTGTAAGGCCACAGAGTTGGACTAGATGACCTCTGAGTGGAGTGACCACATGGCCCAATTTGCCAGGACAGCCCTGATTTATACCAATTGCACCAAGGCAGTTATTAGCGCCCCCTTCCACTTTTAAAAGTGTCCCACTGTGGATCATGAATTCTAAGGCTGCCCTATATGTATGGCTGTTTCCAGGTCTCAATATCTATGATTTCAAGTTGAATCTAATAATTTATTTGCTGACTGAAGCAACATGGATTTTCACTTTCTAGGCCTGGGAAGTGTAAGGGACGGAAAGTCAGCACGTGAGGTGACTGCTGTCTGGAGTTGCTTTGTAGTTCCAGTAGGGATATTTGCCTGCTCTTACTGCTTCCCGTTGAAAGTGCACTGGCAAATCCCCTCCAGTCGGTTCGCTTCCAGTGAACACTAACAGTGGCTGCCACTCCCCGAGCACTTACAGAAGTCAGACTGAGTGCATCATCTTATTTACTGCACTTAGGAATGCTGCAAGATAGCCCACTTTCTACATGAGGAAACAGGCTCTGAGAAGTGACTTGCAAGTGAAGATGGAGCCAGGTCTTCCTAACCTGTCAACCATTATACTGTATTGAGACATGTACATAGGCCCCTCACACATACGCAGCTGATGATTTAAAAAATTATCAGGCCTCCTCAATTCCTATTGGCCTTTCCTAAATTTATCCACGTCAATGCTACTCTTTCTAATTTTATCTTCCACTGCTTACACCATCCATCTTCACCTTAGGGTAGAAACATCTGCCTCAAATAAACCATCGACAGATTCTGATGAAGAGACAGGTTCTCAGGAAAAAGAAACAACGCGTTAGAACGTAGATGCAATGACTATTTACTTACGTATACAGACCTCCTTCTTTCTTCTTCTTTTCTTTGAGAATGTCTTTCTTTACCAGAGTATAAAACAGAAAACAGACACTTGCTTTTCTGTCCATATTTACATAGACAATACTGAAATGAAAACCACCAGTTGACACTCATATCGTTCTGCTTTTATTTATTGTCTGGCTAACTTACAAAGAGGCAGATGTCTCAGTAGACTCTCCCTCCATTTAAACTATCCCGATAACACAGATACGAAAATGTGCATGTTTACATAGTGCAGTGGTATGAAAAACATCTTTTTCTGCCTTTACAGTCCCTGACTATAAACAGGGAAAAATTAACTTCATGCCAAAAATTTTGGGGCACTTTAACAATCATCCCATTTTTGCTACTAAGGTAACAAAATTTGTATTACAAGTTAAAATATAAAGGCCTAATAAGTTTTACAAATATGCAAATAATCTACTTAGACATAAAAAGTTGATTTCTTTCAAATCACAAAGTAAGGCACCATTGGATTAAACATTTTTTTCAGCTTTTACTAAATAAAATGCATAGTGAAATAAATACTGAACACTGAATTTTAATACTGTAATACATTTCCATATAAAATGATATGTGAATGTTAAAATACTGTATTGCATCTTGAATACATTTACCTGGAAGTTTTATGGAAAAAAAAAAACCACACATAAGCTCTGATTTCAGGGAAGAAAATTATTCATTTTTGTGATTTACCATAGTTAAAAATATTAGCATAGAACTTATTTAAAGTTTTGGATGCAATTAGGTTGCTAACTTTCAAGCAAGAGTATAAGTGTATTAATGAAACATTCACTTAAAAAACACATTCTAAAAACATCTCCCTTCTGGATGAACAGCAACTGTAAGCTGCGGCCCTGTCTCAAACTGTAGGATGGTACCTGCGGAGTTGGGGTAGGTAAGGAAATTGGCCATTCTTGCTCTCCCCTATAAAACTCCCACCCACTTTCCTCGGCCGAGACTTTTCTTTGCCATATTTGCCAGCAAGGCCCGTTTTCTGAGGTGGGTCATTAGGCTTTCCTGACAGGAGTTTTAATCAACAGTCGATTAAAGAATGATATCTGATTAAAGAGTCCAATAATAAAGTGATGCTGCTATGTTACCAAAATATGAACATTTTTTTGAAAATACTTTGCCAAGGTGGTTATACCTTTATATTTCTTGATTCTTTGGGTAAAGGCCCCCAAGTTCCTGAAAGACAAATGAATGGCAGAGGAGGGGGAAACCCAAGATCTGTAATGTGCTAAGCCTGGGACTTTGGCAAGACAAGGTATAAAAATACAATATACTCAATGGGTAATATCATAATTTATTAGACATCCCATTTACTAGAACTCTACGTTCATTTGCTTTTATATAAATGCAACAATTATTTCTTCTATAAATAGGAATGCTTCTTTCAAAATTTTCTTTGGATTGGTTTCTTGTTAGCATCTTCCAGTAATACATGAACCAGACACGGAAACCATGATACAAAGTTTACGTAGGTATATATATACATACATATGTGGCCATGTGGTTTAAAAAAAATAAGTAATGGTCATTTCAAACATAATCAACCGTATAAAATATCTAAATGGAAATATTTTTCTTCCAATTACATAGTTAGATTTAAAAGTCCTAGTGAAGTCTGTAAACAAAATCATACCAAAAAAGGCAAGGCTGGCTCTTCCCTGTGGTCCGTTTGGGAGCTTTATTTGCATAGATCCAAGGCAAATGATTCCTTTTCCTGGACAGTTTCAAATTCCCTCCGATTCTAGTAACAATCTCTCTCAACCTCATATGTATCAGATTTAGATTTTTACAGTTTTGCCCATCAACCAAAATCTGGCCTCTTTTTCTGTGTTTCTGATTTGCTACGTTTCCCCTCTGCTACTGCGCCTCCCCACCCCAAGGAGCAAGCTGGGAGGCCGCCTCAAATGCGCAAGGCAGAAGTGCAGCTGACAGGTGAGCTCCAGGCAGCTGGTTTGGAGCCTGGAAGCCCCAACAAGCTTTCCGTTCCTTCCCAATGGCTTTATTCCACGTGACTGTGAATCCTGTTAGACCAATTTCTGATCTTGATACTCTGAAGCAACACTTGTATACAGGTATTAAGGGAAGAGAGAAAATAAGGGACAAAATCTAAGGTCAAGCTGTCTGCCAGACATGGTGTTGGGTCCTAACTTTATTCTTAGTTACTTCTTGAATTGCTAAAGCTCATCTTTCATTTTTTGTTTTTTAAACAAGAGGTTTTGTGCTATCCTCTGTCTTCCAGATCTGCACTGTCCAATATGGCAGCCACCAGCCGCATGTGGCCGCTGAGCCCTTGAAATGTGACGAGTCCAAATAGAGATGTGCTTTAAGTGCAAACCACAAAACCAGATTTTGAAACTTAGTACCAAATAAAAAATAATGTAAAATACCTCATTAATAATTATTATTTTAATTGCAGGCCAGATGGTATTTTGGATAAAATATATTAAAATTAATTTCACCTATTTCTTTTTTAATGTGGCTACTAGAGATATTTAAATTGTATATGTGGCTCACACTATATTTCTATTGGACAGCTCTGTCCTAGAGCCTACCTCGGACTGCCACAGATTATAATCTACAACCACAAAAATTTCACGTGAGCCCTGCTCAGCAACTTGCTTAGGTGGCCCGTGGTTCATGGAAGCAGACAGGAGGCCAAGCATGCAAAAAAGGCATGGAAGCAAGCAGCTCTCAGGGACTTTAATATTATCTGTAGCAAATTTACGATGAATGTTTGAATTTGGTTGGTCGAAACCTGGGACACAATTCATCTCTGCCTACTTGCCAAGAAAGCCAGTGGACCCCTAAGTGGTACACACTGTTGGGCTGTAGCTGAAGCAAGCAATAGCTTTGAGAATATACACAATAAAAATCTAGGTGCATGTCTTTCTCGGATTCCCACCCCTCACACACATATTCCCATATCACCTTCCCTTCTTCCCTACTCCTTATATGAAGGGGACAAGGGAGGAGGGTGTACAACTCTTGATGGCGACAATAGAAGTCGCTCTGGGGCTCGGGTGGAGAAGAGCAGTCAAGGATCACCTCAGGGGGGGCGGCAGAGGTGGGGCACCCCTTTCTCTTCGGTTGGATCCACCTTGGTGAAGAAAATAGACAAAAGATAAATTTTGGTTAGAAAGCTTGTGTTCTCACTGTAGGAACCCGGAAGTGTTTGCAAAGGTATACACAACCCTACACCCTATGCCTGGCACACGTGGGTGAGAAGCAAGTAAGGATCGGGACAAATGTTACTAGTGGATGATCCACCACTGGCTGCCAAGTACTTGCAACAAGTTAAGAAAGTTAAAAGAATTGTTTTTCTTCTTATCACAAACATGGTATGTGTTTATTATAGGTTTAGAAAAATAGATAAGTGAAAACAAAACAAAAAATTCACCCAAGCTTGCACCACCCAGAGATAACCAGAAAACACCAATTGTGTATTTTCTCTATATAAGCAGTTCCCTTGACTTCCAAAACTTGGATTATATATAGTCATTTGGAACATCTTTCAAAGTCATTACTCTTTATACATATCATTATTAATGACACACTGCATTCTATTATATAGGCATATTATGGTTTATTCATCTAATCCCCCTTTTTGGGGCATTTAGCATATTCTAATTTCTAACCAATGTGTTTTTTATAGTAGCCATCCTCACGGCTGTGACGTGGTATTCTGCTGTAGTTTTATTTGTATTTCCCTAATGATTAGTGATACTGAATATCTTTTCATGTGCTTATTGATCATCGGTAGATGTTCTTCAGAGAAAAGTCTATTCAAGTATTCAACCCATTTTAAAAATTGGGTTGTTTGTTTTTTGTTGTTGTTGTACCGGAGGAATTCTTTATATACTCTCATATTAATTCTTTATCAGCTATATGATTTACAAATATTTTTTCACATTTCAGGGGTTGCCTTTTCATTCTGTTGATAGTGTTCTTTTAAAAACTATACTTATTTGTGAGCTATCCAGGTTTAATCCATTCACAATTTTTGAAATTCATCTGTCCCACACGCACTTTTCCGAGGATCTTACCATTGTTAGGCACAGGGGCGGGGGCTCAGGTGCTTAAGCCTCCTCAGGGGCGCATGCCAACTGAGTGTGCCCGCTAGTGCGCTCTGAGACCCAGGCGGGCTGGCACCACCAGGCTCCTCAGCAGGCACCTTGACAGCAGCCCTTGTAGCCCACTTCAGGGTTTCTGAGATAGAAGCGAACCTCTGAGAAAGGAGAGGGGCAGAGGAAAACACTGGCATTCCATTACCTTGCCTGTTCCTCTTACCATCCCAACCAAGTCTTTTATTGGGCAGGCATCTGAGGAAAGACTCATCTGGATATAAACCAGCCATCTGTCATGGGGCCTGGGCCAGCAGCTGCCATACCACAACTGGTTAGCAAACAAGGGCTGGCCTCTGCACGGATTTCATTAGGTGGCCCTGCTCAGGGCTGTGGGCCTAGAGGCCAAGGTAGCTATAGGTGCGGAATAAAACCATTTGTCATACTTTATGTATTTTTTAGAGAGATTATCCATTATCAGTATAAAATATTAGAATACACAATGCTAGAACTTTAAAGTAAACCTACAAAAGGTTTTTGGGGGCAGTGGAAATAATTCACCAGTTCAAGAAAGAGTTTTAAGTGCCTACCATGTTTCAGCCTCTGTGACACTCGAGGAAGATGCAAGAGTGAGCAGGACATAGCTCCAGCCTGCGAACTTCACAAAGTCTTAAAGACAGGCGGATGGGGCGGGGAATGTGGTCAGCTATTCAATTAAAAATCTAGAGGGGCTGGGGAATATGATTCTGCTACTGACATGTATATAGGCATATACGTGCATATGTACACACATATATATACATATACATAGACACACACACACACACATACGGGTGGGCAAAAGAAAGTGCACTGTACCATTGTGACTCTTCAAAGTTAATAAAGCTATTTAACAATCGTAACCTGCATGTCTTTTTCCATACAAAGGACTGTAAACTCACTTTTGCCCACCCCTGCATATACATACATATATATAATATTTACAGTAGTTAAGAACGCATATAAGAAATCAGGAAGACATACTTAGAGTCCTAAAAGGGAAGAAAAACAAGCTGTACTCCTATCAGCTAGAAGCCCTGCTTATGACATAATCACACATGGACGCAGAGGTATTTGTCCCATGTGACGCCTGCCACCACCTCCTCTATGATAGTTTTCACTATAGTTACACCTTTTTTATCAGGCATCCTCTAGGAATACATCATTCCACATAAATGAGTTTTCCCAGAAATTAAACTTCTTTTGAAAAAAATTCTATTTATTTATTTTTAGAGAGAAGGGAAGGGCAGGAGAAACAGAGAGAGAAACATCGATGTGCAAGAGATACATCGATTGGTTGTTTCTCACGTGCCCCCCACGAGGGACCCAGCCCGAAACCCAGGCATGTGCCCTGACTGGGGATCGAACCAGTGACCTTTCTGTTCGCAGGCAAGTGCTCAATCCACTGAGCCACACCAGCCACGGGTAAACTTCTTCTTTTAAGCAGCAATATTCCATCTATTTCTGTCATTTGTTCATGGAAATTTTCCTAAAATATTTCTGAATTCTTTGAAATCTTCAACAGAGGCACAAAGCACAACTTGACCCATCCTTGGTGACCTGTGCTGTGCTGCAGTACATAGCACAGCTCTGTGTCCCCATCTCCCCTTCCTGCCACCTATCAGTCTCCCTGAAGCCCAGAATTTTGCTTCTAACCAGCCTCAAGTTCAGTTGATACTAATCTGCTCTGAGGTTGGGAACAAACTGAGAATTAAGAACTGTGTACCAAGAAAGTTGGCAGGCTCTCGGGATGTGTACGGAGCTCTGCCTAGGGAGCGAGGACAAGGCTTGGGACACAAGGGCAGGTGTGTGACACGCTCAAACACCTTTTCTCCACACACTTCTGCTTTGGGAGTTTGTTTCTGAAGCTAAGGCTCTTACAAGTTATCAGTGATATATGTTTATTTCATGATAATTCTTTCTTAGTTCTATGCATTTATTATTGTAAAATATTAGTTTTTCCATTTCCTCTTCTTGTTCACATTCTTTTCCAATGGTGGAAAAGTGATTCACTTCTTATGGTAACATTACATTTATTAGGCAAAAACCCCCAGAAACAACTTAAGTGTCTAATAATAGTAAACTAAGTTATTAAATGCTGACTTGATGGAAACTGGCATAATAAAAACCATGTGATAAAATAGGGAACTGTTTACTAAGCAATGTTATATAAACTTCACCACCAAAAAACTGTACTCTATAATTATAACCATATAAATTAATCAGAATTCAATGGATAAAAATTAGATAAGAACATTATAAAATGAAAATATCTGTATGTGGAGATATTATGGGCTCACTGAAAATGTCTGTACAATGCTCTGTAAAGCGATGATTATATATATTTAAAAGATCAAGGCAGTTACAGTCAGTTTTTGTTATAATTAAATATGACATGTGCCAGTCTCAAAACTAGTAGGAATAGAAAGAAGATGGTTTTGTTTGTGCCATCTGAGGAAGATCAAAATGGGGGAAGATTCTCTAAATAAGCGAAATGATAAAATTTAATCTACTAGCACCCCAAAAGTATTTTGGGCTTGTAATGACACATTAAAATAATCTCTTCTCATATGCATTCTGGGTTACCTCCGTTTTCCTCACTGGCTGCAGAAGGGGAGTTTACCAGAATTCAGATGGCTTCAAATCCAGAAGTGGCTTCGCTAAAGTCTCCCCACTCCGGGCAAGAGGATTGGATTTCCCGTGCACCCCCCAGTTCTCTATAACCCAGGCTACTCAAGTGAGAATCTGCCAAAAGCCCTTGCAGAAATACTCACTCCGGCTTTCATTTCTCGCCAATTTACTGGGATATGTTTTGGTTGTTGGCACGTATGGCTCCGGAGCTGGCAAATCAGAAACTGGATGGAAGTAGAACCTGCTTTCCCACTCATCTGAGGGAGAGACAAACGGTATCTTCAGTAACAGACAGTCTACTATGAAAAGATGTAATGAAAGGTGTATCATGAAATAGAACTGAAGAGACAACTTCTAGGTTTATGTCTAGAAGTTAAGAAAAAAGCAGGAAGTGCTAGACGTGTCACTGATATCTCACATCAATAAAATATCTCACATCAATCAAACCAAGGCCAGACCCAAGTGATTTTGATTAGAGTGACTGGGACCCAGCCAGTCCCTCTCAGGAGCTGAGGGCTAAGGCTTGGACACCTTTCTTAATTATTTCTCCTACTAGTGGAAGGAATCCCTGGGGCCCTCTGATACACAGAGGCAGAGGTAAGCTGCTTAATATCTGCAGGCCATTGTGCCTCTATCTACAGCAAACTGTTTAGAAAGATAGGCAATGAAGTAAGCTATAAAAACGTTTCTTTTTAGAATTATGGCATCTCTAGAAAGTTAACCAAAATGAGACTCAAACAAGGAACAGAGAAACATAATCTGCCTTTTTGAAAAGTGGAGAAGGGGGCATTACTATTTTTAATTTGAAGTCATGGTGGGCCCTAAAATGGTTCTATCAGTGATTTTCAACCGGTGTGCTGCAAGAATTTTTAAAACATGCAGTATCTGACTATTTAATCAGGGGCACTGACCTCTTTTCCCTTAGGTTGTCAAATAAAAAATAGCACAACAATAGCCATTCAGTGTGAATGAATCAAAATTAAACCTAATTTTTTAAATCAGATCGGCCTAAAATATGGGTTGTGGTATGCTGCAGAATTTTAGTAATTAGTTTGTATGTGCCATGATATGAAAAAGGTTGAAAATCACTGAGCAGCGTGATAAGGAGGGTCTTGCAAAGAATATATGTAAACATACTAACAAAAGCAAACAAATTTCTCATTCAACTGCTGCTCGATAGCTCGTGTTTCCAAGGACCTGGGACCACACCTCACCTTCACATGAAGAGTCTTGGAAGCCATTTCTAATTGACGTTGATGGTGGAGGTGGAGGAGGGGCCCCAGCACCAGGCCTGTCTGGAGGAAGGGGAGGCCGGGGCCCAGCCCTTGCACTGTCTACACCTCCTCTGGACGGCAACTGCGGGGTGGCAGGCAGGGCCCTAGACGTGCTGCCATTTCTGTTTATTGGAGGAGGCGGTGGGAGAGGGCCTGGAGCAAAAGAAAAGACAACAATTAAGGGCAATACCTTACCATGGCCATCACCAACGTGCAATTATTGAGTGCCTGACGGATACATGCCCTTTTACTAGAGAACATGGAGAAATGGTGGAGACTTCCTAGGAGATTCAGACGAGAAAGGAGTAGGCACATGCAAACTCAGAAATGCTCATGTGTACACGCAGGTGTGAAACGAGTGCATATTGGGAGCTGAATGGCTGTTTGGGCTCTGAGTTAGTATTGAGATTGGAGATGAGGGTTAAATCGAGAACAGGTGATAATCTGTTTATACTGACAACCTACATACATACTTAAAACACATTTTCATATCCTTTTAAACAGCTGTTGAACTAATTACTGTGACATACTTATTAAATGCTGTTTTATAAAAGAATTTTTAAAAGTAGATAGTTAAGTTGTTTTAGATCTTCAGAGGAATTAAGTTCTTTAAATCCACAGCACTATTGCTAATTCCACAGGCATGTTTCTGTGAAGCACACAATCTGTTTCTAGACAGAAGTGGGATCCGGAAACTCAGTGTTAGTCATCCTGAGAAGAGTAGAAGTTCCTTCTTGGTTCTTCCTCTTTTGGTGTGTGTGTGTGTGTGTGTGTGTGTGCGCGCATTTTAAAAAGCCTGAAGGAATACACAAAAATATTATCAACGATCATTTCTGGGTGGTGGTGGTGGCAGGATTATAGATGGTATTTATTTTCGTCCTACTTTTCCGTACTTTCTTATTCTCTAATACCAGGGAGTGACAAATAGCTAATCGATGGGCATGGTTATAAATGCTGCTGGCACAGGATCCTGACCCTGAGCAGGCTGCTTACCCCACGGAGCTTGGGTTCCTCTCTACAAAGAGCACCAAAGAGTCACCTTTCCCATAGCACTACTGCCAGGAATACTTAGTCAAAAGCAAATAAGAAGGGCTACATAAGTATTTGAAACCACTTCTTAAAAAAATGCAGTCGTATGGTACAATCAGAAATTTTTAAGTTCCTAGAAAATAATTCAAAGTATATTATTTTTGATAATACACAGGAACCTATCTTGCTTTTCCCATTCTCCAAATGCAGAGGCTATTTGGGTCACGAATAAATTTAAAAAAAGAAAGAAAAGGGAACTTAAGCATTTTTTCACGTAAACCAAAATGACCTTAGTAACTATTCCTGATCTTCAGCAGTGTACTCCACTTGCCAGAGGCTGACATTTTATGTAACACAATGTCTTGAATTGCTATAAATATAATCTCTTGTTAATTGCAGATTCAGAATCCAACTAGAGGACCTTAAAAGGAACGACTTGCCCATCACAGACAGCTGGGCCTGGAAGTCCTGGCTCAGACACTTGGTGAAGGCAGGAGGCATGCCCTGCCCTGGTGGGTCTCTCACGGTGTCTTACTTATTGTCCCATCTGCTTGTCACTCCGGAGTCACTGGCTGGAGTCCCAGTCAGTAGGAGTAGATTTATTATGGTGAGGAGTGTCTCTCATGCTGTGGGCTTAACCTCACTGGTACTCCCACCACATAACTGTCACCCAATGTCAACTAGACTTCCAATGTTCTTGGGCCTGGTACTACATAACTTGATCGACTGGATCTTTCCCTCTTTAAGTGACTGTTCATGTTCCTTCTTCTCCAACATTCCGGCCCTCTCCTCCAAACCTGGGCAAGCATAACAGAACACATTTCTATTTCCCACTGGCAGCACAGTAATAAAAGTGGTCATTGATGATGGGAAATAAGATAATCACTACACACCCTTATCTCATTTGATTTTTACAACAGCCCTGAGAGGTGTGGAGACAGCAGAAGCCCCGGAAGTGTTGGAAAGTTAAAAAGACCAAGTCAGTTAGCTAATGAGAGGAAGAACCAAGATTTGATTACAAATATGTCAAATTCGAAAGCCCATTCTCCCAACAATGAAGATGAGCCATCTCTCAAAATCCAGGTGGCACCAGATGACCTGTCATACGTTCCTTGTGGGGATGTATGTTGGTAGGAATTTTCTAGAGGCCAGTTTGGCAGTACCTATAAATCCATAGATTACTGTGCATAATCATGACCTAGAAATTCCATTTCTAGGCATTCACCTGGAGGAAATACATAGAGAAGTGCATAAATGTTTGACTATAAGAATGTATTCCTGCATTATCAGCAAAAGCAAAAATCTGGAGATGTCTTATATAACCAAGTGAGGAATTAAGTAACCAAGGTATTTTGGAGGAGTTAATATTATGCAGTCACTAAAAGTCAGATTGTGTCATATCAGGATATGTTAACAATATATTAAGTAGAAAGCAAATTGCCAACCAATGTTTGTAGTGTGATACTAACTTCGTAAACGTGTGTATATGTGTATATGTATTTTGTGTGTGTGTGTATGTGCATTTTAAAAAGCCTGAAAGAATACACAAAAACATTATCAATCATCATTTCTGGATGGTGGTGGTGGCAGGACTATAGATGATATCTATTTTCATCCTACTTTTCTGTACTTTCTTATTCTATAATAAACAGGTATGACTTGTATAATGAAAAGGAACAAAAATGTTACAATTATGTCCCTGCCTACCCTATTTGGAGGAAGATTTACTAATCTGTTGATTCACCTATTTAGTAGAGCCATGCAAACAGCTCCTCAGCCACTTTAGGGAAAAATCCATAGCTTTTGTGCACAAAGAAAACACTGCGTTTCATTCATCTGACTACTTATTAACTCACTGAAGAATACTTAATGAGATGGCGCACGTCAGGGGCTGGACTGGAGGGACTGGTGACTTTCTACGTTTGTGGCCCACTCTCCGTGGCAGGACAGTGTGCGGCAGTGTTTCTCAAACGATTCTGCACCTTATAGTCCCTGGGACATTACAATCCCGATGTCCCGTCTAAAACCCAGAGCAACAAAATCAGAAACCCTGGGAAGGGCCCGTCGTGGTTTTTAAAGCTCCCCAGGGGTTCCAGTATGGGGTCAAGTTTGAGGACTACTGGTTTAAAGAATGGTGTTTATTAGGTTCCTGAGGTCACCGGGTCAAAGGTCAGTTAACTTCGCAGGGAGAAAAAAAATACCCTATTTCCAAACATCTTGTATGCATAAGGTTAAAATTTAAAAGTAGTTTAGTTTCTCTGACTCCATCAATAGCCGTCAATAATTAATAGAGTACAAACCCTGGGGAATCTGCACATTTCATTTCATATTTTGAAAGTAATTATTCCCTCACATTCAGGTTCCCCAACCCTGGGCAGGGGCCACAGATGTGCTCCCGCAGGTGCTTCGATGCATGAAACAGCACGCATAGCTCCAGTTGGTACTTTCGAGCGTTTCTGTGAAGCGAAGGCCTGTACTTTTATCTGATTCTCCAAGGGGTCTAAGTGTCAGAGATGTCAACAGACAGCAAAGCGGGTGCTAACATGTCTTTAACAAGCAGGGCAGTGGCCCGAAAGCTTGACAAGAGAGAAGTGCAGGAGAAGCTCATTAGCTCTGAAATAACTGCCCTTTTTGTTGAAATAACGGGGCCCTCCTACAGGCGATGGGAATTTAGTTCCCTAATTAAGACATCTGAAATCCCTTTAGGGAGGCAGGGTTGTAAACTGGTGACTTGGATGATGAAATGCTAGCCTCTTCTCTATTACGTAGTTTGTGATCATTGAACTTTATCAGTTCCTCGGTCTCCTCATCTCTGACACAGAGGGAAATGTCAGTCGCTTCCTCAGCATTTTACATGAGGTCAGGATGAAATCACGCAGCGCTAGGTGTCAGGTAACAGATGAAAGCATTTTGAGGGGTCACTTGAGCTTCCTGTCGGACTCTGTGTATGACCATTAGTGACATGTGGGCAGGCTGGGTTTCAGGGAGACAACCCAGCCCGTGTCTTGCCATACCTGATCTGCCTGGCGGGTCCCTCACTGGAGGAGGGGGTCTCTCACTGGGCGGGGGAGGAAGAGGGCCCGAACGTCCAGGTGAAGGTAAGGGAGGTGCAGATGAAGATAAGGACAAGTTCCGCTGTGGGAGCCTTGGGATTTCATCACTGCCACTGGAACCTGGAGTCAGGTGGGGAGGGCCAGGCCTGCTGGGGGGCGGGGGCGGAGGTGGGGCCTGTGACAAGGAGGAAGGCCGTGGGGTGGAAGGCACTGGGGGTTTGCTGTTCTGGGGGAGTGGAGGTGGGATGGCTTCCCTGTGGATGGAGGGCCTGTTGCCCATTGGGGGAGGAGGTGGAGGGGGCTTGTCATCCAAGGCCCTGCCCGGGGTAGGGGGCAGAGGAGGCCTGTTGGAGGATGAGGCTGAGGGGGTCTGACGGATGGAGCCTCCTCCAAAAGCAGCACCTCGGTTTCCGGGGAAAGGGGGAGGAGTCGGCCCAGGGCCAGGTTGCCTGGGGTTCCCTGGCACTGGCAGGGACCCCCGGTTGTGCAGACTTGACTGAATGGGTCTTGGCGTATTAGGTACTGGAGGGGGCACATTATCGGGCTTCGAGCCCACATCAGGCCTCGGGGGAGGCATTCGGTTCCTCTGGGGCTCTGGGGGTCCGCTTCTCTGGCCCGGAGAAGGTACGGGGAACCTCCCCAGGCCACTTGGGGGTGAGAAAGGTTTGGCAGATGTGGCTCTTCCTCCTGGTGGCAAAATCGGGGGTCGGCTTCCTCCAGAATCTGAAGAACAGAGGGAAAAATTAAGTTCAAAAATTAGGAATCTTAAAAGAAACCAGGGAACTAGAATATCTTTCCAGCTACTGCAAGTCCTTTCCTAGATGCTATAAATATAGGGAACCATTATTTATTTAAATCAGGTTTGTGCGGTCTTTCCCGGAGGAGGAGGAATAGATCACCATCCCTAGCCCTTGTACCTCTTAGGCCTAAAAAAATAACAGCCATTTAAGGTGAAAAGATTAGTTATCCCAGTATAAATCTTCACATGGAGGGGTTACCTAGTGCCTTCGAAGAGAAATTCTCAAGAGAAGGTGCAAAAGTATAATGGGAGAGTAATGACTGCAATAAGAAGGAACTAAGAAACAGAAAAAAAACCCAAACTGTCAAAGTTTAATTGAAAGAGTCAATGCCAATGGATGGACTTAATCTGCAAAGAAGTGAACCACGACACTCTAGGCAACGGACTGGCAGGTGCGAAGACCCTGACGTGGGAATGAGCTTCAGAGGAAGAAACCAAACTGCAAGGCCTGTGTGCCTGGGGCACAGTGAGCACGAGAATGCTGGCCACGGAACCTGGGTGGCCATCATGCAGGGGCCACCTGTGGGGCCTGCTCACAAAGAGCCTTGCAGGCCAGAGCAGTTCAGATTTTATCCAAGGCACAATGGCAGACATTTGGGTAGATGTATACACTGGAGTACTGTGAACTCTAGAATTTATTTTTTGACCTGAGTACTAGAAAAAAGATATATTGTCCTATGCTGTGGTATATTTCTATGACCCCAATGTGTAATAAGTTGTATTTTCCAGGTTCAGATTAAAACTGCAGTTACATCACATGGATAGAATCTATTACGTGGATAGTACTATGAACACATATACTTCTGGTATAGCATTTATGCACCGATTTGAATTCCATCTTCACTTAATTATTTTACTTCCAGTTGTCTTTTGCCTTGATTTCTTCACTTTTTGTTAAAGTACTAAATGTATGCATTTGTCGGCTACCACAAATCCTTTGGGTGGGTTTTAAATAAATAAATTAAAATTTAAATGCAGGTCTAGCAAGATAGAATCTCTCATATTACTGAGTCTCTTTCTAGATTTTGACCATCCAATGCTAAAATAGTCAGCTAACCCTGAGGATTCAGTGCCTTTATCTTTGTATCGATGTGAGAATTTCATACTTTTCCCAGTGAACACCTTACAAGATCACAGAATTAGAAATAAAATTCTTCTAACAATAACCATGAAAAAAAGAAAGTTCCATGGTACAATTTCATGAGCGTCTGCAATAGTCTGGAGAGCACCTCATGCCCTCTGTAAGGTTTTTATTTAGGCACAACCAGGTTCAACTTCCCCCTCTTCCGTCAGGCCCACAGGCAGTCCTGGGGGACTCATTTCCCAGGCTCCCTGCAGAGAAGACTTAGAATCACGGGTCCTGAAATGCCAAGTGTCTGTCACGCAATACACCTTTTTAGATTTAGTGAGATAGGTAATTCTATTCCACATGAATCTCCACAGTGTGTGTGAAAAGTGGCTCCCAAGTGTGTACTACACTGGACAGCTGAGTCAGGCTACCTCACAAGGAAAGCTGGATTTGCCAGGTCACCAGGCAGAGTTTCCAGGGGTGGCAAGTTCCATTTGTTCCTTTCTGTTCTTCCCACTCTAGCTCACCCTTTAGAAAAGTACAAAAAAGTACAAGTTACCCCAAGGGCAATGGACAAATATATAACGTCTCAGTGGAGCTGTCAGATACTGATTTAACTTTTAAAAGATGCTAAATAGAGTCTCTCTTATAAAACTGTTAACAATTTTGAGCAATCTAAAATGTTTTAAAGGGCACAGTGCCTAAGAGGGGATGCCAAGCCTCCGAACCACCAAACGCTGGTCTCCAGTAACCGAGAGAGAAGGAAACCCTCCTTACCATTATCCCTGTTGGCTGTGGATCTCAACTTCGGCATTCCGGCCTGGAACAGTCCTCCCAAACCATGTGGTCCACCTCCTCCAAAGCTGCCACCACCACCACCGCCACCACTTCCACCTCCACTGCCACCTCCTCCGCCAAATCCGCCACCTCCGCCAAAGCCACCACCACCGCCACCACCACCGGCTCCTTTAGGTTCTGCAGAGGAAGAAAACAGTCTTTACACAGGTTTGAAAACTCTGCAAGAGTACTTCACCAGTTCTAGCCCAAGTAAAGAATAATGGTAAAACCTGGACCCATGACAGACAACTGGAATTTCATTAACACGCGGGACAGTAAGGATTCACCCACCCTACCCAGGAAAGGAGGGGATTCTTTCCTCTCTGGGGCAGTCACTGGCCCAGTGGTGGAAGAAGCGATGACAGGGGGTGACTTGCTGCCAGACCCCCACTTGGCTACCTGCCATATGAGTTGATACCTATTTGCTAAATGTAAGGATCGTCAAAGAAAGTCTCAAGGGAGGGGAAGATGTGGTAAAAGGTGAGGAGAAAGGAAATAGTAAAAATTAAAAATTAAAAAAATAAAATATCTCGTAATTTTACTCCTTGGAAATAACCAATGTTTTAGTATATTTTTTTCCCTTGCCAGTATCTTTTCATTTATATACATATTTTTCCTAAAATTAAGACTAAAATTCACTGGACAGTTTTTAGCCAGCTTTTTTTCACTTAACACTATTGTTAGTATTTCCCAAGCCATTAAATATTCCTTAAAAGCATGAGTTTAAAGGACTGCATAGTGTTTTAGAACATGACCGTATCGTAATTTATTTAACCATCTACTTATTTAATGGTCTTTTAGGTTGATTTTAATTTTTTAATATCATTAAGCCCAACAGTAGGCTTTCACACTTTAAAAATTCTTTGCAATTTGAGACAGTGCAAAGATTTTGTTTTATTTTGCATTTATTTCCAAAATATTGTGAAAGCTTTTGAAATGGGCAAAGAATGGAAGAAAGAAAAAGATTACTAATTCTAGCTTTCTGTATTATTTCCCATTGCCTTTAAGCTATTTTACCACTCTGTACATTTTAGAAAAATGATAATAACACAGATAATATTTGTCCACAGAAATGCAAATTGGTTGTGTTCCGTGGAATGCAATTGATATTGACCCGTTCAGCGCCTATTTGCAAGTCACTTCAGCACTTACCTGCCTGGATATGGGTGGTGCTTTGAATTCTCTTTGGAACTGAGAACATCATACTGGTAACATTATTTCTCATTAATTAATAAGCAAAATAAAATCTTTGATATATGTTCATTTTATATCTGTATGAGAGCCATGATTATGCCCTCTTTAAAAAACTGTCTCATGTATGTATGTTTTCTGAGGTTAAGCATTGTTTAAAGTTCCACCCCTGGAAAGCCTTTGTTGAGTCTTTGATGAGTGTTACATGATATCTACAGATTAATCCAGGAGACCTGACAATTTATAATATTTAGACTTTATGGAAACATGGTTTATTTTCCATGTCTTCTGAGTTATTAAGTACAGTTTTGTAATTTTCTTGATACGGGTCACACAGGCCTTTTGTTAGGGTTACTTCGAATACATTTTTGTTTTTTAAAATTGTGAAAGGAATGTTTTTTTCCTACTAAATTTTGTTATTGGTTATTATTTCTGGCACCAGGAAATTTCATTTGCTATCTAATAAAACACTTTGCTATCTTTTTTAACTTAAAATTTACCAAAAAAGTTATCTTGGATTTTCTAGTAGACATATGATTTTCAAATAATAAAGGTTTTGCCTGCTCTTTTTAAATAGTTGTGTGTCTTATTTCTGTTTTATATAAGTTATAACTTCCATGACTGAACTTCCAGAATAATGTAAATTATTAATGTTGCTAAAGGAAAACATTTTGATTTTAATGAGAAGGCCTCTAATGTTTCAAAGTTACATGGTTTTTCTTATGTGCTATGAATTTATAGACTTTCTAACATTAAAAATGAGATAGACCATGGTTTTGGTGAATTTTTTAACATACATATTGAATTAGATTTCTTGATTTTATTTTTTAGTTAGTACTCTCTCATCTATGATCATAAGTGGTCGATCTATTGTAGGGTTTCTCACCCTTGGAACAACCGACATTTGGGTCAGGTAAATCTTTCTTGTGGGTGGCTGTCTTGTTCTCTGTGGAATGTTGACAGCATCCCTGACCTCTAGCCACTAGATGTCAGTGGGAACGTCCAGCTCACCAGTTGTGATGACTAAAAAAGCCTCCAGACATCGCCACAGGCCCCCTGACACACTGACATATAAGCCTTCTTTCTGTTCATATGCTGCTGGTGTCACACTGTGTAACACGGTTATGCCAGTCTCTCTGCCCCTACCAGGTAGCTTTCAGTCTCTTCCTGTGTTTGGGAATTCATACAGCTTTTGAATTAGCTGTTTCTTAAAATCTGAAAGAATTCACCGATAAAATCATCCAGCTCTAAAGTTTTTGGAGGGAAAGTAATATGATAAAGGTTACAACTTTTTCCTTGCTCATTGAGGCTTCATAGGGGAATATTGGTAAATTTATGCTTTTCTTAGAAAATTAATTTAAGATTTCAAAATAATTTTGCATATAACTTCATTGTGGCATCCTTAATTTAAAAAAATCTGCTTCAAATCTCTTAGTTTATCTGCTTCTTGAGTTCTAATTTTATTGATTTGTGTTTTCTTTTTTCTGGATTAGATTTATCATACCTTTGTCAGTTCTGTATCTTTTCTAGGTATAGAGCCTTTGGGATACTTATGGGAGCTCTGATAGAAGAAATTTGGAATTTTTACTGATTTCAATTATTGTCAGTAATCATTTATTAATGAATGATACATTTTGGAATGTTTCATTTTCATAGGACACCTTTAAATGGTGCTGAACATTCAAAGCGACCCATGCACTATCAGACAGCATCCATGAGTGGATCTTTCAGCAGAGAAGCTGAAGCAGTTAAAGACAGCTCACTGGCACAGGTCACTTAGTCATCAGACTGTAGAGCAAGGCTGACTTTGAGTGTTATGTCATGCATAACCACGGTCGACATTTTCATAATGAGCCCAGGGAGGTTTCACCTGCAAACAAATACAAAGCCATAGATGGACTTTGTCACTGGCGCAGAGCTTGTCACAACAGTCTTGGTGTCCAATTACTTGCATGGATAACAAGGGCATGCACTGGGTTACATTTTGTGTCCACCAAGCAAAGTAAGGAGTTGGAAGAGAGAAGAAATAACATGCATTTCCATTTAATGGGAGAAGTGGATCTTGAAGAATATGAGTTTCCACTAGTGGATTCAGGACTGGGCCCCAGACTGTCCAGTCTCCTTTAGCATCTGGGGAACTCACACCTCCCTCCCTGGGGCCTAGCCTCCCGATCATGGTGGGGAGAACCACTGGGCTCTGTCCCAGAGGCTGGCTACGAGCGGAGCTGCCCTGGCCCCATACCAGACACCATGACTTGGGAGTTGTTGGGCCAAGGCTCCCCTTATATAAGTGACTGTGCTGGGACTCCCTTTGGGAGAGTCTTGTGACATGGATCAGGGGGACTAAGACAGTGATTATCCATTAACCACATCAGTTTTGATCTAAAGGTAAAACTGTATCAAGAGTCGAAGACCCCACAGTTTCTTTTTGAGGTGTGCTGTGTTCTCACTTGCACCACATTGCCCGTTAACAGAACAACATTCAGAGGCCTTTGTCTTGGTCTTCCTCTTTTCCAGTTACCCCACAGCAATGTTCTCATCTAACTCTGATCCTCCTCTTATTAGGCACTTTTCCTAGAAATTCTTCCTAAGCCCCTCTTATCCTCCACTTGGCTATAATCTTACATCATTATTCACCTGTCTATTTCCTATTGAGTCCAAATGGGACCTATGGTCCAGGATGAATTCTGGGGACATCTGGCTGGCAGTGGTAACATCTAGGGATGTGAGGAGATAGTCTCGAGGCCTCGTTACTGTCACTAGATTCTAGTCATGGATAACTTTTCATTCTGTTGTGAATGTTAGTAAGTAACCCTGTGTGGTGGGTAACTGTTTGTTAACACACGCCATACCTTGTTCCAGAGGGTATCTCAGACTTATGATGGGCAGATAAGTGAGGTTATGGTCTCATTTCCTCTTTTTCCAAGCTTCTAATAATCATGTCTTACACTTGAATTTCACTTTGCAGGCAACAAAACACTACAAGCATTGTCCCATCTGATGCTCACAATGAACTTGTGAGGACAGTAGAATAGTATTATCTCCATTTAACAAATGAGGACAATAGGCTTGGAGATGGTATGTGATGGATGTGCCAGGACTTGAACCCACATTCTTTGATTCCAAGTCTAGGGCTCTTTCCCTATTTCATCCTTCCTTTTGATTTGTGGTGCAAGGAGCAAAGAGTTAATTTCCAGAAAGCGTTTCAATAATTTAGAGAATTGCTGCTGTGTGTGACTTAGACAAAGAATTATTATACTGGCTTCCTGCAGCATTAGAGGAACCCAAGCTGAAGCCTTGGCCTACAATGAGTGAGACAGTCCCTTATTCTGCTAGCTTTGCAGCTGTTGTTGACCAAAAAAAAAAAAAAAAAAGGATAGGGTGGATTGTTAGGCCATAAACCATTTATCTCCATGGAAAATAACTTTTTTCACTTACTGTCCAGTACCGGCGCACTTCTGTCATTGGTGACTGTCTTCTTTAGTTTCTTCCCTTTGCTGATGTCAGAGAGAAGAGCATTTCTCCCAGCCTGCTCTGACTTATTCAAGGCAGGCTTTTCTGTATTGGCCTGAAAGGAAACCATGCAAACTCATATTCATCTCCTGAATTAAAATCATGTACTGCCACACTCAGAGGGGACAACTAGAGTATTGAAGCTTGTTATTCAGGTTGTTGGTGACAGGTTGTAAATTCTCCACAAGCTTTAGAGCCAATGTCATTCTTTTAAAGACCTGGACATTTGGGAGCAGATGCAGAAATAAATTGCATTTATTTTTAATGCAGGAAGAGTCAGTTCCCATTAAAAGTCTCTGAAAATTCAGACCATTGTCTGGCTGTAACCAACAAAGCCAGGGTTGGATGGCTAGAAATGAGAAGGGAATTTTAAGTCTGAGAAGATTCTGCAGGATACCACAAGGCTTCATTCTCCAAAATGTGTTCTGCAGAACAGCTTCTCTTTCTTATCTTTCAGAACTAACCTGCTGCAAGGAGAAAGTTCTCTCCAGCACACTGTAGTTTTTTTTAATCTACCGTTTGAGAAAAATAATTCCCTCTGTTTACATTGCTAAAGTTTTTTTGTTTCTTTTTAATTTAAGAGAGACTTGAGGTATAACTTGTAAATAGTAAAATCACCCTCTCGGTGCATATAGTTCTAGGAGTTCTGACAAACAGACAACCATGTAGACACCACTCAAGCAAGACCTGGAACACTTCCACTGCCCCAAACCCTTGCTCATGTCCCTTTGGCTTAAGGTGTTTCTTTGGAAGCTTAGCTCACAGAGGCTGCAGAGCCAACCAAAGTGCTGCTTTAAAATATTTGAGTGTTCCTTGAGGAAAACATTGGCAGGAAAATCTCAGACATTCCACGCAGCAACATCCTCACAGACATGTCCCCTAAAGCAAGGGACATAAAGGAAAGAATAAACAAATGGGACCTCATCAAAATAAAAAGCTTCTGCAAGGCTAAAGAAAATAGCACCAAATTACAAAGAGAACCAACAGTATGGGAAAACATACTGTGAGGAGATAGTCTCGAGGCCTCGTTACTGTCACTAGATTCTAGTCATGGATAACTGGCCAATGATACCTCAGACAAGGGCCTGATCTCCAAAATATATAAAGAACTCACATGACTCCACTCCAGGAAGACAAACAACCCAATTAAAAAATGGGCAAAGGACTTGAACAGACCCTTCTCCAAGGAAGACATACAGAGGGCCCAGAGACATATGAAAAGATGCTCAGCATCACTAGCCATCAGAGAGATGCAAATTAAAACCACAATGAGGTACCATCTCACACCGGTCAGAGTGGCCAGCATAAACAAATCCACAAACAAATGTTGGAGAGGATGCGAAGAAAAGGGAACCCTAGTACACTGTTGGTGGGAATGCAGACTGGTGAGGCCACTGTGGAAAACAGTATGGAATTTCCTCAGAAAACTAAAAATGGAACTGCCCTTTGACCCAGCAATTCCGCTGCTGGGATTATACCCTAAGAACCCTGAAACACCAATCCAAAAGAACCTATGCACCCCAATGTTCATAGCAGCACAATTTACAATAGCCAAGTACTGGAAGCAACCTAAGTGCCCATCAGCAAACGAGTGGATCCAAAAACTATGGTATATTTACACAATGGAATTCTACGCAGCAGAGAGAAAGAAGGAGCTTATACCCTTTGCAACAGCATGGATGAAACTGGAGAGCATTATGCTAAGGGAAATAAGCCAGGTGGTGAGGGACAAATACCACATGATCTCACCTTTAACTGGAACATAATCAACAAAAGAAAAAAGCAAACAAAATACAACCAGAGACATTGAGGGGGGGAACAGTCTAGCAGTGGCCAGGGAGGAGTGGGGTGGGGACAGTGGGAAGAGGGGATTGCAGGAACTATTATAAAGGACACATGGACAAAATCAGGGGGGATGGTGGGGGTGGGGGAGGGAGGTGGGTTCAGCTGGGGTGGGGGAAGGGAAGGGGAGAAAAGGCATACAACTGTAATTGAATAACAATAAAAAATAAATTAAAAAAAATAAAATAAAATATTTGAGTGTTTTCTATGTTTTTGGAATTCCTGGGAAAGATCCTTACTATGAAACTGGGCTCTTGCTTCTTCAGGATTATTGCAGGGAGTGGGTACATGAAGAGCCCAGCGTACGAACCTGGAAGCTGGCGCAGTCAGTCACACTTGGAAGTGGTTTGGCCTGGCCTGGTCCCTGGGGGAGTCCTCTGGCAGTCCTGAGAGCCCTTCTAGCCCAGCCCCAGCCCTTTAGAAAGGGTCTGATTTTTGGAGGTGCCAGTGAGGGTCACAGGAGGTAAACCAGGGAAGTTTAGCTCGATACTTCATCCTGCTACTCATTATAGTTAGAGGCAGTTAGAGGCAGAGGGAGAGCTAGGAAAAACCCTTGAGCAGGCTACATAGAATCTCTGTGTGTTAAGCTACATGGGTCTTAAGTTATAAAGTATTATTTGTTCAAGATAATAACCATTAACATTTATATAACTTTTTACAATGGGTCAGGCACTGTTTTAGCACTTCACGTGTATTAATTCATTTAGTCCCTATCACCCCCGTGAGTCATTGTTTTCATTTCAGAACCAAGGAAACTAAGGCACAGATTAGACCATCTGCCCCAGTCACCCAGCTAGTACGAGCGGGGGCTAGGATTTAAACTCTGGCTGTCTGACTCCAGAGCCTTCCCTATAATCTGCTGGAAGGGCAAATGTGGGATCGAAAATGCCCCTTCCCCAAACTGGGGAGATGTTGTTAAAGGGTATAAACTCGCACCTGGAAGAAGAAGTTCTGGAGCTCTAATGCACAGCACAGTAATTACAGTCAACAATGTTGTGTTATAATCTGGCTAAGAAAACAAATCTTAAATGTTCTCACCACAAGAAATAACTATGTACTTCTGGCCAAGATGGAAGTGTAGGTAGATATACTTTGCCTCCTCCCACAACCAAAAGAAGGACAACAAATTGAAAAACAAAAAACAAACAGAAATGCCAGAAAGTTGAACTGTATGGCAGTTAGACAATCAAAGAGTTAAAGAAGAAACATTCATCAAGACTGGTGGGAGGGGTGAAGATGAGCAGCCGGGGTGGAAGGGACTCACGGCAAGGCAGAGGCTGGAGGACTGGGAGGAACAACTGGGGAATGAGACAGAGAGTGCAACCCAGGGATCCAGCATGGGGAAATAAACCTCTAACTGAAAAAACCTGTGGGGGTTGCAGCAGTGGGAGAAACTCCCAGCCTCACAAGAGAGATCATTGGGGAGATCCACAGGGTCCTAGAATATACACAAACCTACCTACCCAGAAATCAGCACCAGAAGGGCCCAATTAGCTTGTGGGTATCAGGGAAAGTGACTGAAAGCCAGACCAGAGAGCCAAGTAAGTAGCATTGTTCCCTCTTGGACCCCTCCCCCACATACAGTGACACAATGCAGTGACATGGGTTGCCCTGCCCTGGCGAATACCTAAGGCTCTGCCCCTTACTACATAACAGGTGTGCTGAGACAAAGAAATATGGCCCAAATGAAAGAACAGATCAAAGCTCCAAAAATACAACCAAGCGATGAAGAGACAGCCAACCTATCAGATGCAGAGTTCAAAACACTGGTAGTCAGGATGCTCACAGAAATGGTTGAGTATGGTCATAAAATAGAGGAAGAAGTGAAGGTCATGTAAAGTGAAATAAAGGAAAATGTACAGGGAACCAACAGTGACAGGAAGGAAACCAGGACTCAAATCAACGATTTGGACGAGAAGGAAGAAATAAACATTCAACCAGAACAGATCGAAGAAACAAGAATTCAAAAAAATGAGGAGAGGCTTAGGAACCTCCAGGACAACTTTAAACGTTCCAACATCCGAATCATAGGGGAGCCAGAAGGAGAAGAGGAAGAGCAAGAAATTGAAAACTTATTTGAAGAAATAAAGGAGAAGAACTTCCCTAACATGGCAAAGGAAACAGACTTTCAGGAAGTCCAGGAAGCTCAGAGAGTCCCAAAGAAGTTGGACCCAAGGAAGCATACACGAAGGCACATCATAATTACATTACCCAAAATGAAAGATAAGGAGAGAATCTTAAAAGCAGCAACAGAAAAGGAGAGAGATACCTACAAAGGAGTGCCCATAAGACTGTCAGCTGATTTCTCAAAAGAAACCTGGAGGGCAAGGAGCTGGAAAGAAGTATTCCAAGTCATGAAAGGCAAGGACCTACATCCAAGATTGCTCTATCCAGCAAAGCTATTATTTAGAGTGGAAGGGCAGATAAAGTGCTTCCCAGGTAAGGTCAAGTTAAAGGAGTTCATCATTGCCAAGCCCTTATTATATGAAATGTTAAAGGGACTTATCTAAGAAAAAAAAGATGATCAAAAATATGAACAGTAAAATGACAACAAACTCACAATTATCAACAACTGAACCTAAAAAATACAAAACCATAAAACTCAGCAAACAACTAGAACAGGAACAGAATCAGAGAAATGGAGATCACATGGAGGGTTATCAGCCTGGAAGGGGGAGGAGGAGAGAGGGGGGGAAGGTACAGGGAATAAGAAGCATAAATGGTAGGTACAAAATAGATGGGGGGAGGTTAAGAATAGTATGGGAAATGGAGAAGCCAAACAACTTATACATACACCCATGGACATGAACTAAGGTCGGGGGTGGGTGGGTGTGTGCAGGGTGGAGGGAAATAAAGGAAAGGAAAAAAATGGGTCAACTGTCATAGCACAATCAATAAAATATATTAAAAAATTAAATTAAAAAAATTTAAAGGAAATAATTATGCAAGATAATAGAGGTGTTAGCTAAAGCTATGGTGCTAATTATAATATATAAATGTTTCAAATCAACACATTGTATGGCTTAAATTTATACAACATTATATGTGAATTATATTTAAATGGAAAAAGTTAATAAATAGAGAAAAGGGAACCCTAGTGCACTGTTGGTGGGAATGCAGACTGGTGAGGCCACTGTGGAAAACAGTATGGAATTTCCTCAGAAAACTAAAAATGGAACTGCCCTTTGACCCAGCAATTCCGCTGCTGGGATTATACCCTAAGAACCCAGAAACACCAATCCAAAAGAACCTATGCACCCCAATGTTCATAGCAGCACAATTTACAATAGCCAAGTGCTGGAAGCAACCTAAGTGCCCATCAACAAATGAGTGGATCCAAAAACTATGGTACATTTACACAATGGAATTCTGTGCAGCAGAGAGAAAGGAGGAACTTATACCCTTTGCAACAGCATGGATGGAACTGGAGAGCATTATGCTAAGTGAAATAAGCCAGGTGGTGAGGGACAAATACCATATGATCTCACCTTTAACTGGAACATAATCAACAGAAGAAAAAAGCAAACAAAATATAACCAGAGACATTGAAGTTAAGAACAATCTAACAATAGCCAGAGGGGAGTGGGGAGGGGACAGTGAGGAGAAGGGTTTTCAGGAACTACTATAAAGGACACATGGACAAAATCAAGGGGGAGGGTGGGGGTGGGGGAGGGAGGTGGGTTCAGCTGGGGTGGGGTTGAAGGATGGGGAGAAAAGGCATACAACTGTAATTGAATAACAATAAAAATTAAAAAAAAAAAAGAAAAGTTAATAAATAAAACGTCCCTTCCCCAGAGGCTCCAAACACTCCCCAATAGCAAGCCTGTTAAGAGTGTCTTAGCAGTCAGTTCCAGAAAAGCTTTCTGTATGTATAGTTCACATTTACTAATGGGATCATCCTTTATTGCTCTGAAACTTGTTTCTATAACTTAACAACATACCTTGGAGATCTTGGAAAGAGCTTTTAAAATGACCTATTGTCTTCATTTTGAGGATGAAAATATCCCTGAGGACCAGAGGGGTTAAGTGATGTGCCCACACTAGATTTCCTACTGGTTTTGGGTCAGCAACCCTCAATGGCCTCCCCTTCTGTCTAAAAATTTATGTTGACACGTGACCCCTTTGGGTGCTGACTTCTCCCATGTGGCAGTCCAGGTTCCTTAATTGCACTATCCCACTAAACTGTGTCCTATGAGGGCCACCAACTCTTCTTTCCCTTTACTCACCTCTATAACCTACTTCTCTCAGATGTTACTTTGAGTGAAGTGATAGTGGACAGAAATGGGTTGGTGGGATAAAGCAGGGTTTCCCAAACTTCAATCATTCTGGCACAGCTTTCCTGACTCTGGTCATTTTCTCGTGCTACCTGTTATTTATTTTATATTTTTCATTAAGTCTATTCACTATATAATTTACTATGCTACTTTTCAGCATTTTCTTTTAAATTAACTCCTTATTAAATTGCATATGCTAGTTATAATTTTCAGAACATGAATAAAAACAAGCATATAAACATTAAAATAAAACAAAAATTAAGGCACATACTATCCAGCAGTGGTATACAACCTACATTTTGGGGGAAATATAAACTAAATGCAGTTTGTATTTGCAATTGCAAATGCCATTTATATTTGCAACATAGCAGGAATATGTTGGCCAGATCAGAGCTTTTCAAACTTATCTAAGTGAAAGACTATTTTTTTAAAAGGAAAATTTTCCAATCTATCATGGGCTGATATTTTTGTAAAATAATAATTATTAGAAAAATTAACTTACAAAAAAAGACATGCAAAATGCAATCTTAAAAACAATAGGCAAACACTACCATCAGGTTGCTGTGTTTCTAAATGCTTACTGTCAATTTCTGTACTTGTTCCTTGGTGACTCTAACCAGCAGTTGGGGACCATGCCTGAAATAGCAGTGAGCTACTTAACTGCCCGTTCTTCCAGCTAGGTTCCAGCCTTAGATGGGCTGTATAGAAATGTGTTCCATGGAAACTTGGGCAAGAGGCTCTTCCTCTTTGAGCCTCAGTTTCCTCAAATGAAAAATGAAGGGCCCATCACTGGCAGGCTTTTTAGCAACAAAGGCTTCACATGCTGGGGAGGCCTTTGTCACCCGGCAGGTCTGGGAGCCTCCATAAGGCCACGTGGAGGGCTGCCGGCTTCCTAGAAGAGGGTGCGCTGACTTGTGGGGACGGGTCTCTCAAGGACCAGGATGAGCCCAGAGAGCAGAAATTCCTTTGGAAAGTAGACATCTAAATGCAAGGACAGATTTAAAGGGGGATATAAGTGTGTGAGGGGAACTTGGGGTAATGGTGGGAGTGGGGGTTATTTGTCAGAAACAGAGAGTGGGAAGAAAGAGGGCAAAAGGCAGAGAAAAAAAGGAGCGAGTCTGGAGGACACTTGAATGGATGCAGTCGCAGACAGAGGCCTGGGTTTCTGGACGGTCCTGCCCGGAAGTTAAAGGCAAGAAGTTGAGCCCACTTGAATGGAAACAGTTCAGAACTGCCCTTGCAAACCTGCCTTGGGCCAGCACACGGGATGAACAGGACGCTTCCCTTCCCAGACACAGCTGAGGAAACCTAACACCCCGCCCTCCACGTGTGTACTGTGCACTGCATGAAGCCTCAGGCAGCAAACCCTCCAGGTGCACCTGCCCCACCTCAGGCTCTGGCTGGCTCTGGCTTACTCCGGCACCTGGAAAGCTCACCATGTCATATTTAGGCCAGAATGCAGAGACGTGTGAAACAAACACATGGATGCTAGGCTCGACTTCATTCGGCTGCTTTATGCTTGGATGACAGAGGATGAGGAACCACTCACCAGAGCAAACGTGGGCGGCGGCGGGGGCGCTGGAGGGGGTGGGACGGGCATCTCGGACGGTTAAGCTTTCAACAGTCTTGCTGATAAACCTGTAAAAACAAAACAAATAGAAACAAAACATGGTCATGTATAGACTTCTTAGTAATACTCTGTCCTCCTCCTCCCCCTTTCCCACCAAAGTGACAGCCATCCACACAGGCCAACTCTTGTAAGAGGTGGAATTACCTTCACGACATTGCTGAGATATGACTGTTCTGGAAGGACCCTAGTGGGGAGGTGTCTCAGACTAAGTGCCTGACGAAACCGGAAGCAAAATCCAGCACCCATGCTGCTCAACTCCACCACCCACCTCAGCAGGTCAGGGGACCGACCCATGCAAGGGCGCTGGGCCTTCGGCTGGGTAGCTGGAAGTTATGATACTGCTGTGCGTATATCCTGGCAGCATCTCATGTTCAAGTGGCTCCTCTTCCTCACTCATCTCCATGACAAAATCCTTTCTTGCTCTCCCACTCCCCTTCCATCTCATGCCTCGCTGTTTTCTTTTCTGTGCAGATTCCTGACATTTGCCTGGGTCTGGGTGCACACTCTATGAATGCAAAAATGAATGTTTCTGCTCTGGCCTCACAGGTCTAGTCCTCCAGGGAAAGGAGACGGAGACAAGGTAAGGTAAGCAGGTAAGGTGATGGGTGAGGCGGCTCGATTCCTAGATTGTGCTCCTTGACATTTCCTTGTAGGACTGAAGTGGGAAAAAAGAGGGTGAAAAGACACAGGGACTTAAGCTGATGATCCCCGGGCTGTTTACTAGAAGTGGGCTTCATTAGGAAAGCTTTGTGCATAGTGTGAGTGCCCTGGGAACACAGGAAAGGCTGGACTCTGTGGCTGGGTGGGAGAGTTTAGGGCGACCCTGGTGGGTAGCAGCGGTGAAGGGGGCAGCAGGCAAACATCAGGGGCTGAAGAAACAGTGCTGAGGAAGCCCCAGGAGTTACACCAGCCACAAATCCCATCTCCCCGTCCCTCAGTCCTTGGAGTCCCATCCCTGCGTTTCCTCCTGCCAGACCCAGTCCCAGCAGCACCTCCCCCACTTTCTCACCCAAAGCACTCCCAACTTCTTCTGCCCAGCCCCTACCACTGCTCCCAGTGGGGTCCCTGACCAGCAGCACAGGCATCACGCAGAGCTGTTAGAAACATCAAATCTCAGCCCCTCTCCCCACAACTGAGTCTGCTTCAGCATTTGAACAAGATCCCCTAGTGATTCATCTTATTTCAGAAGCCTGTCTGCAGAGTTTGAGCCTTAAACCAGTTGGCAGCCTGGGACGCCAGCCACTTGAGTTAATGCTGTTTCTATTGAATGTATGCCCACAGTTTTGAACAGCAGAATTATCTTTCTTTCATTCTTAAGAGTTTCCTATTGCAGAAAATAATTTGTTAGAATTTAAATTGAGTTAACCACTAAAAATTAATGTGGAAAACTTATACCTTGAAACAAATATGTTATATTAAAGCAGGTGCTTTTCAACTGGTGTGCTGCAAGAATGTTTAAAACATGCAGTACCTGACTAATGAGTCAGGGGCACTGGCCTCTTTTCCCTTAGATTGTCAAATTAAAAAATGACAACAGCCAACAGAACAATAGCCATCTAGTGTGACTGAGTCAAAATTATACGTATCTTTTTGCCAGACAGGCAAAAAAAAATTTTTTTTTGGCATGCCTTAGAACTTTAGTACTTAGTTGACGTGTGCCACGGGGTGATAAAAGGTTGAAAATCTTTTAGCAATACTGAGGTAGTGCTGGATGGCTTGCTTTCTGCTAACAGAAATGTATGGAAAAGCTAGAAGGAGGTGGCCGGATGTGCAAAGCCACTGGAGAAAGGAATGAGGGCAGTTTGGAATAATTCTGTTCCAAGAGGGCCACCTAGAAAATAAAAACTTAAAAGCTCCATGGCAGCAACGGCAGGTCTCACTTACTGACGGGTGATTGGGTCCAGGGCATGTTATTTACATTGTCTCTAACTTTTACAGACATTGCAAATGAGCACGATTCTGCTAGTTCCACGGAGAACACTGAGACTCCGAGAAGTTAAGGAACTCACAAAAAGACCCACACAATTCGTTCCAATCGAGTCCTTTCACCCCTGCTCTTTTTAGATAAGCATTTTTAGGCAGGCAAAGGGCTAGCCAACACTTAGTGCTGCCGCTCACCTGTAAACTGCATGAGAACCTGTTTTTCAATAAGAGATTGTCTCAGATGAGGATTCTTTTAAAATGTGTTCCTTAAATTGGTTTTTCCATGATGCCAATTATACGCCCATGAGGCCAAGCGGGCGGTGTAAGCAGGGTGGGCGCCTGTGCTCGGAGGTCTACAAGGGGCTCTCCAGCTGCAGAAGGCACCTTTGGAGACCGTGGAGTCAGACACATCCTAGGTTTAGGAGGAAGGACAGGGACCTGGAACTGGATTTGGGTCCAAATGACTGTGAAGCACACTGCAGCCAAAGCAATGGTATTATCAGAGCTGGAGAAGGCAGCTCAATAAGGGGGTAGTTTGGCTGGGACCACCCAGAGGGCCAAAAAGGTGGGCTTCATGGAACAGACCACCCGTGTGCTTGGTGGATGGAACGCCCCTCAACACTCGAATTCATTGTGTCAGATCCCAGGTTCCCCAGCTAACCTGTTATCCTAATCCTGAGAAGGATGGATTCACATCACCAGGAACCCCCTATGGGTTTGGCCCTCATGAGTCAGTCTCTGGTTGCAAAGACCAAATTGGACTTCTGACCTGTCATCTTAGAGGCCAAACTGTGGTAAATGGACTCTTTCAGGGGACTGCTAGCCTACAAGTCCAGTTTAATTATTTTACAATCTTCCTTTGTTGCTATTACGGTTCTCACTATACACCAACTGACATAAATAAACCCCTGTACCACAGAAGCCTGGCCTTCCCCTCCTAACCCACTCAGATGCACAACAGGGAGAAGTTCTATGGGGGAGGCTCTCAACTCTCCGAGGCTGATGCAGACCTGAGTTCACTGAACAACACTGGGTGTCAGGGATGCTGACCCCACCCATCTGTATGCAACCTCTGACTCCGCCAAAACTGAACTAACAGCCTACTGTTGACTGAAAGCTTTACTGATAACAGTCAATTAACACATACATGTATTATATACTGTATTCTTACAATAAAGTAAGCTAGAAAAAAGAAAATGTTATTAAGAAAATTGTAAGGAAGAGAAAGTACATTCATAATATTTTCTGGAAAAAAAAAATCTGCATGTAAGTAGACCCACGCAGTCCAAACCAGCATGGTTGAAGGGTAACTGTAGTCTTTTCCCTCGGCTGCCGCGGCTTTCCCGGCCCCCAATTTCTCACTCTCTTCCTGATACACCCCTCCTCAATGCTGACAGGTGATTGATTGCAGAGGCTTCCTTGGTCTCTTTGCTCCTGCCTAGCTGAACAGCTGCTTGGGTGGACTTGTCTAAGTTTGTGAGAACCTTCAGACTCAATCCGGCCACCTCACCACGTGGGTCAAAGAAGACCAATCCCACCTCCCCCATGCTGGGCCCACACCAGGCCCACTTCTTGGCTGTGTTCCCACCAGACTGTGAACTTCTCTAGGTCTCCCTAATACCTGGCA
This sequence comes from Desmodus rotundus, assembly GCF_022682495.2. Classification (NCBI taxonomy): domain Eukaryota; kingdom Metazoa; phylum Chordata; class Mammalia; order Chiroptera; family Phyllostomidae; genus Desmodus; species Desmodus rotundus. Next base: position 161,232,602 of record NC_071388.1, read on the forward strand.
CAAAGCAGGGCTCTCATTAAATATGTGTTGAGTGGAAGAGCCAGGTGTCACACAAGTAAGCCGTGTGCTGGCCATTGGAATGGCTTCCAGCATCAGCCCTTGCATTCTGAGGTCTGGGCAAAGAATCAGCCCTGTGTCAGAGGGGCTTGGTAGCATTAAGTACGGGATTTGCTTTCCTGTCAGTTCCTGACTTGGCCAGTGGAGCAGAACCCAAGGCCATGGGAGTGCCCTGGCTTCCCTCCTCCTGGCATTAACAGCTCATATCAGAACCAGAACTGGGCCTTACCAAAGGGCCTCAAAAAGCAGCCTAGATCCTAATGGACCAGGCATTCCCAACCTCGATCCTTACACCTTCAGGTCTGTGGATCTAATTCAGGGGTTCATGAACTTGGATGGAAAAAAAGGGACATGTTTATATCTCCTAAGTTCTAACAAAAAACTAGCATTTCCTTTAATTATGACGGTAAGCCATAGATCACAGTACCTGAAACTTTTTCACCAATAGATTTTCACATGATGTTTTCACATCATATTACAACAGTTTCAGATTTGTCTTGAAATTATGGCACTGTTTAGATCTGCTGTCAGATCTTGTACACATTTCTAACTAGTTCCTTAGTAATCCTCTGTATTTTGTTTTATGCATTTAACAACAGCCCAAGGAGGCGTCCTTTGGGCTTTGCCGGACACTGGTGTGGTCTATGGAATGAAAAGGGTTAGAATCCCTTTGAGAACATGAGACCTGGGCCAGGAGTCTATGGTTTGGAATCTTTGCTCTGCTACCTAGTAACCTGAGGTAAGATGTAACCTCTCACAGCCTCCCATTCCCACCTGTTAAATCGGGGTCACTGGGAGGACGGCCTGCTCTCAGCTGGCTGGTAGAGTAAGCAGTCAATAGGCGGCCCTAGATCTCTCTGCCTTGAGGGTGAGCACGACTCCTTCTGGTGTGAGTGCCACTTGAGAACTTGGCAGAGGAGGGACCAAGCTGGCCACTTGGCTGAGGCCCTTGCTCAGCCTGGAGGCCTGTGTGGGGGGAGTTGCACAGGTGGGAATGAGGCAGCCTGAAGACTCGGCCTTGCTGCGCATGGTTCCTCCCTTGGGAGACAGGAACTCGGCAGGAAAGGCAGCCCTCATGCAAGGCAAAGGACTAGGGTAGGGGTTCCTGGAGTGTGGGCTATCTCGTGTATCAGGATCGGCTGCGTACTTTGAGACCCCTGTGTCCTGCCTTCCCCTCAGCGAGGCTCCCTAACATTGGAGGATCTCTGATCCACCCTTTGCTGATCCTTGCCCTCCACCCCACCCTCACCCCAGGCATTACATTTGTAAGAACATTCACTTTTGAGAATTAATTTATTTTGAAGAATCATCTCACTGTTTAAATAACTTTCATCATGGGGAGAAAAGCCAGAGTTTTCTGAAATGTTCACCTTGTGTGTTGAATTCTATGTGCACAAAGAAAACCACAAGGATGGAAGACTTTTCTGTTTTCAGACACAGTGCTATGGGTTGAACTGTGCCCCTCCCAAATTCACGTGTTGAAGCCTGAACCCCCTAGCACCTCAGAATTGGAGATAACATGTCTAGAGAGGTGATCAGGTCAAATGAGACCCTAAAATCCAACATGACTGGGGTCCTTACCAGAAGAGGAAGAGGCACTGGCGCTGCATGAGCATAAAGAAAAGGCCATGTGAGGACACAGGGAGAAGGTGCCCAGAAGACAGTCCTCGGGAAAAACCGAACCTTTGCTACCGTGACCTCGGACTTCTTTCTAGCCTCCAGAACTGCGAGATGATAAATTCTGCTGTTTGAGCCACCCAGTCTGAGGTTTTGTTATGGCAGCCCTTGCAAGCTAACAAGCACAGTTTTAACAATTCTTGTCTGTCTATTATCCATTATGGAAATTATAAAATAATGGATTTTGAATAAAATATCCATCAATTGATTTCTTACCCAAAATATCTCTGGATTGTCATATGTTAAAGATATAAAAATAAAAAAATCATCCCAAACCCTAGGGTATGTGAGTGATTGCAAAAATTTTATTTAATAATTGAATACACCATTCAAAAATCATCAAACTTTAGGTGAAAAAGTGTTACAGTGAGGGGAGGGATCTACTAACACACCTTTTTTAAAGGGGCTGGCTCTGTGGGTTGAGAGAACAGAGCAGGATATTTTGCATAAATGACTTAAAAATTCATTAGCCGGTTTTTCTTTGTTGCCCACACACAGGCATGTACACACACACAATATACATCAATATTTCGAAATGCGGGGATTACCTCGTTCTGGGAAAGAAATGGTTGGCTTTGTTGGTTTTATTACAATGCCACTAGGTCAACATCATGGGGTAATGCTCCCCCAAGACAGCAGCACACTCTGACCCTAGACCAACCGGGGCATCTTGGGGTCCAGAGCCCTTTCCTCCATATGCGACACTGCTTGTGAGCGACACTTGTGAGGAAGACTGAATTGCTCAGCACACTCCTCACCCTGTAACACATTTTCTCCCTGATAGGCCAATTAGAGGTTCAACTACAGCCTACAGTTCAGTCAGGAAACTTATGGCTTCTTCTTCAAGGTGCTCATCTAAGAAAGATGAATTATTTCTGAGATAAAATGATCTGCCTTCTTAGAATCAAGAGAACTGCCTAGTTATTTAAATAAACAGTTCCTTAGTTTCTCAAAGCCAACTTTAAATGCATGCCTATCATTCCAGATCATGCTGTGTGAGGCCCACAGTACAGAACGATGTGAAGAGGGGGGAGATGTCCAACACTGTCCAATGAAAACATCTGATAACCCTCAGAAGGCTGCCTCTAATCCTGTGGGGGGGGGAGGGGGGCGCTGGATCAGCCACATTCTACTAGAGATGGTAAGAAGCAGGTTTATCCAGTTATGCTTTATCACCATTTTGGACTATTCAACAATATAAAGCATCTTACTATATAAATTCTTGCCAAAAGTCACCCCTAAATGCTATACTACAAATGGGAGAAAATTAAACTTTTTTTTCAAAAAGGTTGAATCAACAGAGGAGTATTTAATTCGCTGTGTGTGAGGGGCGTTAAGGTGAGGACGCACCATAACAGAACCTATTTTGTCTCTAATATTTTCTGTGTACTGTTGAAAAAACCAGTCAATTCTTTTGTCCTCAGTTTTTTCTTTCTGTAAAAATGAGCAAAATCCACTTTTTGAGGTATTACGGGAATAAAGTAGGAACATGTAGCCCATTGTACGAGTTACTTACATTTAAATAATCTTTCCCTTCTAAACTTTTTCTTTCTACTTAACACATATTTAGGGAATGTCTCATATGGTTCTGGAGCCATTCTCATAAATATTTAGTCTTCCATCAGACCTTTTTTTAAAACCTAAGTTTCAGGTCTTTTCTCAGTTAAAAGCCATTTGTTTGAACTTCACTGAGATCGGAGACCAGCAGGTTACCTTTTTTGTAATATTACTCAATAAATAGGAAGTGTGCTGCATTGTCCGACATCTTCGGATGCTGTCTACAAAACTATGAGTTATGTATCTTGTGCTCAGCCTGTCTGCAGGGAAGAGAGTTGAACTCTGGTGAAAGCACTTACGTGGACACCACTCCAGGTGCAAAGCGCACTTGCGTAGCTCAAACTGTTAGGCACATGTGTTGTTAAAAAATAAACTTGCATGTGATTGTACTTCTGCTGGACCCTGTATGCCCTTCTAGCTTAGAAATACACAGACACACACTCTATCTATACACACATATATACACACAATCGTTCCACCAATAAACACTAATAGAAGGAAATTTATAATACATATAACTCAACCGTGTTTTAGTAAGAAAAGTCTCTTAAATTTATAGTTATTATAACCATAAAAAAAGATTGCAAAGGCATTCACTATAAAGCCAATGGATCCACTTCAAGTTATACTGTAAAAATAAAGTCATTTAGCCAGCTCAAACTGTTGCTAAACTCCTGAATTTTAAAAAGCTTGTAGTTTTGGGATTCCTGCTCAATTGTTCTTGAATCTATTCTTTAGAGGCTCCTCCATGATGCAAGCTTAGTGGGATGTGTTTAAGATCTGCAAACCATTAGTACTAATTAAGATGAAGGTGGCTTTGTTCTTCAACTTCCTGTAACAAATGCTCAACAGGAAAATTGATGCTCACAGCAAACCACAGCCATCCTGTTTCTTTAGCACAATCTTTTCACAGCTGCACTCGCCTGTAGCTTCTGTTTTACCGTATCCGTCACAGTGCAACATCTCTGTGCCCCAACCCTTACCCCCACCAGCCCAGCCTGTCCTTTGGCCATTTTAGAAAATTTGACATCTTTGCATAAAGTTTGTTTCTATTATTGTTACGCTTCCTCTTCTCAGGTCCAAGCTCAGAGGGCTGCAGGCAATGAGGCAATCAACACAAGAGAGACAGAGAAGGCTGCTCAACCCGAGAGGAAGCAAAATGTAGAGGACAGAAGGCGAGGGTTCCTTCACGATAAGCAAAGTGACAGCCTCGCCTAGTTGGTTATCATTGTTATTCTCAATTTGAGCTGAATGTGGAACCCGAGCTTTCTGACCATGGAACCCCTCATTTCTCAGAACGTACTTGCTCCTTTCTCGGTCGAATATCATTTAAAATGATAGCTTAAGTTTATTTTGCTTCTAGGCCGTCTTCTCTGAGGTGAGGGTCTGTGTCTCACCTGTACTTAGGGGGTCATTGGCTATTTTAGAAATACTTCTTTTTGACTTTAATTAGATAAGAGTTTAGTATTTAGATAAGCTACTTTAGAAATACTTCTTTTAGAACTTATTTAGATAACAGTTGATTAATATGAGGAGGTTAGCAAGGCATTTTTCAGAGAACATGTTTTGAAACATCTACAATGTCATAACAATTACTATGACGCCAACTCACAATTTTACCTTAAGAGTAACTGCTAGGGAAATAAAGGCTGCTATGAAATAAAATTATTTTTTTTAACCTGCTGTCATATGTTTAATTTAAAGACGAATGCAGATTCAGCTCTGGCTAAGTAGCTCAGCTGGTTAGAGTGTTGTCCTGCAATGTCGAGCTTGTGGGTTTGATCCCCAGTCAAGGCACACACAAGAAGCAACCAATGAATGCATAAATAAGTGGAACAACAAGTCTCTCTCTCTCTCAAAATGAAAAAAAAACTAATGCAAATTCATAGACATCAAACCTTTCAAAAGCGAGAAAATGAAGGTAAGTAGAATGATCCACCTACCTGTCGTTGGTTAACTGTGGAAAAGGGAAGGGAAACTTCTCTACTTCACCCCCTTAACTGAAAAGTCTTGCTCTCCTCACACTGCTTTCCATCTCTGCCAGGCATGAAGGGGCCCGAACCTCAGCGCTGAAGCTTTCCTAAACCCTCAGCACCACATTTAGCTTTATCATGGAATTAAGATCTACTCCTGTCCCTGCCAAACACACACATGCACACATTCACACACATGCGTGCACCCTCACACACACTCACTGCATTATGTTAACACACTTGATGTATTTTATTTATTTTATTGTTGAAAGTGGAGCCTTCTTATATAAGTTAGAAGTGTTACCAAACTTACTTCTGAAAAGGTCAAAAGACTCAGAAAGGAAAATGTCTCATTCGCTTAAAAGATATTTACTGTTGCTGTGACATTTATAATGGAGCATGTGTATAATCCCAAACTCCCAGGGCTGGAAAAAGTCATCTCGGTGTGTCTCAACTGCACTTAGGAAAAAGGCTCTTGAAATTACAGAGCACTTCCTACACACCTGGTAGTTAGGTGGCCGTGGGCACACTACTTAGCTCCTCTAACTAAGTCCAGTTCCCACAATAAAATGGGGAAATAGTACTTACTAAATAGGATTATTAAATGAGGCAAGTGCTTAATAACTGTGGCCATTTTTTCCTTTTTATTGAATTTATTGGGGTAACACTGGTTAATGAAACTTTACAGGTTTCAGGTGCACAGTTCTACAACACATCATCTTACGCTGTGTTGTGTGTTCACCCCGCAAGTTGGGTCTCCGTGCATCACCCTTTATCCCCCCACCCCCTTCCACCTTCCCCCACCCCTCTGCCCCACCGGCGATCACCACACTGTTGTCAGAGTCCATAAACTTTTTCTCTCTCTTCTCTCTTTTCTCAATCCCTCCACTCTCCCCCACCAACCTTCCCCAACTCAACAGCTGTCAGCCTGCTCTCTGTCTGAGTCTGTCTCTATTTTGCTTGTTAGTTCATTTTGTTAGCCGTTTTTTTAAAAAAACAAAATAAGCAAAAGTAAAGAGACTAATACATAGTAAGTGCTCAATAAATGTCACTGTCTCCCTTCCCATTTTACCGTGAGAGGGAGAAACCAGAGTTGATTAAGCCTTAATCCACATGTCCACTCCCCTGTAAACCTCCGCATTACAAATGAATGGTGAAGGGAAGCATGCCTAAAGGGCATTTTAAATTTCTCAGAACAGTGTACTAATTAAGGCATTCCTCATTCTAGTATTTTTTTCAGTTTTAATTTTCACAAGTGAGGGTTGCAAAATACAGACAGGTATTTATGACAGGGAGGCGAAATGCTCTTTCCAACAAGAAGTGAATGTATGAAAACTTGGTAAAACAAAAATGAGTCAAACCTTAAGCAGCCAGAAACTTCCAAAGTAAATGACGTATTCATGAAATGATAAGCAAGCCTTCAAAAGGGCATACGACTTAAAAGGTCCAGGCATTAGGTAGCTCACTTCCGCTTACATTTTATCGTAGACCGGGGAATTTCCAGCCTATAGGCCACATCTGGAATTTGGTATCATTAGTGGTCAGGGTGAAATTGCTGTTGGACCTGAGGACGGTTTTCAGCACGGGGATTTCTCTAACTACTGCAATTCACTCCAGCAGGCGCAGTCCTTAAAGAGTTTAGATACTAAAGCAATTGAAGAGCTGTGAACAACTGACTTATGAATGAACTTTCCAAAGAGCATTAGAAAACCTGACTGTGACTTTAAGTAAATCATTTAAACCTCTTTAGACTATAAAAGGAAGCATTTTAACTAGATGATGTTCCAGTTCAGAAGCAATATAAGCCTCTGACATGAACCTATAGTACTTAAAACTCACAATCCAAGTGAATAGTCAGGGTATTTTCCACACGAATTGACCTCAAAACCTTCCCCAGGCTTCTATTGTCTTCTGTTACTGTGCCGTTTTATTCTTCCTCCTGCCTTCCCACCCATCTTTATCTCTATCAACTGTTCTACTTTCCTTAATTAGATCTTCCTGCAGCCTTTTCCTCATTTGACCACTTCTCCATTTCCTACTCTGTACACTGTTTCCTACTCTGTACCCTCAGTTATGCCATTGAATTATTTAAAAGAACTTGTACTTACTGACTAAACTGCCATGTGCCCCAGAGGGAAAAAAAAACTTTTTTGATACAAAAAAAAATTTCCTTTTCTGCTCTGTAGGTCTCTAGGTACATGGCTCGAAATTTTAAAACGATGACATTTTATGCCAAAGCATTAATCATACTAAATGAAAATAGTTCTTCTGAATGCTACAGAATTGATTAGCAGTAGTCGCTGCGCACTGCGCCGTCTGCATGCGGAACAGAACGATTCCACAGAGACACTGGCTTCTGAAAAGACTCTGCTTAGAAATGGGTTAGTTTAGGATTGGCACTTAAGTAACAGGTCTGTAGCAATAGATGGCAACAGTTTGTTCTGTGGTGATTTCCTCTGAAGCTTCCAGTGACTCCACTTACTTTAAAAGCATTTCCTATTGCTGGCGAAAGCGACAATTCAAAGGCAACTGTGTGGACAAGCACCGTACATGGAAAGGATATACTTCCTGACTGACATAAGCCCCAATTTTAATTGGGGGACAAAATTCCTGCGGATCCAAACTATCCAGTGGTCAGGAAAAATTCTACTGATAATCTTGCTTACATATTAACTCAAAACACAATTTAGGAATCACCCGCAATCAACATACTGGTGAAACTGGCATTCTGTGCCACAGGAATAGACATGGTCGTCTACGGAAAAATTAAACTGTATCTCAACATACTAAATGGCCCCTTAAAAACCATTTAGTTCTTCTCTCTAGCTGACAAAGAAAATACATTGAGTTTAAATATAATTTTTCTTACCGTTAAAGGATACTGTAGGAAGGCATGATCAGGGACACAAGCAGACAGAGAGCAAGTGAGATATGAGCCCAGAGAGAAAACTGTCCCTGAAAAAGGCATCATCTTCTAACGCAAATGTGGGGTCGTTTTTGGACAGCCATTTTGGACAAGCTCTGGCCTCCTATCAAATGTGACATACTGAGTCAGAGGCAGACGTTCTTCTGCGGTTATTCGCTTCCTGTATGATTAATTTGTTGTTTGTTCCTCCTTTGCTGCAGAAAAAGAAACTAGATTGGTTTTACTTAAGAAGCAAGCAAAAAAAAAAAACAAAAAAAACCCTAAACTAAACTTAAAAAAAAATTAAATGTTTCTCTTTCCCCCAAGGTGAAACCTACCTGTTTGGTACAGTTGCTGGAGGAGATCAGAACCTCTATCCAGTTAACAGCACAACTTTATTTTAAATACCTCCACAAAAATAATTGTTCATGGAACCTGCAATTCCTTCATGAAAATTCCATTTGAAAGTACTACTCTCAGTATTAACTCTACCATTTAGTATTAAGGAAAAGAGTCACTCAAGAACTAAAAGCACTCTGCCCTGGCTGGTGTGACTCAGTGGATTGAGCACCACCTTGTGAACCAAAGGATGGCTGGTTCAATTCCCAGCCCGGGCACATGCCTGGGTTGCAGTCCAGGTCCCCAGTAGGGGGCACGCAAGAGACAACCACACACTGATGTTTCTCTCCCTCTCTTTCTCCAACCTTTCCCCTCTGTTTAAAAATAAATAGATAAAATCTTAAAAAAAAAGGACTAAAAGCTCTCAAATACATTAATAATTAAGATAAATGATTTTTCCTCATCTACAGAGCATTCAAGTGTATAAGGAGAAAGTCACAAATACAGGTGAAGAGAACTGGTCAGGTGTATGAATGCAAATGAGTTTTGAAATGTGATTTGGTGCCCAAGTCAGGATGAATGATATAGAGCTCAGGGCATATGAAGACCAGGAGCTTTCTATACCAGAATGTTGTTTCTGTCCTTCATATTTAACGGAGTAACAATAACTCTCCCAGGAGATGCTTGACAAAAGCACAGAGATGATGAATGTGGAAGGAAAGTCAGATTTCTCACTAAAGCACTCAAAGAGGTAGATGGGCAATGGAGTATACTAGAAAATATTACACTAAAACTTTAAATATATATGAACAACCTGAAAATGTCTGTAATTTTTTTCTAGGTCCATCTAAAAGGATCAGACTTAATGTTCACAACATATACCATGTAACTCTGATAAAATAATAAAAGTAATAATAAAAGTTGAAAGAATGAAAAACAAGAATATTTAAGTAAGTAACTTTATTGTAAAATCTGAACTTTGGGTCCTGATTTTAATGGCCTCTAAGGAAAATGGCATGAAAACACAAGTTGCCTATCATCTCCCTTACCTGTAAAATGATAGGACTGGGTAGACCAGTGGTTCTCAATTCAAGAGGCTGCTGGAAATGCGTGGAGGAATTTTTAGTTGAGAGTGGGGGACAGTGGGTTGGAATGGTGGAGTGCGGGGCCTGTAGGATTCATGGGTGGAGCCAGGAATACAAAAATGTCCTGTGTTACTAAAGACAGTCTCACCCAAAGTAGCAGAAGTGCTCCTACTGAAAGATACTGAGATAGCTGATGTCTAAGTTCTTTCAAACTCTAAATTCTTGGAAATATGAGTCCAGCTGCACGAGCAGAGTTATCATGATGCCAGGCCATGGCAGGATTCCTGGATATAGAGCAAGGAAGGATTAGTGACTGAGAGTCCTCTCCTTTGCCTGGAGCCTCTTGAAGGCATGACTGTATTCCTCTTGCCTGGCATGGGGTCTGGAGTCCAAGGGACACCCAATACATGAATAATACATGCAGGCGTGGGGCTGCATGGAGGTGAAGGCCTGCAGCTATCATCTCCTTCCCCTACTAACCTCAGGAAAACAGAAAACTTGACAAACTACCAAGTAAATGCCTGAGTGAATTTATGCGGAAGTCTAACTATAGTTGGGTCTAAAAAGAGAACATGGGCAATATGATGATTTCTCCACGTAGTTTCAAAATTATTTTTAAGTTCTCTAAGTAAGGCACCCCAAACACACACAAACACACACACACAGACATATGCACACTCAGTATGCCTATGGTTCCTGGCTATTCCTATCCACCAGACAGCACAGTTAGAAGAGAGCACGTCACAGAAGGCTGAAGCCTCTGAGACAGGCAAGGGGGTAGTTGCCTAGAGTTTGGGTCTGTTTCATCTTTAATGAAAACTTGTAAATACAGTCAACCTTGGACATATTTATGGTGTCTACCATGCATCACAGGACCTAAATCTGATAATGTTTCCTCCCCTGCTGGAAACCCTCCAGTGGCATCTCATTTCACTTAAAAAGTCCAAACTCTCTGCCTAGACTCACACAGACCCACAATATCCGGCCCCTCCCAGTCCTCTGACCTCATCTCAAGTAATATTCCTTCTTGCTAATTAATCTTCTAGCCCTTTCTCTTCCTTAAATGCACCAAGCTCATTTGCATTTTGGGACCTCACTCTTGTCAGCCCTCTCATTGGGTACACTTGTCACCCGGTTCTTTCTTATTCTTCAGTTGTCAGCAAAAATGTCCTCATTCACACCCCATCTCTGCTCCTGCATTCTTTTGTGCATAGCACATGTCACTATTTGATATTTTTTCATTTATTTAGTGGTTTATTTACTGGTATGTCTCTACCCACTAGAATTCAAGCTCCATGAGTGCAGGGACCTTCCTTCCCGCTATCGCCTCAGCAACTGGACCAGCATCTGACACCTGCTAGGTGCTCAATTAATATTGTTTGTTGAATAACAAAGAAAATCAATAACTCCTAAAAATTCTACCAAAATATAATATTCCCTTAAAAGCTTAAGATTATTCCCCCTGGCACAGTGAATAAGGAATGTCAAGACTAGACTTGAACCTTCTTGAGAAGGCTTAAGTTAGCGGGAATTTTTCCAGAAGGAAGATGCCACAGATCAGCAGGTGAGCCCACCAGGGGTCTTGGCAGATTCTTATGCAGTGCAGGTAGCTTATGCCATTGGGCAGTGGGGAGGAAAAAATGGATTAAGAAAGATGAAAACACTTACAGCCAAGATGGAGGCATAGGTAGACATGCTTTGCTTCCTCACATAACCAAAAGAAGGAAAACAAATTTAAAGACAAAAAATAACCAGAACTGCCAGAAAAATGTATGGAAGTCTGATAACCAAGGAGTTAAAGAAGAAACATTCATCAAGACTGGTGCACTGAGACAAATATGGCTCAAATGAAAGAACAGATCAAAACTCTAGAAAAAAAACTAAGTGATGAAGAGATAGCCAACCTATCAGATGCACAGTTCAAAACACTGGTAGTCAGGATGTTCCCCAAAATGATTGAGCATGGATGCAAAATAGAGGAAGAAGTGCAGGCTATGCAAAGTGATGTAAAGAAAAATATACAGGAAACCAACAGTGACAAGAAGGAAAACAGGACTCAAATCAACAATTTGGACGAGAAGGAAGAAATAAACATTCAACCAGAACAGATCGAAGAAACAAGAATTCAAAAAAATGAGGAGAGGCTTAGGAACCTCCAGGACAACTTTAAACATTCCAACATCCAAATCATAAGGATGCCAGAAGGAGAAGAGGAAGAGCAAAAAATTGGAAACTTACTTGAAAAAATAATGCAGGAAAAATTCCCTAACATGGCAAAGGAAATAGACTTCCAGGAAGTCCAGGAAGCTCAGAGAGTCCCAAAGAAGCAGAATCCAAGGAAGCACACACCAGGGCACATCATAATGACATTACCTAAGATGAAAGAGAAGGAGAGAATCTTAAAAGCAACAATAGAAAAGGACACAGTTACCTACAAAGGAGTTCCCATAAGACTCTCAGCTGATTTCTCAAAAGAAACCTTTCAGGCCAGAAGGAGATGGAAAGAAGCATTCAAAGTCATGAAAAGCAAGGACCTACATCCAAGATTACTCTATCCAGCAAAGCTATCATTTAGAATGGAAAGGCAGATAAAGTGCTTCCCAGATAAGGTCAAGTTAAAGGAGTTCATCATTGCCAAGCCCTTATTATATGAAATGTTAAAGGGACTTGTCTAAGAAAAAGAAGATGATCAAAAATATGAACAGTAAAATGACAACAAACTCACAACTATCATCAACTGAACCTAAAAAACAAAAACAAACTAAGCAAACAACTAGAACAGGAACAGAATCACAGAAATGAAGATCACATGGAAGGTTGTCAGCCTGGAAGGGGAGGGAGGAGAATGGGGGAAAAGGTACAGAGAATAAGAAGCATAAATGACAGGCACAAAATAGACAGGGGGAAGTTAAGAATAGTATAGGAAATGGAGAAGCCAAAGAACTTATATGTACGACCCATGGACATGAACTAAGGGGGGGGGCGCGGATCCTGGTGGGATGGGGGGTGGAGGGAGATAGATGGTAGGAAAAAATGGGACAACTGTAATAGCATAATCAATAAAATATACTAAAAAAAATAAAGCTGAAAAGAATCCCATCGGAAAGAAATGGGGGCAATAAAAAGATAAAGGAAATGGGGCAGGAAAAGAGGGAGTCACGGGATAGATGATGTGCTGGGTGGAGAGAGTTCCAACTACATGGATGCAGGGGCCTTGGAGGCCATGCTCTGCTGTGGATGACACACAGGTGCTGGACCTAAAAGTGCCTTCTGCCCTTCCTCTGTGATGAGGCGTTCCCGATCAGCATCAGACTTTTACTATTAGGAACTTTAAAACTACAGAGATCAAAGTCCACGCCACCATTTACAGATGAGGAAATGGGAGTCCAGAGGGACCACACGACCTGTTCATGCCACACAGCAGGCAGCAGCCACACTGGGTCAGAAGCCCAGTCTCCTGCTCCAATGTTATTATTACCTTAACCCTCACTTTAGGTTTAGACGAGAATGTCACTTAATTCTTTTCTATAAGCATAAGAAGAGGCAGAAGGAAAAGGTAAGAAGAAGCAGAAGAAACAGAGGTAGGGAGGGGGCTGTGATGTGGAGGGGAGAAGCTGAGGCTGAAGTATGTGTATTGATTGCTGATTGGGCTGTTATTATTGGGTTGGCCAAAAAGTTCGTTTCATTTTTTCCATAAGATGGCTCTATATTGTTTACTTGTCTTTAAGTTCATTTGAAACAATTTTGTTAGATTGTATTGTAACAGCCTGTAATATTAGTGTGTATTTAAAAAAGCTTATTAAAATTGGTGAATTTTTGTGTAGCCATTTTAATATTGAAGATGGAAGGAAATAGGCAACATTTTCAGCATATTATGCTTTATTATTTCAAGAAGGGTAAAAACACAACTGAAATGCAAGAAAAAGATTTCTGCAGCATATGGAGTAGCCGCTGTGACTGACTGAACGTGTCTACCGTGGTTTGAGAAGTTTTATGCTGGAGATTTCTTGTTGGACAAGCTCCATGGTCGAGCAGACTAGCTGACATAGATAGTGATTAAATCAAAGCATTAATTGAGAATAATCAATGTTATTCCACACAGGAGATAGATGACATACTCAAAATGTCCAAATCAATAAGTTTTGGTGAAAATGAAAAACATGACTTTTACAGAAAAAAACTAAATGGACTTTTTTGGCTAACCAAATACAATCAAAGGCCAAAAATAAGTGGATTGAGAACTTGAGGTAAATAAAGACAATCAGAATTCTGGTCTTCAAAGAGAATTTAACTCAATACACAGACTAGCCTGAGCTCAATGATAGAGTAAAGCAATAATCTGTAGGCCCTCGGACCAATCAGGCAAAGAATCCTCCATATTAGCCTGCAGAAATAAAAACTAAGAGCAAACAGAAGACTATAGAACAGCAGCATGTCTTGGAAACACCAGTCTTGGAAAGCAGTAAAGAGTCAGTCACAGCCAATGACCCTCCTGTGGTGACCCCAAACCAACAGAGACTGAATCCGGGCAACAGCGACATGTATATAACATGAGCAGTTTTCAGAGAAAAATAACTCTGGTTTTTCAAGTTGTGTTTCCACAGTTATATTGTGAGTATCTGCCTTGGTTGAAAGGTGTTTTAGAATACTGTCCTCCCTCAATTCTCACACCTTCATTTAGCAGAATGCCCCCCTTTATAACTTTTCAGGGGAATAAGAAATAGTACCAGATTAAATGTATGCATTTACTGTGAGAAGAATTCTACTTTCGAAATATTAAAATTGGGAGATTATGTGATTTAAAAGAAACAAAGGAATTTCCCTCTGCCCCATAAAATTATCAGCACACTTACAGAGAGGGATAATCATTTAAAAAGAATCTCAAAAATAGAGAAATAAAAAACAAGTTCTATACTATACTATGCTCTGTTAATATAGATTAGTATAATCTCACTTGAGGAAAAACTTGGAATATATTTCTTTGTTCTGGCAGCTCAGCATCCATTTACCTCACTTGTAATGATGACCTTCTGTCTGTGCGGAGACTCATCTCTCCCTCACTCTCAGACCCTGTGGGCCCAGAGACATTCGCTCCAACTCCAGAGACAAGGAGAGTGGGCCCTTGTATTTATTTGGTCCCAGAGGCTTTTTTGGTGTAGCCTGTGACCTCATCAGAACCATGGGAACTTGTGGCCAGGGGTAAAGATTCTCCCCGCAGGATGAATCTGGAGTTGAATATGTGAGGATGTAGGGGCTGGAATGGCCACACGCAACCTCTGACCACATGACACTGTCTGACCCTGAGGCCAGTGAAGTGGGGACTTGGGGGTAGAGAAAAACCAGCTACTGACTTTGTTGGTTGAATCTATCTATACCTGAGGCTAGCCTTATTTCTGGACTTTGAATGTATGCTAGTAAATGAATTTTCCACTTTGTTTGAACTAGGTGTGGTCAGGTTTCCTATCTTAAGTGATATAGGAATTGGTACTAGAAGTGAGTGTTGAATGTGACTAACCCTAAACTGTACAATGACTGTACCATTAAAGGATTTGGAGAAAGTAGAATGTTGGAATGTGTTGGCTATTTTGTATAGCCTTCAGTCAGATCCACAGGAAAGAGATTAACATAGGCTGAACCTGCCTCGAAGCAACCAAGAAAGTTGAGTCAAGTAATCTGGAGCCTTGTGGATTGGAAAAGCCAGTTTCTCTACGTTACGCTCATGTTAGATGGAGTAGCTTCAGAAGGTAAGAACAATATCAGGAAATATTATGGAAGCCCAATTCTCCACTGTCCCTTCAAAGACATTCTATTATGTTCTCTCATCTGAGCAACAGGCCAGTTACTTTCATTGGAATGTACTGGGGTCCATCTCAGGAGCGAGAAGTAAGTTATCAGTGGTTCCACCACCTCAGGCCATTGTTCCTTTAAAAAAATATACCTTTTATTTATTTATTTTTAGAAGGAGAAAGAAAGGGAGAGAAACATCAATGTGTGGTTGCCTCTTGCTCACCCCCTACTGGGGACCTGGCCCACAAATCAGGCATGTGCCCTGACTGGGAATTGAATCAGCAACCCTTTGGTTCATAGGCTGGCGCTCAATCCACTGAGCCACACCAGCCAGGGCCATTGTTTCAAATTGTACCTAATCAGAGATCAAGATAGAGGCCACGAAACTAGGTTGTGGAGGTTGGTTCATCTGCTAGGAGATAGAAATCTCCAGGTTTGGCATTCGAAGACTAGACACAACACATTCTTGAGTTTTGGTGACTAGTCCATGGGGCTTGGGGATTGGATATTACAGGATGAAGCCCAAGACTTGTTAAAAACAGTGTATGATGGCGCAGACACTAAGGCAATCCCAAGATCCCTGAAACCAGGAGAACAAGAAGCAGGCTGTGGAATAGGGGCAGCCCTGCTCTTATATATGGTTCTGGAAGATAACAGGTAAGGATGATCCTCCCAGCGAGCAGAAGCAGGGTGAGCCTCTGGCTGACTGAAGTTCTCATCGGCAGCACAAGTGGAGTTTGTTCAATGGGCTATAAATATGCCAAAGACTGGTGACCAATGTCTGGTGATCAGTGTCTTACTCTCTCCTTTCCCAAATGGAAATTTAATCACAAAATTCCTCTGCTGTTTTACCAGTGTAAACTGGGTATTAAACTTAGAATTCACCATTTGGATACAAGGGACACTACTATGTCTAGTGCTGACAACAAGACTATGGGGAGTTTGGACTTGGTGCTGGACTTGGACCTGAATCCGCTGTCTCTCTTTGGGAGAAAGGTAAGTGGAATGTATTACGTGGGGTTGTTTTTGAAATTGGATCGTGGGCAGATATGTGTCTGTGTGGATGTTGGATAGGTAAAAAGAGCACACATTGGTTGGTTTCAGGCTGCCCAGCGTCCATTCTCTTGAATTAGAGTAATAACCTCAGATGTCTGGGAGAGAGAGAACCACTCATCTCCTACTCTTGCTCTTCTGACTTCAGCTGGGCTAGCTCTACCCTGACTCCAAGAATGTAAAGTGACCTCCCCTGGCCAGTCAGGCTCTGTGGTTCTCTGGCTACAGTGATTGGTTCAGAGAAGAGCACTGACTGCTTCTGTACCAAGGAGACTCAACAAGACTTTCGGTAAGACATCTGTGGCTGGGACTGGCGGCATTACAACCACATTGTAAACATACAGAGGCTGAGAATGAAGCCAATGCAGGAAAGAGCTCTGTGGGGAGCCTGAGACTCAAGAGATATAGCAATCAGATGCAACACGGTACTTGGATCCTAATACAAATGAACTAAAAAATATGAGGCAACCAGAAATTTGAATACTAATCGATATTTAATATTAGATTGCTGCTAAATTTTACTTGTGATAATGTCATTGAGGTAAGTTGTTTTTTACAAAGAAGCCTTAAATTTGTAGAGACAACACTGAAACATGGTGGAGGACATGGTCGATGTCTGGGTTTGCTCCAAGGACTGTGGAAATGTGGGGGGAATGGGTAGGGGTGTAAATGAAATGAAAAGGCCTGAGAGGATTATCCTCGAAGCTGGGCAAGGTGTGCACGGCAGTTTGTTATAATGTTCTGACTACTTTTCATGTACATTTGAAATGTTTCCATAACAAAAAGTTAAAAAAAAATGCCTTGCAGCTCATTCCTCTCTTCATCCACTAGAGGCTGTTCAAGAGGTTCGCTCACTCTAACATACACGTGCTCAGACCTGGGAGCTACAGAAGTTACATTTTATTTCTCAAATGATCTCTTTGGCTCATGGATGAATTGGGACAGAGGCTGAGTACTCCCCCGGAACAGTTTAGAACTCACCTATAAGTGGAACCTAGTCAACAAAGCAAACAAGCAAGCAAAATATAACCAGAGACATTGAAATAAAGAACAAACTGAGAGCAACCAGAGGGCAGGAGGGAGGAGAGGAAGGGGGAAGAAGGGGAAGGGTTGTCAAGGAACATGTATAAAGGACTCATGGACAAAGACAACGGTGGGGAGGGGAGGATTGAATGTGGGAGGTGGGGGTGGGTAGGGTGGGGGAGAGTAATGGGGGAAAATGAGGACAACTGTAATTGAATAACAATAAAAAAGGAAAAAAAAGAACTCAAATAATTCTTCCCCACAAAAGTATTAAACTCTCAAAATCTGAGACTCTCTTAATGGCAACAAAAAAGCAAAAATGAAAATTCCAACTGACCAAAGAACAAAAGAAAACCCTTCAACTAGATCAGCAACCCTTCAACTAGGTTACTAGAAATATGATTTGGGTCATATGTGCAGGTCTGTATTTTCTGCTAGCTGCATTAAAAAGAGTAAAAAATAAAATTATAATACATTTTATTTAATACACTATGTATTTGAAAAGTATTATTATTCATGTGCTCAGAATAAAAAACATTAACTAGGTACTCTGCTTCTTTTAATCGCACTATCTTTTCAAAACCAGGTGTGTATTTTACTGCCGGCAACACAGAGCCACCACCACACTGGGCCGCACAACCCTGGAAGCCGAGGGCCTGGTGGGAAGCAGCCCTGTCTTACTCATCCTCTTCCTTGGCAGGGTGCCCGGGTGACACCTGACAGACAGTCAGCAGGAGTCCTGGGGAAGTCTAGGGCCACCTTTGGCTGCCGAGAGCCCCTCAGGGCTATAGCTTCAGGACTAAAGAGTTCATCACGCTTGGAGTCTTCTCTTAGAACAGGGCGTTGACTAGGTGTTCTTGGGTGTGTGTTCAGTGGAATTTTTGAGCAAAATTGGCATCTCCCTCCCGGAGTCTTCGTGCTGACAACCCTAGTACAGGACTTGACTCCCCAGCCGAGACACTGGATATAGAACCCTCCTAAAACTGGGGCCTCAGAAGCCTCAGTGGCTTTCCTCTCTACACCGAGGAAGATCTGAAGTCCTTGGTGTGACTAGCCACGACTGCAGATCGGACACTCCCTACTTATCCTCTGCAGATGTTTTCCACCTCTCCCCCCCACCCCCGCCCCCATCTCTTTGTTTCAGGGCTTTTGTGCTGCCACTGTTCTCCAGGTGACAGGTTTCTTCCCCTCACTCCAGTCATGTCTGCACTGTCTGCGCTCGTCCGCTCTTCCCACTTGAGGGGGAGCCCCATGAGGGCAGAAAGCTTATCTTGTCCTCTGCTGCCTGCCTAGCGGCTTAAACTTTAGTAACTGGCATATCACAGGGACTTCGCAAAGATTTGTGAACAGATTTTAAAAGCTCCCAACTCCAAGTTTAGTTTCATCCTTCATTTGACGGAAGGCTGAGATGAGGCTGCCGCACGCTGGGCTCCAGGAAAGGAGGTCCCAGGGTGGGGCAGAGCTGTGCTGAATTCGCTCCTCCAGAGAGACCTGGGGGCTCTGGCCTCTCCAGATGGGCTGCGGCACAGGACAGCCATGGAAAAAGCCAACACGGGGACCTGCCGACATAGTTAACCACCCTCTTTTTCAAGCAGGGCTATTTGCCAGTGTCAGGGATGTGACAGGATCCCTTAATTTAATTAAAAGGCAAAAATTTCCCAGTTGGTCACCAACATCCATTGCCAGTGGCCCACAGGGGAAAACCCACGTGAGATATAGAGAGAAGTTTCTTACAACTCAAGGGGCACACTGGCGGAAAGCCCCATCTTCACATCCTGCCCTGTACATGCTGTGCACACGCAGGGAGAAGCTACTGGCACTTGGAGAGCTATGTGTTCCTTCTGGTGGCCAATCATTAGTTACGAAGCCGGATGCGGTTTTTACAATCATTTCTGGGGTGGGGACAATAGCCATACTGTTCCTTTTTCAGACTTCTCTCCAGCTCTGTGGCTACACAGCGTCTCGCCCTGGAGGATAGAACCACGTGCACACGAAGGCAGTTCCCTGGGGTATGGAGGAAACAAGGGCCTATCGGCTCTGCACCTTTGGGCCCAATGTCACTCGCCTGAACACTGCAGCGAGGGCTCAGTGACCCGACACTTCCCCTGGGACCTCCGACTGCACAGAAGCCAGGCCTGGCTGGTGCAGCTGCTACCTAGGAGAGACGAACACCACCACTCTGCATGGGGACATTTGTGGATATCACAACCATGGAGGGCCCTCCTGGGACTCAGACCTGGGGACCAGGGGTGCTAGACGACATACAATGTACCAGACTGCCCTGCTCAGTAAACTACCTTCCCACGTGACCTTCAAAGGTCCTGCTAGCCCTTGATATGGGTGGGAAAACTGTTTCTAGTTATCTGAGTTTAGACCTTATCTCCATTTTACATATAAACTTAAAGTAATTACAGTACTCCTGTATCAGTTCCTGAATTTTCTAGTAATGCAACTGTTATATAAATGAAATACTATGTTTTGCTTGGATTTTTACCAAGAGTTGTTCACCCCTTCTGCAAAATCACGGGCCCAAAGACACTGCCACTTGAGGTAAAAGTCTTTAACTCTTACCCAGGTTAGTCTGAACTTAAAGCCATTGCATTTATGGTGATTCAGGGGATCCAACCTTTTGGCGTCTCTGGGTCACACTGGAAGAAGAAGAGCCGTCTTGGGCCACATATTAAATACATAAACACTAACGAAAACTGATGAGCAAAAAAAAGGTTTTAAGTAAATTTATGACTTTGTGTTGGGCCGCATTCACAGCCATTCTGGGTCACAAATGGCCCACAGGCCGTGGGTTGGACACCCCTGGTGCAAACACCTGACCACTTCCAAATTGAAGTCACTTTTATAATAAATTATGTTCCTCTCATTTCTCCCTTTTTAAAATATATCGATTATTATTATTTTTTTAATCCTCAACTGAGGATGCTTTTTATTGCTTGTAAAGAGAGAGAAAGGGAGAGCAGAAGGAGAGAGAAACACCAATGTGAGAGAGAAACACCAACTGGTTGCCTCCTGCATGTGCACAGACTGGGAACTGTACATGTCTGGACTGGGGATCAAACCCTCAACCTAGATATGTGCCCTGACTGGGAATCAAACTCGCAACCTTTTCATTACCGGAGGATGCTCCAACCAACTGAGGCACACTGGCCAGGGCCGTTTCTCTTTTTAATTACAGATAAAATTTACGTGGATTTTGGAGGAAATTATGTGTGAGGTCAGATGATTTCATCAATGAAGGTTCATGGAAGCCTGTGAAGGGGACATTAGAAAATGTTGTTATTAGAGGTGGGCACGGGGTCAGACAAGGCTGACAGCCACTGCTTCTGGTGCTGTGCAGATGCCTGCATGTCCCTGGGCTCTGTTAAAGTCATGGACAGAGTCTGACAGCTCTGCTCATGCAGCCTGGGAAGAAGTGAGAGTAGCCTGTGGGGACCACCACTGCTCCCCTACAGTCCTGGGAGGGAACCTTGATCACACTTTATTCCAAATGATTACAGACTTCTGAGGTACTTCCTTAGCAGGCCCTGCTTTCCCCCCCAATACAGAATTTGTTCTACCCCGGGTTCCCTTCCAACTTTGCTACTTTAAGAACTTTCTGCCTCCCATCTAGCTTCTCTAATTCCCCAGATGACTGGAAAACAGACGGTTGGAAAGCACTACGAGGTCGTCCCTACGGGGATGGCAACCCCTTCAGCCAGAGGAAAGACAACGAAGAGTCCTACTGGACCAAATGCACAGACGCTGTTCCCTCAAGTCCAGGTAGGGCTGCAGGGGCAATGGGATCAGCTTCAGCGTTGTGTGTGTGTGTGTGTG
Organism: Desmodus rotundus; assembly: GCF_022682495.2. Lineage (NCBI taxonomy): Eukaryota > Metazoa > Chordata > Mammalia > Chiroptera > Phyllostomidae > Desmodus > Desmodus rotundus. The sequence continues at coordinate 161,253,883 of NC_071388.1, forward strand.
CCTCCTTAACGCTGACTTTCCCTGCTTCGTGGAAGCCGCTTCATGCAGTCTTGGACCATTTCCTTCTGTTTCCGAACCATTCCAACAGAATGATCAGTTGGTGGCTTGTGTGAAAACAATCCCATGACTATATTTAAATATTGACTAGTTTGAGAGAAACCAACCACAAACATCTGAGGTATGAAAACCACATGTGGTTTATGTTTTGTAGGGTACCCTCAGGAAGATAAATGGGCAGTTAAAAAAACCTAAATGGTCTCTCCCTGCCTCACTTACCATCATTAAACAAACAAGCAAGCAAGCAAACAAACAAAAAAACAACACTAAGCAACAATTAAACAGAACCCAACCCGGATGTTCTCCTTAGCTTTTGGATGAAAGCCGTGTCTTAGCAGAGCAAATACGTAGCTGTCTGCGTACTGTGGCTCTAAGGTCAAGAATAACCTGTTAGCAGCCTGACCCGTGTGGCTCGGTGGGCTGGGTGTTGTCCCACAAAGCGTAACATCGCTGGTTCGGTTCCTGATCAGGGCACATGCCCAGGTTGTAGGTTTGGTCCCCGGTTGGAGTGTGCATAAGAGGCAACCGATAGACATTTCTCTGGTGCATCGATGTTTCTCTCCCTCTCTTTCTCCCTCCCTTGCCCTCTCTCTAAAACATAAATAAATAAATATTAAAAATAGAATAACCTGTTAGCATAACCTCCACTTCGGCCAACATCCCCTCCCACCCCTGCCCACCACCCCCTTTCCATCCCCACAGCTGCCTCCTTCCAGACGAGCTTCTCAAGGCCCAGGCTCCGCCATGGATGCCCTTCCTGGCCTCACACTTGACCTCTCAGCCCTCTTCCCCAGCCAAAAAGAAAAACACACAAAGAAAGTAACTGTCTAGTAACAAAAATATCTTGTGATCTTTTTAACTGCCCTCTGTATGTCTGACTGCGTGACTAATCAGTGGGCGGGGCGCTGTTAGAGCCCCTACGCAGAGCAGTCGCCCAATGCGCGCTGCTGTTTTCGTGTGGGGGAGGCTGCAGCGCGATCAAACACACAAAATTCTCAACCCTCACGGAGCTTACATTTATATTCGAGTTGATGCTGTTAAAATAAAAAGCAAAGACCAACCTTGAAAATTCCCTGAGCGGACAAAACCAGTTTAGTCATACAAGCAAAGCTTAGTTTAGCTTATTTTGCAAGACTAACTTGACCTGAGTCATTTCTTGCTTTTATAACTCTGGAAATAATAAGCAAAACTTGACCTGTTTCCCAAGGTGATATAAGGTAACTGCTGACCAATTCTCTATCATTTAAAAAAAATTCTAGTATCATAACCAATCACTGTGAAGAATAAACAGTCACTGCTTTCTCACTCTATTAGCTGCTTTAGAACAACATGCCCTGAGCCTCATTCCATGTTTTGATTTTCATGCTTCCGGTTCGCAAACCGTCTTTTTGGTGTGTGCACCATAAACTTTTACTAATTACTAACTTTGGTGACTCATTGGTTTTACTTTTGCTATTTCTGCACATCTGACATGTGATGGAAGGAACACACATCTATCCCCGCTCTGTGCAGTGCGGGTGTTCACGTTCACTCAGCTCATCTGATGGACACTCTCACTAGTCACCCCAGAAGAAAGGCTAACTCAGGCCAATTCCAATGTGAATGTAAAGTGCTCCACAGTCTTTGCAGGGTAGTCATTTTACTTTGAGAACCAGTCCATACAAATACCCCTTGAGGGTATGCTGACAGGCCAGCCCACAAAAGTGACCACATTGTAATGTGACCAAACTGAACCTTCATTTCCAAGGCTTCAAAGGAAAGGACTGAGAGGTGGCAGAGGGAAGAGAGGTTCATTTCTCTCTGGAGTGCTCCAGCCTCAGCCTCTGTCCCCTTCTCTGAGCCAGCCCTACATTTTCCCTTGACCCCACTCAGGACGGTAAGGGGCTCCTGCCACAAAGTTATTCTTATGCATAGGTCATAATTCCCCTTCCCAGGACAATGAGATCTCATCGAGATATAGGGGGGAAATCAAGTTGTTGCTTCTTATTTTTAAAGAGAGCAATTGTTAACCCAAATAATGTTGAATTAGTGGTCTTTTTGTTGAGAGAAAAGAAGACATTTGGTTGGAGGGAGACACCATATAGAGGAGTCACATTGTCTAGGGTTAACTTCCTTAAGTTTCTCCCACTTTTTATAGTTAACTTCCTTCACATAGGAACATTTTTTATTACAAAGTCATACATGGAAAACTTTGGAAAATTTAAGTAATATAATTTTTATATGACCCATTAGTACTCAGAGAAGAAATTTCCTTCTAGTCTTTTACTCTCTGTGTATGTATCTAAAATGGGACCCTATATATATATGTACATATACATACACATATGTATACATATATAAATGGTTTAATATCCTTATTTTTCACATTTTCCCATATTATTAAATATTATCCTAACATAATTTTAATAGGTACATATTCTATTTCATGGATGTTCTATTACCTAAATATTTTTCATTGTTAGACATTTAAATTGCATCTGATTTTATTATTATGAATCCTCCTATAATTAATATACTTGTATCTAAATGTTTGTAGTCATTTCAGATTATTTCCTTAGGATGAATTTATTAGAGTACAAATACTGCAATAGAAGATGTGAAGTTTTTCTCATCTTGATATATATTGTTAAATTTCTCAAAGTTTTAGCATGCATACTTTCATTTCTTTTCAACATGTACTATTATCACTTTTGAAAATTTATGCCAGTTTGACAAAAATTTTATATACGCGTAGTTTTAATTTTAATTTCTTTGAGTATTAGGTTGGTAATGTTTCAGACATGTATTGTCTTCTCCATTACTGGTATATCTTTCTCCATTAATTGTTATCTGGATTTTTTAAAATCACAGGGCTTTAGTGTTTTCCATATTTCTTTCACTTTTGAACCTAAAGATTACCTAAAAGCTCCATGACTTTTCATTTTCATAGACAAAATAAAATGTTGTAATCATTAAGGGGCTGGGTGGTTAGCAGTGACCATTTCTGTATGTTTATAAAGCAAATTTCATAAATCAAGGATGGCCTCCACCCCAACACATACACACTTACGAAAGAATTCTCTTAGATTGCCAATGTGGCTGCTTTGTGCAGCCTATGAGAATTTTCACTACTCTAGGAAATATTTCCACCCAGCGTGGAATATTTCCATTCCATGCAGAATGTCCAGGCACATCTTGCCACAGTTCTTTCTACCTCAGACGCAGAAGTGGGAATGCCTTGATTTACAGTACACATGTGCAGACCTGTGTAACCCCCTGAAGTTTCAGTATAGAAAGCAACCATTATGACCCCGAGTCAGCTTGTTCCATCTTCCACAAGGCCAAGTTCCCAGCAACTAAGCAGTAATTTAGACTGATGTAATGAGTATCCAAGCTTCCTTTATTTTCGCCATCTTTATTAGCCATTATGCAAACATTTTAGAAAAAGTAATATTTAATTTAGATTTTTTTTCTAATTTTTGAAAACTTGGCAATAAAAACCTCTTTCTGAGCATAGATCATTCAAAATAAATGCAGTTATCTACTTAATGATCCATCCAAGAACCTGGGCTGGAATGACACCCCCTGGTCTCCTTTTCATCTGTCTTCCCAACTCAAGGGCTGTTCCTCACTTTCTACAGTTCTCTCCTGGACTTGGAAGATATCCATTATGTCTAAATGAGACAGGCAAGTGTTTTGGGGTGAAGCGCCTGGAGCATATAAACACTTAACAGTGCTGGCTATCATTACTATTATTAAGTGAGCTAAACTTCTTCCCAGTTAGTGCTACTTGGTAAAGGAGGGAACAGAGCAGGCAAAGTGGCTCCTTCTGTTTATAGAGGGATAGTTCAAGCAATGTAAGAATGAAGAATTTACTCCATTCGATACTGAAAAAAACCTGGGTACTTGTAATTCAGAGTCTCCATTTTGTATCAGTTCTACAACTAGTTTTCAAATCTTCTGAAGCCTCTTTCAAAAAGCTGGCATTGGTCCACTCAACCTGTGCTGGTTCCTATCTCATTCACGAATGCCTCTGCATTTTTGTGCAAGTTCAAATATCACTAAACTCAATGAACACAAATTCAGGAAAAATGCCCTAGGAACTTCCTAAAGATAGTTTCTCCTAAAAGGTAAGGAGAAATAGGGGTTAGTACATTGATTTTATGCTCACTGCCTTATTTCCATTTCACTTGGAGGGGTCCAATTGGGAGGTGAAAGCTCCAGGCGGAGGGTGGGAGCCGCTTGTCCCAGAGCCCTCCACGGCAGAGAGCAGGCTTCTCTTCGGTGCACTAGGAAAATGTCCACAAGCTCTTTGCGGTGGTCTCAGCCAGCTGGGAACTGGAAGACAGAGTTTATTTTCAAGGCTGCTTTTTCTTTTTTATGGATTGAGGAGTAAAGAGAGAGAACAGTAATGGTCCGTGAATGTTTTCAGAGGTGGCATATATTGAACTGAGAGAAAACAGGTCTTGAGGCAAGATCTGACTTCTCTGAGCAAGTGAGAAAACAAACCACATTCCTATCATTATGCCCAAGTTCAGCCACCACAGGATGATGGCACTCTGATGTGAAAGACGCTAGTGCCAAGGACCAAATAGAGCTTCAGCAAAATTCAGTGCCACACAGAAAACACGTTCAGTATCCAACTCCCGTTGGCAGAGAATTTATGGAAAACCAATGTGAAGATCACTGATGTAGAATTTTATTTTCCAAAGGACAAAGGCGTCTGTGCACAGGACTTTCTTTCTGTCTAGACTACTCCTAGTGCAGACTACCCTGTGGAGGCACATTTCTCACAATTCTTCACTAGAGGTGTCTCTGAATTCCCTTCTACCTCTAACTGCACAGATGTGGAGCTACGGCTGTCTTCTCTTGCTTTCCCTCCCTTTGTATCTTGAAAATATAGGTGAGAGTTTCTCAAATATGCTGAGAGATACACAAAGCTGAGGTATTGCACAAAATCTTTATAGGCATAAGCAACATGAGAAGTGTATAAGTAATGGAGACCAGCAGAAACACATCGCATTCTACTCTGAATTCTTTCAAGATGACCATCTGTGATATGTATATCAGTCTTAAAAAAAAGTTCTAAAATTATAATACATTCTAAAGTGTCCAAAACAATGTAAAACACAGTGTGCACTATATTGCTCCGTGAAGTACAATAACTGATACCTGTTACCACTTTGCTAACAGCTGGGCTTTTACAAAAATAAAGTCCATAAAAGGACTGGGTCAACTCAGCGGTGAATTTTCGTAAGTGTAACTCCCACCCCCCAACTTTTCTCCACAATAGAAAGCAGTAACACTTTCAAAAATGTAAAACCATGGACTTATGGATACAGACAACAGTGAGGTGAAGGAGGGGGGTGCGGTGGAGGTGGAAGGGGGATAAATGGTGATGGAAAAAATAAAATAAAAATAAACTATTAAAAATAGCATAAAAATAAAAATAATGTAAAATCAGAGTGTGATGAAAGTCAAGTCGGTCTTTTAAATGCATAAATCCGGGAGTATAAGAACCACTATGAACTTATTAAGGTTATATATTTTAATTGCCAGTTTTCTTTTCTTTTCTTTTTTTAAAGATTTTATTTCTTTATTTTTAGAGAGGGGAAGAGAGGAAGAGAAACAACAATGTGTGGTTGCCTCTCACACCCCCCCCCACTGGGGACGGGCCCCCAACCCAGGCATGTGCCCTGATTAGGAATCGAACCAGCGACCTTTCGGTTCACAGGCCAGCACTCAATCCACTGAGCCACACCAGCCAGGGCCAGTTTTATTTTCTTTAGCATATGCATAAGAGTACTTACAAATTTAGAATTTACTCTTGAGATACTTTAAAACATCACTAGCTTCATGACAAAAGAAATATATGAATATGGAAAAGAATAAAATTTATAAAATGTATTAGTAAAAGTACTGTATATGTTTGTATAATACTGTTCAAAGGTCATTGCTAAAAAGATTTAAAGTATAATAAAAGAAAAGTTAAAAATGGCTTTACTTAAATTTCAGTTGCTAAAATTTAACAGAACCAGAGAATCTGGAAGCATCAAAGTTTAAGTAGAAATCCACATTCAAAAGAGTTCCATGGAATTCTTGGGGAGGGAGAGAGAATGAGCGAGCAAGCAGAGGGTCATCTGAGGACATTATTTTAGCCTCAACTTGAGTATCATTCAAGTGGGGAGCCAACGCCTGTTATTACAAAATGCAGCTTTCTACTGCTAAGCTCAGATGACATCCCCCCCATCTGCCAAAATTAGTGGATGAGAAATCATTTCATGAAGTCATGCACAAACATGAAATACATTGTAAAAGTTTGCTGCCATCCCTCAATCATCACTTTGCTTGGCTAGGCTGGTGGCCAGCAGAAATATCTCCCTCTGCAAAACTGTTCAAAGTAATGACTCGGAGGAAGTGGTGTGCTGATACTATGAAAAAATCTCTCAAACACAAAGATAGTTCAAAAAGCATCTGCATATGGCTCAGAGGAAACAAACAACTCAGCTAATTTAACTCCAGATAAACCCCAGAGACTGGTTTACCTTGGCCATAGCTGTACACACATGCAGGAAATTGAAGCATGGCAATTGTGCAGTGATTTCATTCTGTGCAAGGGGATAAGAGGGCAGGGTTACCCATCCTGGGGTCAGGAGGAAGAGAAGCTGTCCCACCCCTCACGGCTTCAGACAGAGAATCACATATATGTAAGAGGACTTCAGACCTTTTTATGAGACAGGTGGACCCTGGACCACTGCTGAAATGGTAAATCCGATGTCCTTTCCTGAAGCCACTGGTAGACCACCAGAAGCTAATGTTCAGCGGCTAACACACGGTATCTCCACTGCCGAAGCCTTTGAGTGGGCCATTCCACAATGTCCTTACAGAGCCAGGAAGAGAGCAGGACACCTAAAACAGTTGTTTCGTTTGTCAACCTTGGGCTGAAATACACTTACAATCTTTAAAATTACCAATATTGAATTTTCAGGTTCTGAGCATTTCAAAATATTCTTCATATTAAACAAGCACATCAGCAATAAAGATCACAAAATAGTTGGCTTTGAAAACCATTTGGACTTTTCTGAAAATGCAGTGGCTTTTCTGAGAGAACAGGTGGAGATTGCTACCCACATCTTAAGAAAGTCCTTATTTTTATTTTCAAATAACTTTTATTTGAGATCATTAGATATGTTAGCAAAAGTCTTTAAACTGTTTTTTCAATCCAGGGTCTGTATTGCTATTTTGAAGTCTTTATTGCTAATGGGGTTAAGGAAGCTCAAAAAGCCTCTTGGTTTTGATCATTTGAGGAAATTAATTTCACGGCTGAAAGCCTATTTTCTTTTCTTCCTTCCTTCCTTTTTTTTTTTGTGAGGGGGAGACAGAAAAAAGGGATTAATCTTCAATATCAGAAATGTGTGACACTGACCTTCCACTGGGTAGTGAGGTTTTTTTAGTTCAAAACATTTAGTACCCAGATCACATGTGGGGACAATTAGAATGTTTTAAATGCTGCTCTCCCTTCTTCAAGGGTTGGCCATAATATTCAGGCTGGGCACAGGAAGCAGAGATTTTTGTCTCACTAAGTAGCCAACTCAAAGGGCAGCTCCAAGCTCTGTAATTTTTGCAGTTTGTCTTTCTAGGTGGTACACCCATCAGCGGTCCTTTGCAGCCCATAAAACCTAGCATAACCCCTTGGGCTGCTCTGGAAAAAAACACGTTCAGTAATAAGGGATAGAATGCTTTCTATTCAGTGTATCCAGTGGTATTGTCTGGCCAGAAGAAATACCAAGTCACAGGCATCTGGGCCGAAGAGATGGCCCAGAAAGAACAATGATCTTAGACGGTACTGACCCCTCATGTTCAACATTTCCTCCTGTCTGCTTCATGCTGAGCTACAGGCATTGCAGCCAACAGCCATTTCTATCAGACATGACTCCAGCTCTCAGGTGGATTTAAAGTGGCAATGGCTAACTCCCAGGTGGTGAGATGTTGTTCTGATTCCAGGGAAAACACAGGGAGCAGTGAAAAGATACGGGTCCATGGCAGTGACATTGAAAGGGGTGTGGTCTTATGAGAATGTGCACCATGTGATATTAACATTCTCCAAAAGAGCTTTCGCAAAGGTAGCATTCATTCAACTATAGAAAATAATTAGAAAGCCCACTGGCATCTCTATGTGTAGTCTATACATTATAGTATGTGTTTTTGGCTGGCCCACGTGATGGAAAAAATTGAGTAAGACACCAGAAAGTAGACTGGGTGCAGTGTAAACCTATGCAAAGGTGGAAAGGGCATGGCCTACAAAAAGGCAGAGGTTCAAAAAAGCCCTCTGAGGTTTTGTTTCACTGCCACAGTTCTTAGTCACATAATTTCCTTTGTGGATCTCACCAGTAACAAATGGGCCTTAGAAAATGAATCAGTATGCTAGTTGGAAAATGCCAAAAGTCATTTTGTTGTTTCAACTGTTAAGTTTTCTTGTTTTTTACCCTTTCTTTATCCTATGAGTCCTCTTTTCAGAATAATTAAAAATCCCATAATTACAAGAGCTCCCTTGGTGCCTACGTCCCCCTTCTCTGAGATCAACTGCAGCTGGACCCACCCCGGTCACAGCTGACTGGGCAAGAGCAGGCCCCTGGCCAACAGGTGGCCAGTCTTCAGGCCACTGAGCACACTGTGAGCTGGCTGGGCACGAGAAACTCTGCTCAGGCAAGGCAGTCAGGTAGGTTCCTTGAATATGAACTGGGAATCATGGACATGAGCAGCCTGTGAGTTGCAACAGAGGCTGAGAAGAGGCAGAAAAGAACAGCTGTGCCAGATTAACTGGGGGACCCGAGAGAGATGATCCATCTCCTGGGACTGCAGGAAAATCACAGTTTTTCAGGTACCTAAGCTGAATCCTAGTTTTGAATAATTCTAATAGGGTTAATATTAACAATAATGACAACTATAATAGCTAACATCTACTGTACCCCTTACTGTGTACTAAAAAGCATTCTAGGCAGTTTTACAAGTATTAATTAATTCAGCTTTCACTATATCTCTCTGAGGAAGATAATCATGATGGTGGTGGTGGTAGTGGCACTGAAGCACAGAGAAGCTAAGTAGCTTGACTAAGGCTGCACAGCTCCTAAGTGGCAGAGACACAACTGCTCCAGAGTCCGTATTTCCAACTAGTATGTGCCTCCCTGTGGGGATCATTCTGGGTTTCCCATCTTCTTTATTGTCCATCCTTACAATAAAGCCCCTTTATTAAGGGGGCCTGACAGTCTATTTCTTGCCCCCTCGACTGCCTCACAGTTAGCATTTTTCTTGGATCTACTCATGATGAATCACAGTAACATAGGTATATATTTATTAATTCAAGAACTATTTAATGCTTACTGTGTACCAGGAACTGCTCTAAGCTTTGGAAGCTAACGAAGAGGCAGCACTGTTCTCTCTCTCAGAACCCTTCTACACTACCATGACCTTATGCATATATGCAGTATAGCCTATCCGTGTACATACTGTACCCTATTTTTGCATAAGAATATATTGTATCCTGAGCTCACTGATAAAATAATGTCTAAAAAAGCACATTTAAAAAAATCACTATATTCCAGCCAACATGGAGGCATAGGGTAGATACACTTTGCTTCCTTGCACCACCAAAAGAAGGATAACAAAAACAAAAACCAACCAGAACTGCCAGAAAATCAAACTGTATGGAAGTCCAACAACCAAGGAGTTTAAGAAGAACAATCATCTAGACTGGAAGAGGGGCGTAGAGGACTCGTGGCAAGGAGGCGGCTTGCAGACCCAGCGGTCCCACATTCATGTGAGGATAAACCGGGAAGAATAACTGGAGAGCAAGGCACACTATGCAACCCAGGGTTCCAGCACAGGGACACAAAGCCTCAAACCTCTGGCTGTAAAAACCTGTGGGGGTTGTGGCAGCAGAAGAAACTGCCAGTCTCACAGGAGAGTCTGTTAGAGAGGCCCACAGGGTCCTAGAATGTACACAAGCCCATCCACCTGGGAATCAGCACCAGGCCAGCACCTGAAAGGGCAAAATACACTTGTGGGTAGCAGGGGAAATGACTGAAAGCAGGGCAAGAGCCGAGCAAGTGGCATTGTTCCCTCTGTGACCCCTCCCCCACATACAGCACTACAATTCAGCAATGTGAGTTTCCCCACTCTGATGAATACCTAAAGCTCCAGCCCTTATAACATAATAGGTACACTGAGACAAAGAAATATGGCCCAAATGAAAGAACAGATCAAAACTCCAGAAAAAGATAGCCAACCTATCAGATGCAGAGTTCAAAATACTGGTAATCAGGATGCTCACTTAAATGACTGAGTATGGCCACAAAATAAAGGAAGAAGTGAAGGCTATAAAAAGTGAAATAAAGGAAAATATACAGGGAACCAACAGTGAAGGGAAGGAAACCAGCACTCAAATCAACAATTTGGACCAGAAGGAAGAAATAAACATTCAACCAGAACAGAATGAAGAAACAAGAATTCAAAAAAATGAGGACAGGCTTAGGAATCTCTGGGACAACTTTAAACATTCCAACATCCAAATCATAGGGGTGCCAGAAGGAGATGAAGAGCAAGAAATTGAAAACTTATTTGAAAAAATAATGAAGGAGAACTTCCCCAATTTGGCAAGGGAAATAGACATGCAAATTCAGGAAGCCCAGAGAGTCCCAAAGAAATTGGACCCAAGGAGGAGCACACCAAGACATATCATAATTAAATTACCCAAGATTAAAGATAAGGAATCTTAAAAGCAGCAAGAGAAAAGGAGACAGTTACCTACAAAGGAGCTCCTTTGACTGGGTGGTGACATGTGCACGAGGTGCTGTGGGACCAGCAGAGCAATGGATATGGAGGCTTCACAGAGGAGGCGACTCAGGAGCTGTGTCTGAGCTTGAAAGCAGTCTACTGGGCAGAGAGGGAAAAGAGCACCCCAGGCGGTGAGACAGGAAGACTGCTTATTAGTTGTGGGTGAAACATGGTAGCCAAAGAGGATGAGCGCTGGTGGGAGACGAGGCTGAAAAGGTACTCTGGGGTCAGCAGTATTTAGGAACTTGGACTTCTGCCTGGAGCTGTTGGGGCCCCATGAGATGTTTAAGCCGTGCTACCATGGTACAACATGTGCTTTACCAAGCTCACTCTGATGACAGCATGGGGAAGAACCAAAGACTTTGAAGGCAAGAGATTTATCTGTATCAGATCAGCCCAAAGGCTTTGAAGGTCTAAATTAGGGAAGAGGCAGGGGAAATATAAAAGAGAAGATGGATTTGAGCAATATTTAATAAAAAGAAATAGGACACGGAAATTGATTAGACATGGGTGGTATTCATGAGATGGGGAAGGAAGGCGGAGCTCCGGGTTTTGGGGAGAAGGGATTTGCATACACTGAGCTTGAGATCAGGCAAGATATCAGGCATATTCAGAAAGCAAATGGAAATACAAATTTGGATGGATAGAGTCTATGACTTCTGTTGGTGATGATGTCACAAGTGCTGCTAATCTTACTGCAGTTTGTTTGCTACATTCATTATTGAAGGAAATGCAAGTTTTCAGGTAGATGTTAGTGAAAATAAAGATATATTATTTTCCCCATACAGTTCACAACGTTCAAGTTAAAAACCCCCATGTTAAAGGACTCAGCATATCTAGACTTGCACCATCTAAAACTCAGTTTAATGCTTTAAGGATGGGCACAAGGGTTCCTCACATACCCCTGACATCCACCACTGTGTTTGTGAAAGATTCCTTTAAAAAAAAAAAAAACTATGTCCTACTGCTAGTCCAGCTCAGAAATAAATCAACTTTGAAAACTGATCTCACAGCTGCAAAAGGCAAGTGTTTGGCACTAATAAATCAGGGTTCGTGGAGATTGGCTTATAATGAAACTTTCACCTCCTCTGTGCAGGTGGTCACCAGCTGATCTATGGAAGGAAACAAGTCATGTTTCAAAGTAGTAACCATTTCTCTAGCAACAGGTAGGACTGGAGTAGAAAGCAAGTAGAGAGATGTTGTATGCCTGCAAAATTCAACCTTCTCAAACTTGGGGTCTCTGAAAACATGAATCAAAATTATGTTTCCTAGGTTCTGCTTGAGCTCTGCTTATTACCTTTCCAGTTAAAACCACTGCAGGTATTTTCTTTCTAGACAGTGAAGAACAGCTTGGGATTCTATCAACAGGTCCTTATCAGAGAACCAGGAAACTTGCAATACAATTATAGGTTTAAATTTTGCCCTCCTGGCCCCCAATCAAGGTTTGCCGTTACCTGCTCACAGAAATGCCTTCACTGTTTCATTTTATTGGGGGTGAGACAGTTATATTCAAAATATTTAGCAGCCAATAAAGCACAGGCATTAACCAATCAGAACAATGCCTGATGCTGGAGCAGGGTCCTAGGGCACCCCACACTGTGCCAGGTACTAAACCTTAGTTGTTCAAATTATAAGAGGTCTTTGGGGTCCTGGGAGTGAATAGGGGTGACTGAGATTTAACAACTACTTTTGAAGCACCCCAATATTTTAGTAACCAGCAAGGCTACGCCCCTGCGAAATGCTGAGGTGAGAGCTCTTCCTCCCAAGGGTCCCCACGGAGGGTTATTGGTGTGGGAGCTGACCCTGTTGCTCCTCAGCACTCCATCTGGCTTGTACTATAAGGACAGAGTCCAGTCCTCCCTTCTGAGCCTTGAACTGCGGTCAGTGCCTCCAGGTCCTGACCCACTTTCAAGGCTTTCAGAACCCCCCATTCAGGTCTCCCCGGGGCTGGCTGGCTGCAGTCTTCTGGCTCCCAGGTGTATTCTTGGAGCAGCCTGGGACAGCTGCTGCCAGCTGGCACCAATAGACTTCTATGCAAAAGATGGTCAGGTGTTTCCTTGAGGGTTTGATTGAGGGGCAGGTTTTCAGTCCATAAGTTCATACCACCCAAAGTAGCCCCACTGCTCTAAGAGGTAGAGGCAAAAAAAAAAAAAAAAAAAAAAGCCTCTTTTCACAAACCCTCTTCATATCAAGGATTGGTTTAGCAACTACCTGAAATTTTTGACTGGAGCCCCCTGTTGCAGGTTTATCATGAAATAGGTCATTCTGCTTTGCCCCTTGGTCTACATTACTTAACTGAAATGCTCTAGTTGGTTTTACTTTGCTCCATGCTTCTGGGAATTAGAGTAGGTCAGGCTTTGCATACAGATAGTCCTGGGTCTGAATTCTGGCTCTGTGAACTGTGATCCAGTCACCCCGTCCCTCTGAGGCAATGTCCATGCCTGCAAATGGGGCTTGTGTAGTGCCTGCCTCGTAGGCTGGTAGAGGGTCTAATGAGATAAAGACAAGTTTGATAGGTGCTCTTCTTATAAACTGATTATAAGATTGAGAATAAAAACTTATAGTTTCTGTTTGGGGTAGGAACTGCCAGTGTTATTCCAGTGTACCAATTTAGGTATTTAAAAAATATATCCCTTTTGGTTACTTATGCTAACTAAAAAGTAGACAGAAAGTGAATTAAAAGGTCAAAGGTTAAGTTTTGCCCAGACTCAGATCCAACCCATAAGAACTCTGAGTTCTACTTATTGAATGAAGATAGCATACCTCCTTTCCCCAAGAAAATAGCTAGCATGGATTAATTCATTAATATTTTTATAACTAGCTAACTCTGTTTCAATGACAATAAATGAAATTTTCATTATTAAGATAATATTTACATAAACATTAAAAGATAAAAGCAGGGCTCCCAGTCAAGATGGAGGCATAGGTTTCACCTCATTGCACAACCACAGAAGGAACACAACTAACTTAAAAACGAAAAACACCCAGACTGCCAGAAAGCCACTCAAAAACACCCAGAACTGTACAGAAGTTCCCAAACCAAGGATTTAAAGAAGCTATATTCGCCGAAACAGGCAGGAGGGGTGGAGAAGCAGAGTCCGGGCAGAGAGGACGCCGGGCTGCAGCAGTGAGCCAGGGCAGCGGCCAGCTGGGAATGGCAGGGTGGCAGCGGGCAGAATGGCGGTCCCACATGCACTTGTGGTGGGTAAAAATCAGGGGGACACCTTGTGAGTACGTGATCCCAGCTCCAGGCCAGATTGCGCTGCCCAGGGTTCCGGTGCTGGGAACATAAAGCCTCATAACTTCAGGCTATAAACCCAGTGGGGGTTGGGGTGGCAGAAGAAACTCTCAGTTTCACAGCCTCACTGTACCTAAGGCAGAATGTACGCACGCAAACCCACCCACTCTGGGAACCACAACCAAGACAGCAACTGGAGGGGTGCCAGTCCCATACAGGAATAAGTGAAGTGACTAGAAAAGGGGCAAGTGCCAGGCAAGCCCCCAGAAGTCAGCCAGCAGCGGCACTGGCCTCTCTTTGCCCCCTCCCCCAGCCATAAAGATGCAAAACAGGTTGCCCTGCCCTGGTGAATACCCAAGAGTCCAACCCATACAACTTACCAAGTATGCTAAGACAGGATAGCCAAGTGGCTCTTCCTAGTACAGACGCAAGGAGGCTGCCAAATGAGGAGACAAAGAAATATGGCGGAAACAAGAGAACAGAACCTCAGAAAAAGAACTAAGTGATGAGACAGCCAACCTATCAGATGCAGAGTTCAAAACACCGGTGGTTAGAATGCTCAAATATCTCACTGAATATGGCAAAAGCATAAGGGAAGAAATGAAGGCTATATTAAAGGAAATAAAGAAAAATCCACAGGAAACTAACAGTGAAGGGAAGGAAGCCAGGCTTAATTCAAATCAATGATTTGGAACATAAGGAAGAAATAAACAATCAACCATAACAAAATGAAGAAACAAGAATTGAAGAAAAAATTGAGGACAGTTTAAGAAGACTCTGGGATGTCTCCCAAAAGGCCAATATCTGAATCATAAGGATGCCAGAAGGAAAAGAGGAATAGTAAGAAATTGAAAACTTATTTGAAAAAATAATGAAAGAGAACTTCCCTAATTTGGTGAAGGAAATAGACATACCAGTCCAGAGAGCACAGAGAGTCCCAAACAAGTTGAACCCCAAAAGGTCCACACCAAGACATATCATAATTAAAAGGCTAAAGGTTAAAGATAAAGAGAGAATCTTAAAAGCAGCAAGAGAAGGCAGAGTTACCTACAAAGGAGTTCCCACAAGACTATCAGCTGATTTCTCAAAAGAAACTTTGCAGGCAAGAAGGGACTAGCAAGAAATATTCGAAGTGATGAAAAGCAAGGACCTGCAAACAAGATTAATCTATCCAGAAAAGTTATCATTTAGAATTGAAGGACAGATAAAGTGCTTCCTAGACAAGGTAAAGCTAAATGAGTTCATCATCACCAAGCCCTTATTATATGAAATGTTAAAGGGTCTTATTTAAGAAAAAGAAGATCTAAACTATGAACAGTAAAATGACAACAAACTCACAACTATCAACAACTAAATCTAAAAAATAAAAACAAAAACAAACTAAGCAAACAACTAGAACAGGAATAGCATCATAGATATGGAGATCATTTGGAGGGTTATCAGCTGGGGGGGGATGGGGAAGAAGGTATAGAAATTTAGAAGCATAACTGGGTAGGTACAAAATAGACAGGGGGATATTAAGAACAGTATAGGCAACGGAGAAGCCAAAGAACTTATATGCATGACTCATGGACATTAACTAAGTGGCGGCGGGGGCGGGGGGGGGGGAATCCCTGTAAGGAAGGGGGGGGTGCCAGGCTGGGGTGGGGGGCAAAGGGGGAAAATTGGGACAACTGTAATAGCATAATCAATAAAATATATTTTAAAAAGATGAGAACTTCATAATATTTTCTTCAATTGCCTTGATTATTTTTTTTTCTTAAAATAAGAAATGATGGAATCACTGGGGCTTAAACAGTGAAAGGCAAGGCCTAAAACAAAAATCCTCACCCTTCTCATTTACCCAAGTGAACACAACAGTGAATAAGTCCTTATACAGAGGCCCATCCCATTTACTTCTATAGGAGTTTTACAAGCTATAGATGTATTCAGGAATAATATTAAACCATTAAAACCATTAAGAAAAATTAGCTTCTGCTAGGATTCTAACTCGTATGTTTAGACACATATATGCAACTGCCTACTCAATATTTCCACATGATGTCTAACAGACAGCTCAGATTCAATATATCCCAAACTAAATTCCATATATCTCTCCTCCACCCACTTGCTCTATTTGCATCCTTCCCAATCCCAGTTTGATGGCATTTCCATTTTTTCTTTGCTTAGGCCACTATCCTTGGGGTCTTCCTTGACTCCCTCTTCTATTTATTATTGTTCAAGCCAACAGTTAATTTTGTTGTTTCTACCTTCAAAATAAACAGGCTCTTTACTCCTCACCACCTCTGGTGCTGTCACCTCGTCCAAGGCACCATCATCTCTCACCTGAGTACTGCGACAGCCTCCTGACTGGTCTCTCTCTTCTCTTTCTCTCCTACAGATAGATCCTTTAAGGTGTGAGGCCAGGTTATTGTCGCTCCTTTGCTTAATGTCCTCCCAAAGCTTCCTGTCACTCTGAGGTTAAGTCAGTCCTACAATGGCCTACAAGGCCCTCTAGGATCTTGCCTCCTACTTGTATCCTCTTCACTTACTCTGCCCTACTCACACTGGCTCCTTGTCATTCCTTTGCTATGCCAGGCATGCTCCTGCCTCAGGCCCTTGTGTTTTCCCCCAGGTACCTGCAAGGAGAATGCTCTTACCTTTTCCAAGTCTTCACTCAAATGCCACCCTGTCCACAACAGTCACCCTAAGCACTCCACTTAAATCCATACACCTGCCACTGCACTCCTGGTCTTCCTTACTCTGCTGTACTTCTTTCTCCATAGTACTTACTACTTTCTAACCTTGTCATATACTACCTAACATACTTTCATTAGGTTTATTGTCATGTCCAAATCCTCCAGCTAAAATTTAAGATCCACATGGAAGGCAATCAATAAATATTTCTGAATTAAGAGGAAATGCCAAAAAATAAGTAAATAAATAAAACATCCATTGTCCAAAAGGGGCCTTGTGATGTCCAATAGTAGGACTCACATATTATATCATTTTCTTTGTATAATGCTTGTGGTATTTTGAAGAGGAGTGACAAAGACTTTGAGAAGAGGCTGCTGTTTGCCCGGGAAAGACCCCCTAAGAGTGGCATTACCAGGGAGCGGCAGATCACTATACTTCCAGCACAGGGACTTTGTCCTAGAAGTCCCAAAACCTCCTTTTTATCTGGTCAGCCTGAGGAATCAGACTCAGAATGACTGACCTACATTACAAATTCACAAGGGGGCTGCTGGGCACACAAATATTCATAAATCATGTCATTTCTTTCTAGTGACCATGTCCACTGTCCAGAATACACTCTTCTGAGATAATGGTACCCAGACAGCAGATTTAGTGTTCAGAAGGTAGTTCAAAAATCTTGAATCAGAGCTAAGGACGAATAAGCCGCTTGCAGGGTACTTAATCTAGACCGTGATGAGCCCTGATCTTCCCCACACTTCACGATGGACCACCCCTCTTAGTCCATATTCACGGCCACAAGACTCAGGGTGTCTCCTTCTGGCTGGCCAATCCTGGAGAGCCACTGGGAAGTTCTCTTTTCTGGGCCGTCCTCTTTTTTGCTCCCTGGGGGACCATCACTATTCACTGCACACAAACTTTCTCCAGGTAGGATGGAGTAGGTGTCTATTTGAATCCAGGAGTGGGGCACAAGTAGGTTTACAGTTGTGAGTACGTAAAACAGTTTATTCTTATGTTACCATTTATTACTTGTTGTATTGTTTTCCATATGAACAACTGTAAACCTACTTTTGCCAACCCTGTATTTACTCATTGCTGTGCTGTCCTCTCGGCATTGAGTAGAGATCACTTAGCTGGAGTGTTGGGAGTTCATAAACTCCTCAGTCTCTTGGTTTACTCCCAGTAGGCATGGATCTAGCCTGTGTAGATACCCAAGGGGCACCTGGATGCAGATTCCAAGTCCCTGAGAACCCTCGACATTGTAGCTGGTGATCCATGTTGCAGTTAGAAGCCTTGGTCTACACTCACTACTCCGACTAATTAGTTATTTTGACCAAGATAAATCACCTAACCTTTCTAAGCCTCAGTTTACAAATCTAAAAATAAGGGGATTTAACTCTTGAAAGTCCCTTCTACTTCTAAAAATCCAGGATTCTATTTTTTATCTACCTCTTTAAGTTTTAAATAATGAAAACAGCATCTGAGAGCCTCTGCCCTAAATTTTCCCCAAAGCCAGATGTTCCTGGCACTGAAGTAGGAGAAAAAAATATTTTTTGAATAACTTAACATTTTTGTCTTTTAGAGCAAATTATCCTTTTGCCTTTTCAATTCCCTTTTCCCTACCACTACCTCCTTATAAATCCTTTAAAAGTGTTTTAAAAAGTAAACTATCCACCCTTCCTGATTTGTCAAGATCTATCTTACAATACCATTTTTTTTCAAATTATTTTTCCTACATAAAACCTCTAAAATATTTTTATATTGGTAATTATGCTCATCGGCCTTGATTTGTCCCTGTTTCACAAGGAAGGTTATTTAATGCTTGGGAGAAGAGGAATCACAAGCTTAGAGACCAGGTTGCTACAGAAAGCATGCTGTCCAAGCAGGTGGATTCTGGTCCAATATTTTCAAGAGGCGATGGGCAGGAAATAGTAGGAGAATTGAGAGCAGAAATAGAAAACACAAAGGGAAGGAGAAAAAAAAGTGAAGGTACATGTTGTTTGCTTTGAAAGAGGTTTTAGGCAAAGCCCTGGTGGTAGTTCATCAAGAATGTTCATTTAGTTGAATGACTGCTGGAATTGGGACTTTCCTAAGAAGTCCTACCGCAGTGAGGAGGCAGAGTTGGAACACTCATTCCTCTCTCCCCGTAGGCTTCTGTGTAGCAAGCTACTGCAGGTACTGGGCAGACCCTCGGTTGGTCCCACAGCCAGTTTTCAGGAGTCAGGATTATTCTACAGGACTCTAAAGCCTTTGAAGAAAACCAAACCTTTCCACAGATGGCCTGGAAATTGAAGAAGATGCTCTAAATCACCATTTGATAAATCAGTGATTTACTGAAGAACAGCAGTTCACAGGCAAACCCTCCAAATGAATCTACAGGTATAGTATACACATAACCTCTTACTCTGAAGTTAGCAGCATATTCCAAATAATGGTAGGTTCCAAGATATCATCTAATGACCTTTAATTGAGGAGACAAATGCCCTAAAGAATTTTCCCTATTAAAAGATATACATATATTTGTGTGTGTACATATGCATGTGTGTGCAAACATATATTCTACTATTTAAAAAACTTTGTTTTTCAGTCACACAGGATTATAAATCAACACAATTAGTGACCTGAAAAAATGACATATTATTAAAATCCAGACACAGACAAAAGTAGAAAGGAAGCCTAATTCATACCAGAAAGTATCAAAACAGATACCTGGGTAAGTAGCTAGCTGGTTAGACAGTCTCAAAGCAGTAACTTTAATTAGTATTGAGAAATTACAATGCTAGTGGTATACGAATACCTCGAGGTGAGACTCACTAGGTGTCTCTTAACTCGTTTTTTTGTACCATAACGGTTTCACTTTAAGGACTCATCTTTTCCCAGTTTATTATTTTCAAGGAAAAGCTTTTCTCTGTCCTTTCACAAAAGAACAAGCGAACAAAAAAATGCAACCATTCTTATAATTTCTGATGTCCCCTTATTTTGTCGGGGGAGACACTAAGATGGAGTTGTTTTGGGGTTTTGGGGGATTTTTTTTTGAAAGAACAAACAAATTTCTGAAGAAATGGAGGGAAGTTGAAAAGGCAGAGTGAAAAATCAATCAGACATAAGGCAATCTCTTCCCTGGAAGGGTAGTGGAGCATTAATAAGTGTAAATGGGCCTTAACGATATTTTATTCACAAGACAGCACCTCCAGCAAAAGAGCCACACCACACTGTATCAAACTTCCATCACATCTTCCCCACCACTTCCTTCCAGGAAGCCTGTAATCTAAACAAGTACCATGCCCACACTCCAGAGGAGTCACACTGTTCGTACTCCTTTTCCTAGGACAACAGCCCAAGTTCTCTTCCTCTTACAACCCAGAAGCAAAATTTTCTTTGAGGCGTTCACAAAGGAAAATGATAATGATCGTATGACCTGAGTTATCTTTAAGTCTGCGGTTTTGGATGGAGGGTGTTATAAGAAGACATAATTACTGAATGATTCTCAGAAAGTATGTTTAACCCTAACGGGGTCTGGTTTTAGTCAACAGAATCAGCATAAGGCTTTTTCCTGAAGTTTAGGTAACCAAAAAAGTATAAATTGTAGAGAGAATAAAAAGCATTACCCCAAGCTACCTCTTCTCTTTCTTTTCCTTCCCTTCACCTTTGTAAGCACTTGAAAACTGAACTGCTTCTAAGCTGAAGACGACAGATGTTGTGTAGCACTTCAGAATCAAGATAAAAATATATTGTTGAAAAAAGTCATATTATTGAAACTCATGCTCTGTGCCGAGGTTGTAAACCACAGGGGGCAACTGGCTCGTGATGTGGACGTTAGAACTGAACATACGATACTGAAAAAAAAAAAACCTACGGTTCCCTAATATCTAGATAAAGAACAACTACAGCTCTCAACAACAATAACAGCAACAGCAACAACAAACAATCTCCTTAAAAAAGGACAAAAGAGTTGAACAGACATTTCTCTAAAGATATGCAAATGGCCAACAGGCACATAAAAAGGCGCTCAACATCACTAATTGTTAGGGAAGTACAAGTAAAAGCGAGATATCGTCTTACCCCCATCAGGACGGCTGCTATGAAACAACAACAACACAGCAACGACAAGTACTGGCGAGGATGTGGGGGAACTGGAGCTTTCAGGCGTGTGGCTGGCAATGCAGACTGGTGTGGCTGCTATGGAAAACAGTACGGCAGTTCCTCAAAAAATTACAAATAGAATTCCCATACAATCCAGAAATTCCACTTCTGGGTACACACTCAGAAGAATAAAGCAGGGTCTCAGGGAGATATTCGTACACCCATGTTCACAGCAGCACTATTCACAATATCCAAAGGTAGAAGTAACTCAAATGTTATCCACAGATGAATGGATAAAGAAAATGTGCTATATACACATAGTGGAATACTATTCAGCCTTAAAAAGGAAGGAAATTCTGACACATGCTCCAATATGGGCGTACCCTGAGGACATTATACTAAGTGAAATAAAGCATTTACGAGAAGACAAGTATTCTACAGGGGTGGGCAAAAGTAGGTTTACAGTCGTTCATATGGAAAATAATATACTAATACATAATAACACAAGAATAACCTCTGTTGCATACGCACAACTGTGAACTTACTTTTGCCCACCCCGTAGGATTCCACTATATGAGGTACTTACAGTAGTCAAACTCATGACGAGAAAGTAGAACAGGTTGCCAGGGACTGGAGGAGGGAAAGGTAGAGTTGTCAAATGCCTATAGTTTCCATTTTGCAAAATGAAAAAGTTCTGGAGACTGGTTGTACCGCAATGTGAATACGTTTCACACTACTGAGCTACACACTTAATGGTTAAGATGGTAAATTTCATGTTATGTGTATTTAAAAAAACAACCTGTGACTCCCAGTATTTCCCAATATGATGGTGATGACAACACTAACACCTTAGACAGGCCCAGGAATGTCTCTCTGAGAAGCCCAGAGTGCTGGGCCTCCAGACTTGCTGATGTCAATGCAAAAAGATGACCCAGGATGATTTGATTGTAAAGGTCGCTCTCATCAGAGTGAATTTTCTTTTTCCCTCCTAGTGTGGATGTTTTATGTATCTGACCATATCATCTCTCTGAAATCCAGCCACCTAAACATTCATGGATGCTGACTCTGGGGTTCTGGGGAGGAGAGGCCTGCCTAAGTGTCAGGGTCCAGGGAAGAGGGATTTGCAAAGTCAGCCCCCTTCTTTCTTCTTATTTAGAGAATTCAGTAACATAAAATTCACCATTCTTTCTCCAGCAAAAAGGTGACCATTATATCTTTTAGACAGTAATTCCTGTGTAAAAATTACTTGCGAGATTAATACTCTAATTGCTCTCCACCATCCAACGTGCTCTACCACCTTCTGCCATTCGCTGTCTTCCTCCCCTTCCCCCGCCTTCTAGGTTTGGGAATCAGAGGCATTGTATAATAGTGACACTCTATGAACCCTTTTTCTTGAATCTCAGACACAAACAGAGGGAAGACAAGGGGGCAAGGAATGGACCAGAGAGAATGGATGCCCCCAGAAGAAATGCAACCAGCTTTTGGAAAGATATATTTACAAAAAAAGTCAGGTCCATCTGGAACATATTTTAACAAAATAAATGCCCTTTTCTACTATGAGCAGCAGATTAGCAAAACACAAAAGCCCCCAAACACCAAAGCTCTCTGACCAATGAAGAAAGCAAAACAAAACTGAAAGAGCAGCTCCTTCTAGGGATGACCAGTCTTTCTGGTGCTCAGGGGAGTTCCTGGTGCCATGTGCTAGAGTAGAGACCTGCCCACTGCAGCTCGCCTGTGCCTTTCCTCCAGGCGTTATTTGTACAAAGGCTCCACACACCAAAATATTCCAATCTCCCCTCTGCTCCCCTATCCCTGATGGGAAGGAACGTGTGCTGCTTCTGTCCAAGTGTGGAGTTTCTGAAACCACTTGGGCTGAGATCCCCAACTTAGAATCCCCCCTTATTCTGTCAGTTTCCTCTCCATTTTCTTACACAACATGGTAGTAACAAATGAAAAATGTGGCAATCTGAGGACAAAGTAAACAATGATTTTTCTCTTTCATCACTGTCCTGGTTATCTTGCATGACTGGGGTATAAACAACACGTGAGTCGACTCACCCCTCACCCCTCTGTCGTTTGTTTTTCAGCAGAGACACTGAAACGTTCTGGAATGAAGAGATCAAACAAGAAGATACCAATGCTGGTCTCTTCTCTTCATTCCTCTCCTTGCTTCTATTAATACATTCACAAAGCCAGAAAAGAACCCTACTATGTTTTCAGAAATGCCCAGAACATCTGGCTAACATGTTCTAGCCCTTAATAACAGTCCAAGAGAGTAGTAACTTCCTTCTTCTAACTCAAACATAAAACATTTTCCTTCTTCATAGAGGTCTGAAAGCAGCAGGTCTTTATGTAGGGACCTTCTATCGACTTGAAGTTATTAAACTGTCCCCCGTGGCCACAGGATGAATAATCCCGGGCCCCTTAGCTGTTTCTGCGCTCTAATTTCCAACCCTTTAACTATGTCTCTGGCTCTTCTCTAGACTCTTCAACTCCTCCTTGGCATTGGAAGCCAGGGCTGAAGACACAAAGCTCTAGTGATGGACGGACCTCATGGCTTCTTCAGCCCCTGCACAGCCACAGCCCCTGGCTGTGCCCCTTCTTCAACTCCAGGGCACCTCCTCATCTCACATTCAAGCTGCCCCCTACCTCTTCTTCTCTACTCCTGTTTTTATGTTAGTAAAAGAAGGAAAGAAAAAAAAAAAAGGAAGAAAGAGGGCAGAAAAAAATAGAAAAGGGAACTTAGTAATTTATAGAGATAGGAGAAAATTATTTTAACAGGAAATACAAGCCAAAAGATTTGTTTTACCAACTGAAAAGCACATACAAACAACAAACCTTTGCAGACAGCCTTGCAACATGTTTTTACACACAATATTCCTGTGTCTCCTACCGCCCTGTGGGCACCCTGCGTCTGCCTGCAAACACAGGCTGACTTGTCCCATTTCAGATTTATGCTAATAGGCGAAACACGAGGAGAAGCTTAGCTGAATTCCAAGAAATAAGTTATTTAATGCACATCTGAAGGTTTGTGCTTTAAAGTCAAAGAAGTTCTACACAGGGAAGTAAGAGATCCTAATTTCATTTTCACAATGGCTGGATGGGTGTCCCTCTAACCACGCACAGTTACCAGCTCTGCCCCGCGCTCACATTCAGAGCCAGAGCAATGACCTCGCACACAAAAGTAGTTAAAGACAGCTGAAGGAAAGAGAACCAGTTTGGTATTTTAGAGTAGCTATGAAAGATTTTTCAGGGGCGGGGGGGAGCACTAACCTGTGTTGTTTTAATCCGCTGAAACGACCGAGTTCTCCAGTTCCCCTGCTATCTTCTGCCCAGTTTCCTGTAAGTGTTGCATGTGACATTACACTTCCTCACTGCACCTTCTCTGACTCGCCTCTCTCCGAGGTCAGAGCCATGTGATAAAATCCTCTCGCTGTTTCACACTGGGGTAAGCCGTGTCTTCAAAAATGGTTGTGTACGGGGAGAGGTGATTTTAGGCATCCCTCAGGCACAGGTAGAGGAGCTAAGCCTGGCGGGGAGGCAGGGGAGAGGAATGTCCGGACCCCTGGCACTTCTGACTCCACAAGGAGGGAGAGAGGCAGAGGAAGAGAAGGACGCTCTCGAACTCTGGGGTCCCCCTTTTTGGGGTTGGGGAGGCAGCTGAGAAGGGGCGGACCCTCTCAGTGCAGCTGGGTGGTCTCCGGTCATTAGGCCAGCCCCGGCGCTCCCGCACTCCCCTCGGACTGCTGCAGAAGGGCGGCCATGGCACTGTGCCCAGGACGTCCCCTGGCTGCACTCTGGAGGGCGCCACCACCAAGGAGCACACCCAAGGGTCAGCACACACATTTCTGGATGCTGCAGCGACACCCTGAATTCCCTGGGACGGTCTCAAGTTCACATCCAGTCTATTCAGTCCTGCTGTCAGACAGTGTGCCCTAATTCTTGGTTCAGCAAAGTCACGACACTCTCTGCCTCTCAGGGCAAAATAACTGGCAGACATTTCCCTTCCGCTGGTCTCCAAAATACGCCAGGCTTTTGGTTCCCCCTTAAAGGGCTGACATTGACATCCCTTCCTGTGGGATGTTGGTGGGTTCCTGGTGGCATGTGAGCCCTGGAAGTGGGGGGCCCTGATACTGGCCTGGCCAGAGCACCAGGGGGCAGTGCCTGGATGTGCCCCTCGGAGTCCCCAGCCATGGAGAGACTGGAAAAGAGCTGAGGCAGGACCAAGCAAGAAGCACAGGGTGCCCTTTCTGGCTTTCTTGTTTCTGTGGTCAGTGCCTTCCTCTTCCTTGTGAAATTCCTCTAACTCTCTGGAAGCAGTGGATGTAGAAAGCGGTATGTGGGAGTAAAACGATGCCCTGGACCGAGGGGAATATTCTGTAATTTGTACAACTTGACCCAATGCAGAAACCCCAAAATTGTTTCTATCTGGCTACCCTGGCATAATTTATTTTTTCAAATGCTTTTAAAGAGATTTTTTGTTTATTTTTTAGAAAGGTAACTGTAGACGAGCCCACTCTTCCAAGTCTTAAAAATATCACCCTATAATTCCCCAGTGAAGTTTTCCATGTGAGAACACCGAGTAAGAAAATGAGTCCTGAGAGTCAGAACTTTGGACAACAGTAAAACCCTGAAGTCTCACCACATGATTGCATTTCTGGCTTTGAAAACATGTATAACTATTTTACCATTCTGACAATTGATGGCTGGTTTTCTGATTGAACTACACAGTTAGATTAGCCAGTAGAGTCAAGATGGATAGACGCATGGCCTTAGCTTTAAATTGGGAGTAATGGGAAAACCTCGCCATCTTGCAAAAACAAAATGCTACATAGATGATAAATAATAGGGACTCCATTTGAATGTATTTAGGAGTCGCATTCTGGGTTAAGCTGCCAGTTCTATTTTCAACTAAGCAGTTACATATGTTCTACTTTAAGCCATGCTCTGTGTGGAATTTTTAAAGGGTTTAACAAAATGTTTTATAATTTTCCTTTGAAATTCCTAACCTGGCATCCTGTCCATGAGGTTTTTCTTTTTTTTCCCCCTGTTTAGGCATTTAAAAAATTTTAATAGACTTTTTTTTTATCCTCACCAGAGGACTCTTTTTTTTTTCATTGTTTTTTAGAGAGAGAGGAAGGGAAAAAGGAAGAGAGAGAGAGAAACATCGATCTAGAGAGAAACATCAACTGGTTGCCTCCTGTACGCACCCAGGCTGGGGATTGAACCCGTAACTTTTTGGTTACAGGACAATGCTCCAACCAACTGAGTCACGCTGGCGAGGGCTAGACTTTTTAAAGAACGGTTTAAGATTTACAGAACAATCAAGAAGATAATACAGAGTTCCCACCTTTTATGCACAGTCTCCCCACTATTAAAATCTTACCTTTAGAATGATATATGAGTAACACTTTATAAACTGATATTGATACACTATTATGGACTAAAGCCCATAGTTTATTTAGGCTTTTCTTAGTCTTTCCCTAATGTCTTCTTTCTGTCCTAGGCCCTCATCCAGGACAACACATCACATTTAGTCATCATGTCTCCTTAGGCTCCTTTGGGTTGTGACCGTTTCTTAGCCTTTTCTGTTTCTGATCACCGTGACAGCTGAGAACTCGACAGGCATTTTGTAGAATGTCCCCCAATTGGAATTTGTCTTCTGATGTTTTCTTGTAAGACTGGAGTTATGGGTCATTTGGAGTAAAATTGCAGAGGAAAAGTGCCATTTTAATCACATTGTATCAAATATATACTTTTCCAACTAATTTCCTACTGCTGACGTTGGTACTAGTCTGTGTCGGGTTTCTTGGGAGGCAGGTAACCGGAGGCAGCCTGTGTCCGTTTCTCCACTGTAAAGCCGTCCCGCGCTTTCCACACTGCACAGCGGGGAAGGAAAACCGGAGGGTGGAGTGCCTCTGTGAAGTACTCGGGATTCTTCTGCTTGGAAGATTTGTCTCTTTTACCTCCTTATTAATTTACTCAATCTTTTATTTATATCAGTATGGCTTCATAGATATTAATTTTATATTTTGGGTTGTACTTCAACACTATTTTTTTGCTCAAATTTTTCCACCTTTGGCCATTGGGAGCTCTCTTGGTTGGTTTCAGTGCTCCTTTGACATACTTCTACCAATTTGGGGCTTTTTTGCCTTTTATTTTGGAGCACTTCCTTATTTTCTAGCACTACAAGATGCTGCAGGCTCATTGTGTATAGTACCTTCCCAACTGTCCATACTTTTGTCTGTCTCCCCAAGAGAATAAAAGAAAATAAATCTATGGGTCTGAGAATTTTTTCCTTTGCCTTTAATTTTTATTAGTTCTGCCATGTGTATTAGTAAAAACAAAAATTTTTATTGCTTTCATAAAATTAGTGCTAGCCTCTACCAGAGAGAAAACATCAAAATACCAACTGAGTGAAATTCTGAATTTTCTTAATTCCAAGATGCATGTTTTTGTGGGTGGTGGGCTTTTTTCTTCATAGTTTAACATTCCTGGAATCAGAGTGTACATTTAAAGTCATGCCCCCCCGCAATCTGTCATTAAGGTGATGGTGCACCTTACAGCTGATGGTGTAATACAACAGTTAATTAGTGCTTGTTTGGAGCAAAGGCATCAATTAACTACTTCCACTGATTTTTCCCCCCACTGAACACACATTTTGACTAAAGTGGTTTGATGTGTAGCATCCACAGACATTAAAACTCGTGGTTTTTGTCTACTCCCAGACATATTCTACCTTTACCACAAACCACAAATTCTCAAGTCCTAAATATAGATAAAAGAAGGGGCGTTAAATTCTTTTCAATTTTTTGTGTGTTCACTATCTGACTCCTTTTATGTTACCTTTTTGAGATCTCATGAATCCATCGTCATGCCTAGGAGACTAATACTGACATTGAAGGGCTTCAAGAATGATGTTTCGCTCATGTTAATGAGGAGTAAAAGCGTTTACAGATCAGGAAGGACACCTTGATTCTGTCTCTTCTATTTATAGAGGTCAGCAGACTGCAGACTGGCAGAACTGGCCATTCCTTTCTCTGTGGCCAGCATCTTCTCTCTACCTCACAAACCGCTGCTGCTTTGGAAGCATCATGTTTTATAGAAGTTTTCTTCTAACAGAGTCTTGTTCAACCATTCACTCTGGGTGTATTTCACAGTCACTGGTGTGATGCCCAACATTTTCATCCAGGCAGGCAGAACTTGGCCACTCTAAACACTGTTTTCTGTCTCCCTCCTGTGTAAAATGGACTAAGCTTCTGAGAGTGCCCTAATCATCACACCAACCTCCCGGAGAGACTGGAAGGAGATGCTCTGCTGACTTTCTTAGGAAACCATTGACCAAGCTCTTACCACATGTCAAGTACGGAGCTAAATGCTTACATACATACTCCCGTTTAATTCTCACTGTAATCCTGTGAGATAGGTACTGTGATCCCCACTTTACAGAAAAGGTAACCAAGTTAGAGAGGCTAAATAATCTATCCAGGGCTCCTCGAAAAGTTTAAAGCCAACATGCAAGCTCAGCTCTGCCTGACACCAGAGATGCAGGGCCTAATGTTGCTCTTTGTGGTCGATAGCTTTACCATCCATATCTCATAAACAGGCACTTTATTGAATGTAGTCCTGTTCTCTAATTACTTTCTGCACATGCTTTTCACCTCAACCAAAACTAAGTGGCAATTACGGGCAGGGATAGTTTCTTTCATCCCATTAACTCAGCTTTCCAACCTCATTCCAGCAGCTTTCTCACAAACCATGTACTTTTGCCTTACTGCCAATCTGTTTTTTCTAACTTATTAGAAAAAATCTGTAATTTTGCAAAAAAAGGTAAGTAATTTACCTTTATTATTTCCCTCCCCCATGTTGTTTTTTTTAATTTTTTTCATTTATTAGCTTCTTAAATTACAAATTTATTTTACTTTCAGTCTTTTTAAATAAAAGCCTTAACTTTTTATCTACATATATTTTAGTTCTATCCCACACATTTCAATGCATTGTATCCTCATTGTCAGTTATTAAATAGTCTTTCAGTAATGATTTCCTGTTTGACCCGAGAATGATTTTAAAGGGTCATATTTTGGTTTCCAGGTGGGGGAGGAGCTATCTTCTGTTCATTTGCAATGCTATGATATTGTCATATGTGGCCAATAGGTCTACTTTTTAGTTAATTTTTCTCTGTAATGTTTCTCTGTGGTCTAGTATTTCATCAATTTTTGTAAATGCTCTCTGTTCTTTTAAAAAATTGTATGTATTTCCTATTTCTTAGGTTAGGTCAATAACAAAAATTATGTTATTCAAAGCTCTGTTCCTGCTTAGTTTTGTCCACCTGATCAAATTCTGAAAGCATTTTGTTAAAGTCTCCCACCATAACTATAGGAGAATTTTCGCGTTTTTAAATTATTTATTTATTTATATTTTTATTTGTATTATTTTGCTTGCCTCTTTAAAAAATTTTGCTTTATCTAATCCGGTGCTAAGATGCTCAGTGCAAAAAGGTTCATTACTATTGAATCTTCCTGTCTGACCTAACTCTTTTATTCTTTTATGTCTTATTTAATTATTTCTCTTTACATTTACTCCTACACTTTTTAATATTAATATTATCATCCCTATTTTTATTTTGTTCGTTAGCATTTACCAACCTATCCCTTTCTCTTCTTCGTTTCTGTGTGATTTTGGGATGCATGTGACTCCAAAAGACAGCATACGGCTAGGTTATCTACTTAATCAATCTGAGAGTCATCGATTTTATTAGAGGAATTTAACCTAGACACATTTGTTGTTATGTGTCTATCTTATTCCTGCCATTTATCATATGTATGCTATTCTATTATTTTCTTCTTGTATCTCCCCCTTTCTTGACTTCTACTGATTGGCCATACTTTTATTATTGTAGTACCCTCTACCCTGGCTGTGTATGTGTTTTAATAGCTAATGGTTTCGAAATTCTACCTAGACTTTTTTCTAAAGATCAAATACACATGACCTTTCTTGGTGAATATCAGAGAACTACACAGTAGGACCCTGCTAATTGGTAAGATCAGTACATTGTTTTGGGGAAAAATTTTTTTTTAGTTTTTACTTATTTTCAGAGAGGGGGAAGGGAGGGAGAAAGAGAGAGAGAGAAATATTAATGTGTTGTTGCCTCTCATGTGGCCCACACTGGGGACCTGGCCTGTAACCCAGGCATATGCCCTGACTGGGAATCAAACCGGTGACCCTTTGGTTTGTAGTCTGTGCTCAATCAACTGAGCTACACCAGCCAGGGCTTGTTTTGGAAAATTTAATGGTAGGTTTATGTTAATAACAATAATAAATTGTGTATTAGGGGGAATGACATAACACAGGCATCAGAAACCCTTCTAAAAGAATATACTGCCTGGTCTCTATTCACTTCCCTCCCCCTTTCCAATGAAGAGGACTGGCTCTCACAAATCACATGGGTAAGTGTGGGGTAGAGGACCCAGTGGCTGCGGCACAGCCAGGAACATCCTGGGAATGTTTTGCAAATTTTGAACTCTGACACATGCAGAAGCTCTGGAGATCTGTAGATATATCTGCAGAAGGGAGCCTGGGAGGATGAGTTTCCTGCTATTTTACTTCATTTCCAGTCAGTAGAAGTCATCATCAGCTGAGGAATCTATTCGAGAATTAGGTATGAGCCTAACTGTGAAATCATAATAACATAAACATATCCTCTAAAGAGTCAAGGAATTCAAATGAGAAAATAACATTGCTAGACTTGCTCAGAGACTAGTATGCTGCGCTTCCTAACATCTAATAACAAAAGCACAGGACTCAAGAAGAATGTACACTTTTTTTTTTGCCCCCAAAATGAGGTGGTTTCCACCTTTCTAAAGCTTTGGTATCAGTGCATGGTGATGGGGAAAATTCTGGCCAAAAGACACCTAAGCAGGTATTGTTTGTGCATGTTTGTATGTATGTGTATGTGTTTGAATGAAAGTTTACATTAAAATTTCATATTTAATTTTTCATGGAGAATCCCAGGGTAGTGGAAAGGAGGATTTAGGGATAAAAGTGTAGCAACTATTTGAAGACCTGCTGGTTGTTTTCAGTTTACTGGACTAAGATCCTAGTTTGGACCACAAAGAAGTAATACACTACCTTAAATGAGTGTTTCTGTTCTAACATAACATTTAACAAAATTAACTTAGCTGCATAAATATTTTATGAGTTAAATATTATTTTTCAATCATTCTCATAATATAAAAGGGAAGACTAAAGTTCCAAGAGCTAAAGAGATTTGTTCAAAGTCAATAAGATAATGAATTGGGATTTTAAACCTCAAGCTTCTGACTACAAGTCTGGTGTCATTTCCAGTATACAGCAAAACCGTCTTCTTGTTGTTCTGTCTCCCAGAGAACCCTAAACCCATGCACCCCACATGCACACTGTGCAGGGAGGAACTGCAGTGAGGCCCGCCCTTGGCAGTCAGTGCTTCACAATGTAGGTCAAACAGTCCAGTCAGACCCCAGAGCAATTGTTTCTACACTGATCCTGGGAAATTTCTGCAGTATTAGGTCATGTTAAAGGCTTTCCTCATTAGCAATCCTGCAAAAAGACACCATGCACCACTTTTTGAGCCCTTGGAACAGCTAAAGGGAAGATGAAAGGTCAATAAAGTTCTCTCACTAATGCATCGCATTCTGGTACATTTGTTTATGCCATTGTAATGTGATCTAAGCCAGAATTATCAAGCCTTCTGGCTGGCTATCTTCAAAGCCAGAGCCCTCACAGAATCATTCTTCTTTGGCATACTACAGGCCTGATGCCAACAACCAAACTGACCCTTTCCAATATCATACAGTTGAATTCCAAATAACAAGGCCCCTCATTCATCTTTGTTGTTAATCAAAACACTGAAAGGATATGGCAAATTCCCTTGTTCATAAAAAGACTGACTAGGGACACACAGAAAGCTTTGCCATTCACCCAGTATGAGTTTTAAGATGACTCATAAATACAGAACTCCAGAGGTGGTAGACAGTACTAAGGACGAAGACACTCTCACACATATGTTGCCTCTTTCTGTTAAATGGAATAGAGAATAGAATACAAGTCAATGTAAATAATTCAAAAGTGTACCAAGGGTGCTTGGAGAGATCATGAATGTTAGTATACATATTTGCGGCTGTCATTCAGGATTTGTGTTTTCATCATATAAACACCTAACATGAAACCAAGAGAACACCTAATTAATTAACTGTCTATATATGCACAGTCTTCCTACTCAGATGCATCCCTCCTTTCCATATTTAAGAGCCCATAGAATAGAGTGGACTTGGCAAAGATATGTCTCTCCTAAAAGAAAAGCTTCTGGACTCAAACTACCTGGGTTCAAATCCCAAATCCATTACTTACTGGTGAATTATTTTATTCTTCTATAGCCACATCACCCACCATTCTGCACAATGAGTGTGCCCTCAGAGTATCCTGAGATGACAGACATGAATCTGAGGCTATCACCAGCATGCCACACCTGGTATGCTTCCAGTCTTTAAAAACACATATTTTTCAAATGCCAGGGCTCATAAATGGCAGCCAGACACTTCATCTGGTGGTCAAGCAAAGAAATAGCGATCACGAGTAATTCTGAATGGGTGCAATTTCTACCTTAGCCACAACTGTAAGCCCTAACTTCACAATAGCGCTGCACCAGATCAGTCTTTAATCTCGACTTGGCTCCTCCGGTACTGGCAACAGGAGCTCAGACACTCCACTGGTGCAGCGACTCTAAGGCTCAGTTACAAACCACCATTCTTTCTGGGCAGTCCCTCCCCCATATTCTCCTTCTACCAACTTGATGAAGTGAAGGTTTGAGACAGATTTTTTTTTTTAACAGAACCCTCTTATTGTTGTCCAGCACCCGTGACAGCTTCATATCTCTCTAAAGGAGACAGGAAGTTGGGAGCATTATTGGCCCTTTTAAAGGAAAACAGGAGTGGGTAGGCACCTCCAAAGATGAATATCTTCAAACTTGAGCATGTGCTACTAGGACAACCAAGCTCACCCCACAATCTGATTTACCATCCCTTTAAACATATCTGGAGGCCCTGGCTGGTAGCTCAGTTAGTTAGAATGACGTCCCAATACGCCAAGGTTGAAGGTTCTATCCCCAATCAGGGCACATACAAGAAGCAATCAATCAATACATAAATAAGTGGAACACTAAATGGACGTTCTCTCTCTCTCAATAAATAAAATTTTAAAAATATCTGTAACAATATGTAGCAAAACAAATAAATTACTTTTCATCTGTGAGTACATCTCTAAAATAAAGATCGACACTTATGGCAATAAGTACCTCAGAGAGAAGTGGTTTGTCTCCACAATGAAATCATGGCCTTGGTTCAGGGGTCAACCTCTTCCTTCCGGACCCCCCCAGGTAGAGCCGTGCCCCCTCACTTCACTGCAGGAGCGGTCCACTACACCACTCGTGTGCATGTCTATCTCCTCCTGGGAGGGTGAAAGGACCTGGCACCTTGCAGGTGTCTGCCGAATGCAACATAGGATGCCAGCAAGAAAGATTACTGTCTCCCGACGACAAAGAATGGAAGAATTCCTCATTTACAAATACACAGTCCAGTTCACCGGTTTTATAAATGCTCCACTCTGTGTATGCACATAGTATAATAGCTTCAAAATAAAAAATGCCGATTTAGATTCCAAATTAACCTGTCTAGTGACTTATAGATTTTAAGGTTGAAACTGGACATAAAACTCTCTTTGTCCCTCCTTCTACAATCTCCTGTATGCTAAGGTGTTTCCTGGACTTTCAACTTTCACTGAATCATAATGCCATCCCAACGGCTCTTCTCAAAAAGTATGAATTCTCTTTAGCTTTTCAGTTTTCCTTTTAGGATTCAACATAAACAGCACACCTCCTGACAATGTTTTTTAACAAGAATAGAAAGTCTTGGACAAATCGAAAGCACTCAACATCCCCATTCGTACCTGTGCTAGGGATCTGTGTTCTGGTTCGACATGCCTGTGGCCCGGCTGCCCTCTGAAGGATGGGCAGTGGGAAACGCCCCAATGCCACGAGACCTTGTGTGTAATCACCACACGACTTGGGTGAAACCAATACCATCGCGAACTTATGTCTCCCGAGACAGACTAATCGACTGATCACATGTGCTGTGGATGTGCTGCCCTGACCTCGGAATGTGACCTTTGACCAACAGGATGCTGGCATCCTGTGTTGCTGGCTGGATGAAAAAGCAGCGTTCAAAGAATAAAGATTTCCCCACACAGCCTCTCTGAAGGGATCTGCCCTGTGATCTGCCACACCCTGATTTTCAAAATTCAGATTGAATTATCTGTTCATAAAGAGACCATTAAACTGATTCCAAATGGAAGTACTAAGACCCTTAACACAGTTCAGCTGCTTCTACAGCATGAGCCGCCTCAGGCTCTAACAGCCTAATCTTCATGTATACGCTCATATTGCTTTACAAATGCTCTTAATAGCATACACTATTAGCATTATCCATTAACCTAAAATAATTATAACATTAAGTGTTTATGTGTCTCAACAGTATTATACATTTTTAAAAAAACCCTAAGTAGTCAAGATGGTGGCATAGGCAGACATGGCTCACCTCTTCCCACAACCATATCAAAATTACAACTAAAATATAGAACAACCATCACTCAGAACTGTCAAAAATCAAGTTGAATGAAAGACTGACTACTATGGAATTAAAGAAACCACATCCATCCACACTGGTAGGAGGGGC
Organism: Desmodus rotundus; assembly: GCF_022682495.2. Classification (NCBI taxonomy): domain Eukaryota; kingdom Metazoa; phylum Chordata; class Mammalia; order Chiroptera; family Phyllostomidae; genus Desmodus; species Desmodus rotundus. The sequence continues at coordinate 161,288,509 of NC_071388.1, forward strand.
ACAGACATGGAATGGGCTGGTCCCTCACATGTGGTGGATAAAAATTCGGGAAGGATATCTTGGGAACGAGGAGTCCAAGCCCTATACCAGGTCCCCCAACCCAGGGTTCCAGTGCCAGGAGGATAAGTCCCTACAACTTCTGGCTGCAAAAACCAGTGGGGATTGAGTCGGTGGAAGAAACTTCTGGGGCCCCAAGCAGTTCCTCTCAAAAAATCCTCACATGAACTTACCTACTCAGACGCACTCCCTCTGAGCTCCAGCACTGTGGTAGCAGCTTGAAAGGTTCCAGTAGTGTAGAGCGAGAGGCTGAAGTGTCTGGCATCCCTCCCCACAAAGAGCTGGCAGGCTGGTGCCATATCTGAGACTCCATCAAACTGGCTAACACTGTTTGACCCACCTTGGAAATCCCCTGAGACTCCACCCCACACAATTTATAGGCCCACCCAACCTGCTTTTCCATATGAATGGCTGATCTTGGCTCATGCTTCACAACTTCCTAAATCCTATCAAGCAAGCAACAGCTGGCCTCAGTGAGCCCCAGGCCCACCATTAGCAGCAGCCAGCCTAGATTCACAGCTTGGCTTCCCCTGGGAATCTCCGAGCCCAGCACAAGTAGCAGCCATCTCAGACTGATTTATAGCTCAGGCAGGGTGGCCCTGGGCAAAACATAGATCTAGGCTAACCTTGGCCTGCACTGCTCAGGAAACCCCAGGGTCAGCGCACCCAGTGGACAGCTACAGACCACGTCGGAGCATCTCCACCCTGCCCCCAGACAGCTGATCCTCCACGGAGTGTGGAGGTTGGTAGTCAATGGTCACAGCCCATCCCTGCCACTGACTGGCCTGGGTAAGTCCCTTCCATTGACCTGCCAACAGCAACCAAGGCTCAACTACAAGAGGAGGCTGTACTCAGCCCACTGGAAGGGCGTACCCTGAGTACCCAGCTTGGGTGAGAGGGGAGGCTGTGTCACTGGACCTTACAGGACACTTACTACATTAGGCCACACTACAAAAACACAGAGTCAAAGCAGCTCTACTGAATACATAGAAACAAACGCAAGGAGGCTGCCAAAATGAGGAGACAAAGAAACATGGCCCAAATGAAAGCATTGATCAAAACTCCAGGAAAAGAGCTAAAGAAAATGGAGATACGCATCTACATTTCAAAACACTGAGTTCAAAATACTGGTTATAAGGATGATCACGGAACTTAGTGGGGACCTCAACAGCACAAAAAAGAGTCAGAAATGAAGGATACACTAGTTAAAAAATAAAGAACAATTTTATAGAGAAGTAACAGTAGAGTGGATGAAGCTGAGAATCGAGTCAATGATTTGGAACATAAGGAGGAAAAAACAACCAAACAGGACAACAAGAAGAAAAAAAGAATCCAAAAAAATGAGGCCTCTGGGACAACTTCAAGAGGTCCAACATTCACATCATAGGGGTGCCAGAAGGAGAGGAGAAAGAACAAGAAATTGGAAATTTATTTTAAAAAATAATGAAAGAAAACTTCCCTAATTTGGTGAAGGAAATAAACATGCAAGTCCAGAAAGCACAGAAGGTTCCAAACAAGGTGGATGCGAAGAGGCCCACTCCGATACATCATATTTAAAATGCCAATATTTAAAGATAAAGAGAGAATCTTAAAAGCAGCAAGGGAAAGGAAGCTAGTTTCCTACAAAGGAGTTGTAGGAGTTGTCAGCTGATTGCTCAAAAGAAACTTTCCAGACTAGAAGGGACTGGTAAGAAATACTCAAAGTCATGAAAAGTAGGAACCTACAGCCAACAATGGTCTATCCAGGAAAGCCATCATTTAGAATCGAAGGACAGATAAAGAGCTTCTCAGACAAGAAAAAACTAAAGGAGTTCATCATCAGCAAACCATTATCCTATGAAATGTTAAAGGGACTTATTTAAGAAAAAGAAGAAGATCAAAACCATGAACAATAAAATGGCAAAAAACACAAATCTATCAACAATTGAATCTAAAAAACAAATTAAGCAAACAAGAAGAACGGAGACAGAATCATGGATACAGAGAATGTTTTGATAGTTACCAGGTGGGATGGGGGTGTGGGGGAATGGATGAAGAGGTGAGGAGATTAAGAAGTACAAATAGGTAATTACAGAATAGCCACGGGGATGTGAAGTATACGGTATAGGAAATGGAGTAGCCAAAGAACTTATACACGTGACCCATGGTCATGAACAATGGTGGGGGGATTGCCTGAAGGAGTGGGGGATACTGGGTGGTGGGGGGTGGGCAAATGGGGAAAACTCAGGACAACTGTAATAGCATAATAAAAAATATAATTTTTAAAAAACCTAAGTGCTTTTTAATGCATTGCTTAATTCATAATCATTGAGGAAAACTGTTATATCTACTTTAGAGGTGGTGACAGTTACTACAATATGAAAGGTAACAGCAACACACCCCTCCAAACAAACTATAAAATTGCAGAAGAGCTTGGTTTGTTGCCTTTCGTTATGGGTCTCAGTTCAATAAATATCTGTTAACTGATTAGCTAATCTACCATATTTATCTTGTATGGGAAAAAGAAACTAGCAGCAACATGGCATATTTTGATGGGACCAGATGGTTCTTACTGTCAAGATCTTATAAACACCTGTTATGTGGTAACCACCCAAGATCTAAAGCCAGGCAAGCCTGCTGGGTGAGTGCTCCAGTTATCTACTGCTGCATAACCAACAACCCCAAAACTTAGCTGCATAAAACAACCATTTTATTTTCTTCATGGATTATCTGGGTCAGGAATTCAAAAATGTCACGGTGGAGACAACTCTTCTCTGGTCCATAATGTCCGTGTGGTCTTAGCTAAGACCATTGGTAAACTGGGGACTGGAATACTAGGGCTGGAGAATCCACTTCCAAGATGGTTTCTTCTTTTATGTCTGATGCAAGGCTGGGAAGGCTGAGGATGCACTCAACCAAGACTGTCCACCAGAGCACTTACCTGTGGCCTTTCCAGCACCTAGCTGGACTTCGTTTTTTAAAATTATTTTTAGGAAGAGAGAGGAAGGGAGGGAGGGAAGGAAGGAGAGGAGGGAAGAGAGTGGGGACAGAGCGGGGAGAGAAGGGGATGGGGGAGAGAGAGAGAGATTGAGAATTTGTTGTTCCACCCATTTAGGCACTCATTGGTTGAGTCCTGCGTGTGACCTGACCGGGGATCAAACCCACAGACCTGGCACATTCGAATGACACTCTAACCAACTGAGCTACCTGGCCAGGGCCTAGCTGGACTTCTTACTTGGTGGCTCAAATCTCATAAAGCAAGCATTCCTATTGAACAAGGCAGAAGTGTGGCCTTTTGTGACCTAGCCTTGGAAGTCACATGGGGCCATTTTTGTAGTATTCTCTTTGTCAAAGTAGTACTCTCTTGGTCAAAGGGACACAGACCCACCTCTTAGTAGCAGAAATATAGATAGGCAGCCATGTTTCCAAACACTCACAGTGAGTCTTCAGTTTCCTGTGGTCTGGTGCACCAGACAATTTGAATTTGAACTTTTTAAAAAAGATTTCATTATTTGTTTTATTTTTAGCGAGGGGAAGGGAGGAAGAAAGAGAGGGAGAGAAACATCACTATGTGGTTGCCTCTCAAGGGCCCCCTACTGGGCACCTGGCCCACAACCCAGGCGTGTGCCCTGACTGGGAATTGAACCAGCGACCCTTTGGTTGGTAGTCTGGTGCTCAATCCACTGAGCCACACCAGCCAGGGCTGAATTTGAACTTTTATTGATATGTATGTGTGTTTATGTAATATCAACCATAAATGGCTACAGTTATATTTCTAGATAATCAGATTCTGAATTGTGAGTTTATAGTTCTGATATAATGCATATACATGGGTGTGAGATAAATATTAATTTGAAATAATGACAAAGTAAATAACTGGCAAAAGATCTACTGGCATATCTGGCATTTAGTTTTATCAAAATTATTCAGTTGGGAAAAAATAATTTTTTCCCCTATCTCCACTAAGGTTATCAGATGCCCCAAGTTAAAGTAAAACATTTCAGGAGCTAAGAAACTTAGGGGAAAACATTCTAACTTTATAGAACTAACTATTCAGCTTAAGGTGGTAAACTCAAACTCCTAACTGAACTAGGCAGGCAGAAGAGTAAAAGCAGGCTGGGTAAGCTAATGGAGATAATGGAGACTGGGGTTCACCGGAGCACCTTAAGCCTTTGCCCTTAAGGTATTTGAAATCAATTATTTAAAAAATACTTCACTTTCCAGAATTGGCTCTTAGACTACAGCTAATGATCTTTGATTTAGATTAGGTGACGGGTATTTCCTAGATTTAGGTTCTTTTTGCCTAATGCTCTTGGGCCATTTTGTACTCCTCTGAAATGGGAAAATAAACACCCACTATATAATTCTGTAGTTAATAATAAACACTTATTGAGCATTTACTATGTTCCAGACCCTGAGCTAAGCTATTAACATTTGTATCTTATTTAATGCTTAATGGTTCTTTGGGGGTATTGCTGAACCCATTTTACAAATCAGGAAATTGAGCTTCAGGGAGGTCAATTAATAACAAAGGTGACAAAACTAGTGAGTGGTAGAGTGGGTTCTCACCTAGACAAGTTTGACCTCTACACCTATGGTCTTAGCCACTGCATGGCATAATATCATGCTTTAGATGAATGTGGCTTCCCTAAACCACGGGTGAGCAGCCCCCAAGAAGGGAGAGGACGCCTTTGCCAACATTTCTTTGGTTGTAATCCGTCCACTCTAATTTTGGGATTGAAATGGGAGACTACCCAAGGCAGTGAATATGCATGGACAGTACCTCATACCCAGGAGCCCTGGAAGTTTAAGACTATATAAGAAACAGGGGCCACTGTACTCCTGTGACCTGACAAAGTTTCCCTGGACACTTGAAAGGAGATCTCGAGTCTCAGCCTTCTAGAGGATAGGCAGTGCTCCCACCACTGACCTCCTGATAGCACACAGTACTGTCCACCAGCAAGGCAATGCTCACGGGTTCATCAGAGAGGCACAAGATATGGCATTGTGGGAGTCAGAACTTCTGTGCTCAACAACCTGTCTTGGCAGACCACATTATGATTTTCCCTTTAAAAGCCTGTCTTTAAAAAAAATCCCCTTTAAAAATTCCTTCTCTATTTCCTTAAAGAGAAAATTCAAACAGAGTCCTCATGCATCAAACATATTACAGAGGCAGTTTTTAATCATTTAAATTATTTATCCTTCATTGTTTAATGCTTTATATCATTGCTCCATGCATAATTTATTATACCATTTGTTTATTAAAAATTGATCATGAGGACCTGCTCTTTCTCCATTCTCTCAGGCTACAGATATTTCTCCATTAGATCACTTGGAAATAGACATTTTTTAAAAAATTTACTTTAACAGTTTGTATAATCCTTTCTTAGGATTACTTGTCTCTGACAAAAGAACTAGAGGTTACCTTAATGTAGTAACTGCTTGTTTCCTTTATTATATAACTAGAAAGCTCATGTAAAGGCCCGCTGAGACTTTCAGGGGGATTTAAAAAAAGGCTTATTTTACTAATGCACATGTAAAAAGGAGGCATGGAAGGACAAGATTCTAGAATCTTCCATGACTAAGGTGTCTGTGGTGTCATCTCTCTCTCTTCCTTTTCTATTCTGTTCCTTTTTTCCTCCTCAGATGGATGACTCATTTTCCTTGCCTTCATTATGTCTTCAGTCACTTCTTAATTTTCTTCTAACTGGTTTAGTTTCTTTCTCTTCTTTTTCCATTTTTTTCCCCTCAAGCCTCTTGCCTTTGCATTTCTTACTCTGTGACCTGAGTTGTTCTCTGCAAGCCACCAAGCCAGATCCTATAACTCTCCATCAGCAGTATCTCCAATCCACTGCCCTCAAAGTGAAAGGTCCGGGAAGGTGGACACTCTTGCCTCAGATCTGGTCATTCTATTCTTTTCCATGGGAGGACAGAGGAGAAGCAGAAAGTGTGTGAGAGACATATGAGTTAAGCAGAAGCTAAGAAGCATCTAAGGATCTCACAACATGATAGTCAGAAAAATGTTTGCTGTGGACAAAACCTGAAGGAATCAAACTTGGTACATTCCAATTGGCTCTTCTTGGTGCTTCCAGCCCATTCCAATGGGATCTAACACTTCCCCTCTTCCAGGGTTTCCTACTGGAGTGGATGAGACTATCACTACCTGCCCAGGCCAAGAACCTGAGGATCAGCGTTGCCTCTTCCCTCTCTCTCAGACCCATAACCAACCAATCAATCACCAAGACTTGTAGATTCCACCTCCTAGTATCTTTGGAATCCATCCCCTGTGCTCCAAACCCTTGGCCATCCACCACTCCCCCTTGCCTGGCCCCTGAACACTTTCCTGGGGGTCTCCAGGCCCAGGTTCCTCCATTCACAGTCTGCTGTGGCTGTGATCTATCTGAAAGGCAGTCCTGCTTAAAATCTCTTCCCATTATGACTGAGATCAAATCTAATTTTCTTAACATGCTGTAGCAGGCCCTCAATATGTGAAGAGGGCCCTCCTATTTAACTCTCCAGTCTTCTGTTTTGGAAACCTTAGGTGTGACTCTCCCCACAACCAAACATACTCACATAGCTCTACTCTCTAGCCACGCAGCACTTCTTTTGGTTCCATGGAAGGGCTATGTTTTTGCTTGGTTCTTGGCCTAGGGTCATGCTGTCCTTCTGCTAGCAACCCTCTTTGCTCATCTCCACGGGATGACTCTTCCACCCTTCCATGAAGTCCAGGCATGCTTCCAGGGCATTAGCACTCCTCCCAGCCCCGTACATCTCACCCTGCACAGTAATTTTCTGATTCCTGACTTCCTGTGCTCCCCCAGACTATAAACTCCATAATGGCAGGGACCAAGCATTGTGTGTTCCCCACTGGATGTTTAATGCCTGGTGCATGACAAGCACTTGATAAGTATTTTATTGGAGAATGACTGTGGGGTGATCTGCTCCATTGGTGGCCTCCAATGAAGCATGCACGCTGGAATTTCATTGCTTGTTTAGTCTTCTCCCTTTGAATTGGGCTGTACCTATGACTTGCTTTAACCAAAAGAAAGCTGCAGAAATGACCCCATGCTAGTTCTGTGTGTGCACCTTAAGAAGACCTGGCAGTTTCTGCTTTTGTGATCCGAACCACCATGTAAAAAGTCCAGTGACCCTGCCGAAGAGATCACATGGAAAGAACACAGGGAGGCACTTGGAGAGTGAGAGGTCCTGACACCACATGGAGAAAAAAAGAAGCCTAGCCATCCCTGATTGCCAGCTTTCCTAGCTAACCTGCCCAGGTAGCCTGTCCTAGCTAACCTGCTGAATACAACCCCAGTCTGGTTAAAGCAAGAGCAGCAGCAGAGCTGCCCAGCTGATCCCAGCCCAGACTGCAGACCCATTAGTAATTAAGTGGTTGTTGTCTTAATCCACTAAGTTTTGAGCTCATTTGTTATATAGTAACATTTAACTAATAAACTAAATTTATGAGTAAAAGGGAATAAGAAATCATTTCAAAGGATAAATTTCATGCAAAGATGAGTCCAAGTTTCTAACAGGCAGATCCAAGAAAACAGCAACAGAATTAGAAGAATATAGAGGAACTCATACCACCAGCTTCGGTTTATAATACAGCACAATATTCCTCTGCCATTTTCTTTGGTTCTAAGACATTTTCCAATGAAAAGATTTTCCTACTTTATTTTTTAAGGATTCCTGGTCTGACATTAAAGTAAGAAGTCCAACAAGGCTATGTGAACATTACCACATAAATGGAAACTGGTCCCTGGACAACCCATACTGATGTTCCATTTCCTCTCTCTCCCAGCAGTGCAGATCCACAGCTGTGGATGAGGGCGTGGGCGCTGCTGTGTTCAGGGAGACCAACACTGGGGCTTCTGGCTTAGGTGGATCGTCCATCAAATATTCAGTTCTGTGTGAAAAATTACCTTAAGAATTGAATGGCCAAGTTTGACCAGTAGACTAAAATGACTAGTAGAAACAAACAGCTTCCCATGCCTCAGCCCAGGCATTCAATCAATCTCTCTCTCACACACACACACACACACACACACACACACACACACACACAATCGATGTTCCATGGAGACAGCTGACGCACACTGTTACATGATCCAGGATATGGCTAAACTATTTTAAAAACCCATGCACATTTGCAGAATGAGGAGAAAGGCTGCTAAATTTATAGTGGCTTGGTGAAACTTTGGATTGCTACTTCCAATAATTGCTGCTCTTTCAGAAAGGAAAAGCATCATTATATAAGAACTATGGTCTGAGCAAAATATCTGTCTTTTGTAAAAATCAAAAAATAGAATGCCAAGAATATTTCCTAACAGTTTATACTGGACTAATGCTTTGAATTTTCTGAGTGTTCTCTTACAGGTAAAATTATCAGTGTGTTTTTTTGAATATATCGTGTCTTCTAAAACTGTCTCCAATTAGTAAATTGTATGTGATGGAGATTAAAATAAAGAATGGGTTTAGGGAAAATCTAGCGGTATGAATGTTGCATGTTTAGGAAGAGAAGAATCGAGTTTCCAGTATTTGAAAGCTCCAGACACTAAGTAGGAGAAACAGAACCCTAAGCATAAACGTCAATGTCCTGTCAGTTGATGAAACAGAGCACGAACCTCTTTTAAACTGCTGAGAGCAAATTCTAGACTGAAAAAATGGAAATATTTCCCATTCATTTTTTCTTCCCTAGATAAGGGTGCTCTTTGAATAGATGCCAGTTGGCTGCTCCCTAAGACACAGCAGGCCCAGAAAGAATGGAGAACTTGTTCTCTAACTTTTCTTCTTCTGTAGAGCAACTTCTGGTGGAGGCAGAGGCTGTGCTTTGACTATGGGGAGAGGTCAGGGTGCACAGGCAGTGAGCATGAGCCAAGCACCCTGGGTTTACCTTCCAAGAACAGGCTGGCATAACAGCCAAGAGGCTTTTGCCATAGAAGAACCTGGGAGATTATCTTGGTGAAGTCAATCACCTCAGACACAAGGGAATAAAGGGGTGCTGTGCTTTGTAGGGGGATGGGGACTCATGCTCCTTATATGCTAGTGGCTAGGCTGGGCCTTTTCACACAGTTTTATTTGGTAGGAATTTAACAAGTGTTTATTGAGTGGGTGGATGAATGATGAAGGCAGGAAAGAAATACCCAGAAAGGAGACATGGTTCTGTTAATGGTAAGGGTGGAACTGGGTGAGATGGGAAAACAGGGTGGACAGGGTCATAGCTGAGCCTTGGGGATTAGGGGAGGGACAGGAAAAGGCAGGAGAAAAGCAAAGACCATGTGCATGCAACTCACATAAGCCCTGTGATAGTTTAACCAAGGGACTTAGAATCACAGTGAAGTTCATTAAATGCAACAAGTTCACATAGAACAGAATTATGCAGAATCTCATAAGCATCCTATATCCTTGAAGTGTGCAAAACAGTGTGAGCCACCTTAGAAGAGCGTAGAGTTGTTCCCACAGCGTTCTGCTGGAGGCAGAGGGGCGGTGGGTTTTACAGAGCCTTTCACAGAGCACTGCAGAAGGCAGGCACACCCTACTTCACCAGGAAAAGCTTTGCTTCTGTTTGAAAAAAATGAGTTATCTGCTTAAAAAACACAAACAACCCGAAAACTACCTGTGCAGCACAAAGACTATAGGAAAAGGACCTTGTAGACGTGAAAGGCGGCCCCACCATTAACTAGCTGTGTGCCCTCTACACATCAGGTCCTCCGTTTGAGCCTCTGTTTCAGTATCTGGAAACAAAGGTAATGACCCCCTCACATGGCCACACTGAGGATCTAGTGAGATAAGAGTGTGTGAAAACACTTTGAAATTATTTCAGAGATACAAGTTTTAGGAACTACAAAAGGTAATTTTTATAAAAGAAATTTCTCAATAAGTCAGGCTGTTTCCTGTTTCCTGTGTTTATATTGACAAAATCCGTGGCTGTGTCAGAGGAAAAGCATTATTTAAAGAGATACTTAGTGCTCAGCACAATTTCACAGACATCCCAAAAGCAGGCTACATCAGGGGATCTCACCGGCACTCTGAGAATTGACCTCTAGGGTTTGGCACATAATGCTAACACAAAAAAGTGATTAAAAATGCCAACTTCCAGCCCTGGCCAGGTGGCTCAGTTGGTTGGAGCACCGTCCCATACACCAAAAGTTGGGGGTTTGATTCCTGGTCAGGCCACATACCTAGGCTGTGATTTGATTACTGGTCAGTGTGCATATAGGAGGCAACCAGTTGATGTTTCTCTCACATTGATGTTTCTCTCTCTCTTTGTCTCTCTGTCTCTGTCTCTGTCTCCCCTGTCCTCTCTCTCTAAAATCAAAAACATATCCTTGGGTGAGGATTTAAAAAAATAATAATAATTTAAAAAAGAGAAAAATTCCAACTTCCATGTCCATGGCTTGAAAGTGAGGGGGTAGACTGCAGACCGTGTCAGGGAGGCTGACATGGGACCCGGGTTTGAGAACTGGAAGGGAATTCCACATTATCAACTCCTATTTCACAGACGAGAAAACCGAGAACTCAGGATGGGAGGTGACTCATCCAAGATCACAGTAGCAATTGTGGGACTCCACTATACGTCCAGCATTTTTCCACTGCAAGAAGTTTGACTAATGGCAGACTCCTAAAACCCAATTCCCATCAATTAAGAATCTGTGTAGAGCCCTGACTGGTATGGCTCAGTGGGTTGGGTGTCCTCCCACAGAGTGAAAGGTCGCCAGTTGGATGCCCACTCAGGGCACAGATGTGGGTTGCGGGCCAGGTCCCCAGCTGGGGGCATGTGAGAGGCAACTGATCGATGTGTCTCTCACACATTGATGTTTCTCTCAGTCTCCTTCTCCCTCCCCTCACCTCTCTCCAAAAGTAAATAAATAAAATCTTTAAAAACATGAAAAATAATAAACAATGAAAATAAATAAATAAATTCCTTAAAAAAAGAGAGAGAAACTATGTAGAGTTAGCTCGACTTCCCCAAAACCCACTTGGCCACAGCCTTCAGAAGACATTTGGAGCAGTGGCATTTCTACCGTGGCCTGGGGGTAGGGCGAGCCACGTTCTGGTCGGCCCAGGACAGGCTCTATTTATGCCTGTTGTCCCGGCATAATTATTAATAGTGCTCCCTTGCCTCTCACAAGTGTCTGCATTTGAATGGAAAATTATAAAGCACTCTTTGTGCTTTTCTGGGAGGAACTGGGAGACCTAGGACAGAACTGCTCCCTGAGAGCTTCGTGTGATCATTTGGAACCAAGACAGATGTGATAATTGTCTTCAAATATTTACAGGTTTATTCTGTGTTAATAAAATCAGACCATCCTGTGGCTACAAGGATTAGAACGTGAACTACCACACGGAAACCACGGGAGTGGAATTCTTCTTCAGTATTATAAAGCAGTGTGGCCTAAATCGTGTCTGGAGCCAGCCTGCCTGGATTCAAATTCTGGTTCTGCCATTTACTAGCTTTGTAACCTTAAGCTGCCTGCCTGCCTAAACTTTTTGTGCTTCAGTTTCTTCACTAGTAAAATAAAAGTAATAAAAAGAGATCCAGGTACATAGGAAGTGCTCCATAAACATTTGCTCTTACTGTTATTACTGTTGTTTGGCAGGAAGTGGATGTTTCCAGAGTAGAGGTTCTCACATGTGGATTAGAATAGGATTGTGGGGCTTGCCCTGGTGAGGACAGTCAGCCCTTGCTTAGCTGATGTCGGAGATGTTATCCCAACCTGGGGCACTTAATGGGCCTGCTCACTGCTTGAGGCAGAGTGTGACAGTGGTGGCGTCCGGGCCCCTGACGAGGGCTACACTCTGGTCTGAGCAATCTGGAAAAGGACCTTGTTTAGGACTATGAAGGCTGGGGCAAACAAAACAAAAAACAAAAAAATAACAAGCCGTGTCACAGGAGAATATAGTGATTTGGAGTATGAGGCTGTGAGACTGTCTGCTTTGAACCCTGGCTTAACCATGTTGTAGTCGGAGGCTCTGGACAAGTTACTTAACTTCTCTGTACCTCAGTCTCCTACACTGTGAAAGAGAGAGAACGATGGTGCCAATCCCATAGAGGAGGAAGTGTGCAGAGCAAGTGCCCGACAAACACTGTTACTATGACGATGGCACGGACCACTGAAGCTCACATCTGGAGAGCACCGGAATGGAGGTGGGAACTGAAGTCGGGAGGGCAAGGAGCCTGACCCAAGTCTCAGCCCAGTAAGCACCTCGCTCTCTGCTCTGTCTAGTGCTGCAGTCAGGCTCAGGGCAGATGGATTCACCCATCCTGTGAGCCCCTGGGCCTGGCTGCTGAAATGACAGACCTGAACTTGGGCAACCAGAATGGGAGGGTCAGGGTGCAGCAGGCAGAGCTGGGGGTAACCTGATGGGACAAGCAGATGTGAGTTAGGGTCAAGGCCATGAGCACAAAGCCAGGCAGAGGTGGGATGGAAGCAGGAGTAATTTGATTAACACACACATCAGACGAGGTCCACGGCTGAAACCCTATTAAGTCTCTACAGGGCCCTGGGCCCTGGCCTGGATCTCTGACTTTGTTTTACCCTTTTCCTCAAAGTGTGGAAACACACTCTCCCTCTTTCTTTTCCTGGATTTGTCCAGATGATTCTCACCTCAGGGCCTTTGCATTTGATAATCCCTTTGACTGATACAAGCTTCTCCCCAGACATTCATGTCTGGCTCCTTGTCATTTATATCTCAACTCTCATAAGCTTTCCTTCACTGCTGTATCTCAAGTAGTATCCCCATCATCTCATCCCATCTTCCTGTCAGCCTTTTCCTCGGCCCTTATCACTATTAATCATCTAAGTAAGTAATCTAAGTATTAAGTGAGTATGAATTAATTTGTCTAAGTAGTTATTCATTTGCTCGTTTACTATCTCTTCCTTTTAGAATGCAAGCAACTCTCAATAGTGAGCACTTAAGTGTTTGCGGAGTGAACGGATGAAGCAAGAGCAGGCTGCGAAGGGGTGAGGAAGTTTGGTGGTGACAGCCTTGGAAAGAAAGGGAGGTTCGCCCTGATTGGTCAGTTGGAGCCGGGTGTCTGTTGTCTGGGTGGGTGTGGCTGCAGCTGCTTTAGAGACCAGAGGCAGGATGTGCTGCCTAACCAGAAGAGGGGGGAGAGGCCCTGGAAGGAGAACAGAGGGAGTGAACAGTCTTCATCTTCCCCGCGGAGCAGGGAGCTGCATCGCCCTGGCTGGCACAGAGCACCTTACGGGGCCCCAAGTTAATGCTGTAGATACTCATGGCAGGAACAGGCCTGTGTTCAGTGACTCTTCTCTGGGACTGCTATTTCAGACTGTTCATACCTAGCAGATAGGAAGGGGGTTGGTGGAACTTTCTTTGACAAGTGTTGAAGAGAATCTCACATGGAGTTCCACAGAGATGGGACTTAAAATAAACATTCCCAATTATGGTTCTATAGGGTGGCAAAGTTTAGCTGCTTTAAAATAGTCCAGAAACCATAGGAGGAAAATCTATGCGTGGAATTACAACCACATTCATAGCCAAGGGGAGCTAATCTGAGTGTTCTAAAGTAGGGTAACCACACATGTGAGGGTCCGCTAAGTGTTTCTATCTTTACGTCTTTTGATTTCCAGCCCTCAACAGCAGCAACCCCAGATGAAGCAAACCAGAGCTGTAAACATATTCTCTCTGAAAGGAGTAACAGGGCCTTTTTGACCAAAGTGTCTGCACTGGAGACCCAGCAACAAAACAAAAAAAGAATGTGGTTCTGGCTAAAAAGTCTTTGGGCATTTATAAGCCTCCTGTCTTGATTTTGACAGATATTTTTCCAGAAAGTATTTGAAAGGGTACTCTGAATCCATGAGAACATTGATGAAACAGTTTTAATAAGCCTTGGTAAATGTTTATAGATCCCTAATTACTCAGGTTCCATTTCTATGAAAAATGTCTGTGCTTTACAAATTACTTTTTAAATTTTAATGTCAGTGGGGGATTAGAGAGTGGAGAAGTTAGAGACTGGTTGAAAGGAGAATAAAAAACAGTTCCCTATAAACACGCCCTTCTCAGTAACCTCCTTTTCCCAGAACTAAGGTCAGGAGAGAAGAGAGGGATGGAGGAAATCAGGTCCTCAGGACCACTGATGGGAACCGAGGCCACAGATGAGGCTTTGTGAAGGAGGTTGTGCTCTAGAAGAAGTCATTCTCCTGACCTGAATTTCGGAGTAAATGTCTCCAGTTCACAAGACTTATGGCTCAACTGCTACCAAAACCCCCCAGGAGTGCAGAAGAGGAACATGAGTAAAGGGTTACCCTGGCAGAGAAGGAACTAATAAAACGTTTTCCCCTTCAAAGCACTTGGCTAATGTTTCCCAATTCAACTTTCAGCTGAAGGCAGCCATTAATAGTCCTCATTTTAACAGACCAGAGAGAAAGATTACAATAAATGTGGGAATAAAACTTAGGAATTCATGTTCCTCCCCAGCCCCACCCTTAAATCTTCCAGGGGAGAAAGGCAGAGTGGCCTTTGGCTTCAGCGGAGAGGCAGTGAGCTCAACACTTGTTTTACCCTTATCAGGATTTTACCTGTGAAACCCCTTAACCCACTGGCTCACCCCTGAGACAGCGTGGAAAGGCAGACTGCACAGGGGATTCCAGATCTGCGAGTGCATGGTGGTAAGAAAATGCAGGCAGTTTTTTGTCTTCTTCCACTTTCCACCACCGAGCTCCTCTGTTTGGTTGAGCTCAGCAGCACAAGTGCCTTGGATAATCCAGAAATTGCTTCCATATGTGGGCACAGGAAAGAATGTGCTCACTGGCTGCCTGAGAGAGCAGCTCTGGGCAGCCTCGCTTTCCTGCCAGAAAAATGTTTCTGAGGCTGAAAAGAGAGCCACAGGGTGTTTGAGCTGAGGTAGATCAGAGGGAACATCTCTAATCCCCCCAATTTATAGATGAGGAAACTGAGGCCCAAGGTCACAAAGTGACAGAGCTGCAGCTGGAACCTGGGGTTCCCTGCCTGCCTTTCTTATTTTAAATGCTCTTTGGCACTTACATTTGGTCTTATCCAAGAGTGTCCTTTATCTTAAGTAGGTGTAAACAACTAAGCAAATTATTAAGCACAGACAGGATCAGCTGGGTGGGCCCACCATCCACATAGCTGAGGTCCCAATGCCCATGTCCAGGCCTCAGAGCCAAAAGGCTACCTGTTCTTTGTGGCTGGAACCCAGTGGACCTTTTGAAGAGTGTAAATTATCCTCTGTCCCAAGTTGTCCCTAGCTATTTTCTTTGGGGTTGAACAAATGTCTAAAATGCACAGCAATCATCCTGAGGTTAAATGTGTCCACTTGTAGGTGTGTCTCCTTAGTACAAGTCTTGAAGTGATGTGACCTTCTTCTTTGGAAAACCATCCTATTTTTCTCAAGTTACACATTGTCTTTCCCTCTTCTCTTTGCAAACTCCTGCTTCCCCCACTCTCCCTCCCAATCCACCCACCGCTGCCCAGCCCCAAAACTGCTTGAAAGGACCTGTAGCTAACTTAGTTTAGTAGCAGGATGGCAAGTTGGGATCTGGACCGACAGGCCTTGGTGCTGAAGTCCAGCACTTGGGGCCAGACGCTCACAGGAAACTTGGCTTGGGGTTGCAGTGGGGCTACTTTCACTTTACACTGGGACCCAGGCCAGGTCTCCATGGCCCCAGACCACTTCTCAGCCTCAATGCCCTGTTAGTGCAGAGTTGGCCTGGAACTTGAAACAAAGGCTCCATTTAGGATCCAACAGAGAGTGGTCTGCAAGCATCCTCCTCTCTAAAGCAATCTCCCAGCCCCAAACTTGAATCACATCATCTTGAATTGCCTGACCCAGGAGGGTAGGGCAGGGCACTGAGCGCAGTGTCAGAAGCGCAGCGGAGGAAAGGCAGAATGCAAGCTCGAGTTCCCTGCTGCGCCAGGGCCAGCTCACCCCACACCACTTGGACTTCTCGTCTCCAAGCAAAGTGCCAGAGCAACTTGTCCCAAGGCTGACTTACAGGTCAAACCCGACAAATCTCAACTTTCTAAAGGCTTGCTTTGCAGAGGACCTGAAACCCAGACGGGGTTTAGCAATTCTGTTACATAACCCAAACTTTCTGGGCTCTTTCTTATCTGTTTTGTCCCTTCTTATGCTCCATGATAAATCAGGTGTGTTAAAGTGCCCTTCAAAAAGTGTTTTAATTAGGATTCTTACTACTCTAGTTGTATTAATCAGATAACATGGTCTTTCAGTAAGTGTTTATTGAATATTTATTATATACGAGACAGAGAAATAGGGATGTAACACTGAATATAACCCTATAACATGGCGCCTCCTCCTAGGGATCTCAGAGGACCTCAGGTTCTCTATGTCATCCTGTTTTCGCTTCCATTTCACTATAAACCGTGTTGGATGGAGTCACAGCACACTCACTCGACTGTGATCACCCTTGCACTATGAGCAGGGTCTGTGTCTTATTCGTGCCCGGACAGTGCATCATGGACACTCAAATGTTTTCTGTAGGAGCAGAATTAAAACTCAGCCTCCGACTCCCTCCATTGGCCATGACCTCTTCTTCCCTCCTTGGTCCTCCATTACCATCACTGTTCCACCAACTTTCAGTGATTGGAGGAGTGAGGAAAACCTCTTCTAGGACCATGAACCCTGTGCTACTGGATCTCCTTCTGCGGACTGGTTTCTACATGCCTGACATATTGCCCAGGTAAAAAATTTCATTTAGTTTTTTCTGTATAATGGCTCTAGTAGTGCTTAGTTGTCTTTAACTTCACTAGAAACAACTTTGCTAGACTGTATTGTGACAGCTGTCACATCAGTGTGCATTTATAAAAAACATCAAAATTGGTGAATTTTTGTGCAGCCATTTTAACATCGAAGATGGAAGAATATATGTAACATTTTTGGTATATTATGCTTTAGTTTTTTCAAGAAAGGTAAAAACACAACTGAAATGCAAAAAATGATTTATGCAGCATATGGAGAAGGTGCTGACTGATCAAACATGTCAAAAGTAGTTTGCGAAGTTTCTTGGTGCTATTGACATTTTGGCCAAATAATTCTTTGCTGTGGGGCTGTCTTATGCATTGGAAGGTGTTTGGCAGCACCCCTGGGCTCTACCCACTACAAGCCAATAGCAGGAGATAGCTGACATATGCAAAATATCCAAATCAATAAAGTTATTGGTGAAAATGAAAAATGTGTCTTTTATTTTATGGAAAAAACTAAATGGACTTTTTGGCCAGTGCAATATTCTAATCAGTAGTTTTCAAACTGCAAGTTGCTGCCTATTCTCTAACAGTCAAATCAATTTAGTGGGTTGCAACTAACTCGTTTAAAAAATATATATATATATAATAAAAAATGTACTGCATTTGATAAGAATGGGAATTGCTTTATAAAACTTCTGTTTCTTTTCTCTATCTACCTGCACTGGATCTCAATGAAAAACATATTTCTGTGGGTCATAGTCAAAGTCAAAAAAGTTTTTTTTTTAATTTTATAATTTTAATTTTTTATTGTTATTCAATTACAGTTGTGGGCCTTTTCTCCCCATCCCTCCACCCCACCCCAGCTGAACCCCCCTCCCCCACTCCACCCTCCCCCTTGATTTTGTCCATGTGTCCTTTATAGTAGTTCCTGTAATCCCCTCTCCTCACTGTCAAAAAAGTTTTTACAACGTTGGTTTAGACAATGCTTCTTTATATGGTGTACTCACTGTTCACAGAGATTCCTTTTCAAATATTGCCCAGATGCCGTCTCCCTTTCACATCTGTTATTCAAGTGTAGAAAAAGGACTCTACTCTGAGCATGCTTATTTTCGTTGTTGTTTTGTTTTAACTCTAAACAATTTGCAGCCTGTCAAATTTAAATTTTCTCTCTTAAAAATATTTGGCTCTGGAAAGGACTGAAGGGACCCATAACCCCCTGTTTCCCCAGACCCCAGAATCTACACTGCGAGGTTTTTCTATGTAGGTCTGAGCTTATTTGTGCAGTTCTTCGGCCTCGGGTCCTTCCAATGTACCTCAAGGGGAGAAAAGGAGGAACTCACTGTGTTGACTTATGCAATAGGGTTAGTTACAGCACACCCTGCCCTCTAGTTCCTCCAAGGAAGTAGGTCATTACTGGTTTCATGAGAGTTCATAACTTTACACCGCAGTTGAGACTGTAAGTTCAGGAGAAGCTGACGCCCATTTGCACCAGCCTGGAGCCGGCCCACAGCAGGAGCCTCCCTACTCCTTGACCACTCAGAGGGAACACCAAAGTCACTTTCTGTACCATCCAGGCTTAAGGAGGGCGGGAGGCAGCAACAGGTCAGAAGCCTGCATGTGCCAACAAGTCATCGCAGGAGGCTGGCTGACACTAGAACCGCACTCTCAAAGACAGGAGGTGTCACCAAAACCGTCATTCTAATAACGCACAGGCAGGGAGACCACAGACTTGGGAATCAGAAACTTTGACATTTGAATCCTAGCTCTCTGCCTGTGGTTCTTTGCTTAATTCTAAGAGGGTTCTGTGTCACACGAAAACAAGAGTTCCTCTTGCCCTCTGACCAAGAACAATGACTGTGGATTTGAGGTTGGAAGGCCCTGTGGGGTTGGTGAACAGCACCCGAAAATCTTCCCAGATCAGATCGGCCTTAAGAACCGAGTTGGTTTTGTTCTACCTTCTGCTCTCCTGTGAGCTTGTCTGTCTGTCCCTGGGCTTGAAAAGACAGCCAGATAAAGGGCCAGAGGAGAAATCACACGGGGGTTGACAGTACTGTGGGGCCTGAAGGGTGGGAAGGAGTAAAGCACCCTACCTAACCTTGGTAGCCCACAGGGAGGGTGCTGTGGGGGACTTCTAGTCAAGGTCCCTGCAGGGGTTACGGATGACGGCCCTCAAGTGTCTCCTCTGCCCTTGCAGTTTCAAGTCCCCTCAAATGCTCTTGCTGTGGGTGGAATCGCACAGGACCACGGCTGAAATCAGCCCAGCCAGTGATACGTTACAGCCCTCTTTGAGCCCACCTGGCGGCAGCAGAGCCCAGAGGTGGGGAAAATGGCTCGAGATGCTCTTCCCGCCCTCGGTTCCTGTCTTTATCTGATAAAAAGTTGACTTCTTTCCCATTCTTGTTTGTGGGGTTCATTGTTCTGCAGGTATAAGGTACCTGTAGTTGCCTTGTCAGCAGGAAGGTCTGCACTGACCCCAGATGAGTCCTGTGTTGACCCCAGACATTGGCAGTCCTACCCACGTGGCTGGTGAGGAAGAGCTCGCCAGGGAGGTCTCCATAGGCTGCCTGGGCCTCTTCCAGGAAGGACTTAGCCTCCTCCATCCCCGCAGTCCAGCCGGAGCCCTGCAGCTTGCAGGCTTCTCGAACGCCAACATGGCCAAAGCCTGGCTGAGGCCTGGCTACCTGACAATTACTCTCACCGGCAAGGTTTTGAGAAACATTTTTCTTCACAGAAAGGAAGCAACCATTTCCCTCTTTTCCCTCATCCCCCTCACTGAACTCTGCTATAAACTGAGTTATTTTGATTCCTTCACCTCCAAAACAAATGACTTAAGCAGAGAGTACTGGGACAGGTGTCTGTTGTCCTACTCAGGTCTGTCGAGAAAGCAGAGGCTCAGCGCTGCAAATTCCATGGGGACAGGTGCCGTGAACACTGCCTGGCCTTGTCCTCTCCTGGGCTTCCCGTGTGCTGTCTGGGAAGGAGATGTCCAGCTGCATCTCTGACATCTTTAAGGCAAAGTTAACCTGGTCTTGTCTAGTAAAGAAACAGACCATTCTATGCTTCACCTGTAATTTTTCTTTATATCCTCATCTGAGGATATGCTTATTGATTTTTAGAGAGAGAGGAAGGGAGAGGAAGGGAGAGGGAGGGAGGGAGGGAGGGAGAGAGAGAGAGAGAGAGAGTTAGAGAAAACAGCAATGTGAGAAAGAAACATCCATCCACTGCCTCCCTTAGGTACCCTGACCAGGAATCAAACCTGCAACCTTTTGGTGTATGAGACGACACTCCAACCAGCTGAGACACCCGGCTATGGCTTCACTTGTAATTTAATAAAAAAAGCTTTCATAGAATAATTTATGCCATCTCAAGCAAGGGAAAGAGAACTGAACTGGAACTCAGCAGGCCTGGCTCTTGTCTCACCTCTGTTACCAAATAGCAATTGGCCTTGGGAAAGTCATCTAACTTCTCTGCGATTCTGGGTCTTCACCTGTGAAATGGAGGTTGGGCAAAATTATCTCCATTTTTACTTTGCTTCCCAACTCTAACATTCTGGGATTTTATGAAAAGTTCTACATTCTATAATTGAGTATTATAGTCTTTCCCCACTGGCTGAACATAACTGATTCATTTATTCTTGTGAACATAATGTGATACAAGTCATTGACACCTGTCTTAATCAGGCAGCATCTGTGACACTTTAGGAAACTATTTTTCCTCATTAGAGACCGCTGAAGTCTCAGAGGGTCATTTACAATGTATGTGTGTGATGGGTGTCAGGCGCTGAAGTGGGTGATTCTGATACAAAGAGCAACTGGTTGATTACCTCCGCCGTCCTTTTTGCAGCGGGTTGGTGACCTTAACCCAGAACCATGCAGGAAAAACAGGAACAGAAAGCCTAGGTTACTTCCTGGAACACTGCACCAGTGGTCAGCTATCTGCTTGAAAAAAGCTGGGCCACCTAGGTCCTTTACAATTGGATGTCCCTTACTGGAAAAAAAACAGGGGTGCATCAGCATTCAGGGTGAGCTCTGAAACTGCCTGTCCTGGACTGAATCTCGACTCTGTCAAGTTAGCTGTGTGAACTTGGGCAAGGTGACTAACCCGAATTCCTCATCTCTAAAATGAAGATAACAGAGCCTGCCTCATAGAGTTGTTATACAGACATAGGGTCGGCAATTTAATTTAGAGCATTTAGAAGGTTGCCTGGTACATAGTAAGCAGTATCTATGTTAGATGATATTATTATTACTTGCCCCAACATGGTCCATGGCAATCTAAAGAGGCATATGTCATCCTGACGTCTCTGTGTGAGCATGAGAAGAGCAGGCATCCTCGTACTTGTTTCCTGTGAGTTCTTTCTAAGGGCAGACCACAGCTTAATCCAGCTCACTGAGTTTCCCTGCACTTCCAGGGCCCCCGCCCAGCAACTTCATTAGGCCAGGGAGCTTCCTACCCCTACAGAGGAACCTTAGGAATCTGGTCCCTTCACTCCATGCTGCCCCATCCCACTGTGGGGCTTCTCCCTGTAGCTCAGGACCACCAGGTTCTTTTCCCTGCTGTCATTCCTGACCTCTGCACTCTCTCCATCGCCAGGAACCTGTTCCCTCTTCCCCTCCCCCTCCGTGTTGCTGGGGCCACAGCTGAAGGGGGGAGCATAGGCACCGACCTCCATCTTCTCTTGGGTATCTGGGTTGGAACTCAGAAAGCATTTTCTCCTTTTCTACAAATGCTGGTTGGACCCTCTTGGGCACCAGTTCTACAGTTCAGCCTCCCAGGCAGACAAGTTCATCTAACTTCTCTGTAAAGCAGAAAGTCCACAGGGGCACCACTGACCAGTGTGTTGGCCTAGGATCTTTCTGTGCACAACTGGAGGCTCTGTAACGCTAGTGCCAATCTCCAGAAGCAAGAGCAACGCAGTTTCTTGGATGCCATCCAAAACAGTCTAGTCTGCCTCTGAGCCAAAACAGCAATGTATTGTTCCTCAGACCAGGGGTGAGAAATCCAAACAAGAGCCTCAACCAGTAGCGGTCACAAGCACCAATCAACAGTCATGGTAGAACTCCCAACGGAAAGTCCCACTGGTATTTTTATCCACTCCCAGGAATCATCACCATCATAGTGCTCATCCTCCAAAGCACGCACCTACAGTCCCCTGCATATGGCGTTCCATCTGAGGCTGTCCGCAGAGCACTGTAGACAGCAATGACCTCTGCCTTCTAAGAAACTGCAAAGGCTGATGAATATAAAACTACGGCAACACATGTATTTCCCCAATGGAGTTTGGAATTGGTTACATCTGCAGAGCTCTTTAAAAAGAGTTAGCCAATGATTACGTGTGCATGGGTGTGCACACGTGCTCCTGAGTGTGGTAGATGGTGAGGACAGGTGGCTTCAAGTTCACGGACGCACTAATACAGAATAAGGGTGACTATAATGTGTGTGTGTGCACACAGTGTAACAGTGTCATTTTCACTGCCTGTAAATAAGACAAGATCTGCAGACAGACCTGGACTCAGCTAGCTCCTACCCCACTCCTACAAATAACATCGCAAAGAAAATCTCAGGGTAAGTGTCAATGTTCTTTTCCAGCAAGTATACAGTGAGATTCAAATATGAATGAAGAACTTGATGAGTTTGCTGAAATAATTTCATATTTATATATTATTCATAGCACACATATACTATTTTAGCTAACTGAGAAATGTGATAGACATGTACTTCTCTCCCTTATTAACCAAATATTTAGTCAAAGAAGGTCAAAAGTAACATTTCAGACTCATTAAATTTCTGATTGGTGAGTTAGAATGTTAACTGCTGCCCTGGCCAGGTGGTTAAAGCATCCTCACATATACCAAAAAAGGTTGTAGGTTCAATCCCCAGTCAGGGCACAGACTTAGGTTGTGGGTTTGACCCTTGGTCAGGACATGTAAGGGAGGCAACCAATCGATGTTTCTCTCTCACATCAATGGTTCTCTTTCTCTCTCCCCCTTCCTCTCTCTCTCTCAAAGCAATATACATATCCTTGGGGGAGGATTTTAAATAAATAAGTAAAATGTTCACAGCTACACTGTCTACCAGGCAGTGCCTTATTCGGAGATGTTAAGTCGGTCCCATCACTGGCATGGCTAGCCTTGATCTTCTCCCCATTCTTACAGATTGCTCTCTGTTTTCATACTGCTTACTGTTGTCAAGGTCACGTGACCACTAGGCAACAGAGCTGGGATTAGAATGCAAGTGTTGAACTCCCAGGCTACCACTCTTTTCACTTTACCTTTACCACTCACTTTGCCTTTAGCAGATTCAGTGCAAAAGGAATGAAGTAAATGAGCTGGTTGATATCAGGTCTTCACCTGGAAGTGACTTAATTTTCAAAAGTCTACACTATCTGCACATCCAAAGCCAGGAGCAGAGTAAAAGTGAAGGTAGGGCAGACGGATCACACGCACTCAGGCATCAGCATATGGGGTCCCAAGAAGATGTGTTTGCAAATTCCAAAGCCAAAACTATGGAATGTAGCAAGAGGAGAGCTGTCAATTCCCCCTGGCAGCCTTTCCCTCACTCTGCCACTCACGGGATAAACCTAATGCAGCAGCTCCCTACCGCGGTTAGCTCCACAGCAGGCCAACCAGGCACCTGGAGCCCAATCCAGCCTTAGGGCCCTGGCCAGTGGAATTCTCCTGGCCTTGAGAGTGACCTGTGTTTTTAAGTGGTAGAGAGTTTAGGGTTCCTCAAGACCACGTCACACATGGAGAATCAGGGTCTAAAGATGTTTCTGTTCTCATCAGACCTCACATCTTACTGTACTGAGGTCTCCATTTACACAGACTGTAAGAACCACACGAACGGGGCGGCATTCTGCAAACTCACTCCACTCTCATGGACCTTTGGGTTTTGCCCAAGAACACACATTCTGAGGAATTCCTCTTGGTATGTTATGTTAGGGCTTCAGCCTCAACTTGCTTGGGAACGTGTGTCTTCCTCCTGATTTGGCGTGGCTCCCTCTAGTCAGACACGTCAGTTTCTCTGTTTTGCCTGTGACATTCTCCCAGCATAGGGACCTTGGCTTGTTTCAGCCTGTGCAGTTTGGCAGAATGTACAAAGTGATCTTCCAGGGGACACTGAGCCGACAATCCAGCCTCATCAGGAGACCCAGCCCTCAGAGGATCCAATTCTCCTGTGTTCTTTTTTGAACAGGATGTCCCTTTATAAAGCTTTTTAGCTTTTAAAACACTAACATTAAAAATCGGGTTACACTTTATTGTGGCAGATATCAAGGACTCTCAGGGGCTCTGAGTTTTCAGTTCCAACCTCTGCTGCCCAGACACGATCTCTTTGCCATCTGGGTCAGGTTAGTTACAAAGCACTGTTATTATTCTGGGCTACACAATGTTGGCCCAAACCTACCTAAACACAAGAAATTTTGCTGATTGATTTAGTTATTCTGTTCATATAAACGAATCCAGTTGTACAGCTGTTTCTGATTAGCCAATGTACTGCTGGAGTTATATACGAATAATTTTATAATGAACTCAGCAACTACAAGGACAGGAGAAATGGAATCTAGTCTCACCTCCCAGAAAAACAAGCAGAAGCAACAAGGGCAGGGGCTTTCAACGATGTTCCAGGTTTAAATTCCTATCTGCTGTGATTCACTTTTTCCTCTTGATGTAATTCAGCATAACTTATAAATAATGCTCTCAAAGAATCTTTGTCTTCAGACTTTTGGATTCAACAGGGACACCAGCTAGGTTTGCAAGCTTAAAACTCTGTTAAAATTTCCCATCTTTGTATGTTATAAGTTTCTGTTTTTCCCATT
The DNA here is from genome assembly GCF_022682495.2 of Desmodus rotundus. Lineage (NCBI taxonomy): Eukaryota > Metazoa > Chordata > Mammalia > Chiroptera > Phyllostomidae > Desmodus > Desmodus rotundus. Next base: position 161,313,053 of record NC_071388.1, read on the forward strand.
AAAACATTTATATTCCCTGAGACCATTTCTTAAATAATATACTTTTAGAAGAAAAAAATAGGATTGAAAGGTCTATATTTACTGAAAATAAATAGAAATCCAGTGTTTTGCTTTATTTCAGTACAGAAGATTGAACTCAGTGAGCTTAGGTTCAAGGTTTTCTCTTTCAGTTCCGTAAGACAGATTATACGCCCATAGGAAAATGAAAGAAAAGACAGTACACGAATAATTCAGATCTAAAAAGGTAAAGATAGTGACAAGTGCTCCCTAAAGAAATGATCTGAAATGAAACAGGAAAAAGAGATTAAAAAGTTTATGCTTCTAAAATGAATTATGCTGCCAAGAATGTGGGGAAACAGATATTTTCAAATCATGTTCGTTGAACTAAGAATTACTATGACTTTTGGGAAGTAATACCACTTTGGGGCCTCTGACAAACAGAAATGAGAGCTTCTGTATGGTAGCGTGGTCAAATTCACACACAGGGATATTCAGCGAACTGCTGAAGTAGCACAAAACTTGAAACAATCTGGGTAACTGAGCAGCCATGATATAAATGAGTTTTTTAAATTTGGAGAGGATGTTTTGTTATGTTTAAAAAATCTCATGGATATCAAAAGATATCTGCACCCTGATGTTTACTGCAGCACTACTGACAAGGGCCAAGATACAGAAACAACTCAAGTGTCCATGGACAGATGAGTGGCTAAAGAAGATGAGGTATATATACACAGTGGAATATTATTCAGCTCAGGGAAAAGAGGAAACCCTGTCATTTGTGACAACATGGATGGATCTTGAGGGCATTAAGCTAAGTGAAATAAATGAGACAAAAATACAAATACTGTATGATCTCACTTATACATGGAATCTAAAAAAGCTCAACTCACAGAAACAGAAAGTAGAATGGCGGGTGTAGGGGGGCTGGGAGGTGGGGAAATTGGAGCGCTATAGGTCAAAGGGCACAAACTTACTTTTAGAATATGAATAAGCTCTAGAGATCTGATGCACAGCATTGTGATTACAGTTAACAACACTGTGTCACTTGAAAGTTGCTAAGAGACTGTATCTTAAGCATTCTCACCACACAAAAAAAATAATTATATGACACAAAAAGTGCCAGCTTATGCTATGGTGGTAATACTACTGCAAATAGCAGCGTACGAAATCAACACACTGCACACCTGAAACTTACACAATGCTATGTCAATTATATCTCAATAAAATAATCTTGTAGCCTGATATGTATAATGTTTCCATTTTTCATAGAAAAAACTATATATGTGCATATATATTTGTGTATATATATTAAAAAGTTGAGGAAGTATCCTGATGTTGATTACCTCAAGGGGTTAGAATTTGAGAAAGATAAAAGAAAAATTATTAACTTTTCTTTATACATTTCTTTCTTTTTTTGTCTTATATCAAGCATATATTACTTCTGTTATCTGAGCAAAAAAAAAACTACAATTTAATTTTTTAAAAGAGTCACATTTTCAGCAAAAACAAGGAAGCGAAGACTAGATTACAAAGACTGAGCACCTGGCTTGGGTTAACAAAAGCCTCTTCCTAACACTAAGGGACGTGTTCCTTCTTCACAGCAGAGTGGAGATGATACATAAAAAGATTCTGTACGGAAAGGAGTTTTATGGTTAAAATAATACCATAATAACTCCTGCGTAGTCCTTTAACCAATGAAGAATTTTTTCTTTTACTTCTCTCAGTTCCCATCAAAAAGGGAAAAAGGAGGGGGAGGGAGAATTATCATGTTTAATTAATAAGGTTCTAGCTCCAACATCTTGTAAAATATCACTCAAGTAAGCCCAAATTTTCTTTTTCTTTTCTTTTTTTCTTCATTTTCCCTCTATCCAGCTTATGCCCAACAACATTCAAACACGGTTGTGTGGCTCCACACAAATTTAACAACAATCTAGTTTTCTAATTTGTCTCAAGCAAAATGTGAGGTTTTTTTAAAAAAACAATAGTTTTTACTAAAACACTAGGGAAAAGACAGTGTGGAATTTTACCCACAAAACCTGAGATTATTTAAATTGACACTTTGGCTTATTTCTTAAACCATACATGGCAATCAAATTCTGGCTCCAATAGGTAAAAACAGGCACTGCTAAAGTAAATTGCTTTACTACTTTTTAAGAGGTTTTAAAAGGGCTTCAACTACTTTGCCCTTTTCCAGATCCTCAAAAATCAAATTAGAAACTTCAGTACCCTATGAAAACTTGTCTTGGTGTCCCTTAACTTGCCTTCTGGGATCTGGGAAAGATGAGCGGATTAGTCTTCTTCCAGTCTCCCTACCCTCCCCCCTCTCTCAATCCATCACCAGTGGTCCTGGAAGCCCCTCCCCCAGCACTCACACGTGCTGCTTACCAGACACGGGCCGGCTAACGGCCCATTTTTCCCTTTTATATCTCAGGCAGATCTGACTGTCTCTATTATTTAAATATCCACTCCCATAACACAGGACTATTGTGGTTAAGACACTGATCTCACCGTTTACATTTTCAGAAAAAAAAATAGCTGTAGTACATGTTTCCTCGAGATCTTCTCCAAGGTCTGAAGGCTCTCTCCTTTCAAATTCTATTCTGCTGCGGATGGGGGCAGGGGGAGTTTCAGGGTTCCCTAAAATATTATTTGATAACATGATCAACATTTCAGCCTCGCATCACTCTAACATGTGGCCAGATTTCTCTCCTGGTCCCTTCCAGGCCTAAATTCTTCAGTCTGTAGATTAAATCTTCTGTGTACGTCTATAGAAAAATGCCTGGGAGGTTCCAGAAATGGCTTGAGGACACACGCAAGTGGTTGACAAGCACAAATTCAACCAACTGCCCATTGGTCTGTGGATGCCAATGAAATCACTATATTTATTCTCTCACTGAATTGGTTGGTTGTTTGACTTGACTCAATGGGTGGATTGTTTGGGCATCATTAGCAAGAGCTAACAGGTGAGCCGGTGGTCACCAAACTGGCAGTGCAAACTTAAAAGGGTGACTGCAGATAATCAATAACGCACCAGTCTTATATACCCATCCCTTCAGCAGAAGGCTATACAGCTGTTAAGAATAGGGTAATAGTATGTTATTATGAGGTGAGGTATACACATTACATACATTTAAAGTAATCAAGTATTGCTTATGAGAGAAAAAGTGTATTTAAATGATGTAATATGCATTTAAATAATGTTAATATGTAGATATATATTTAAATGAGCACATATAGTTTATATAAGAAAAACAGAAAATATATAAAAATAAACTTTTTTTTGATGTTGTAAAAGACTCCGCTATCCCAGGAAACTATTTGGCTGTAAATTTTCTATTTTATTCACCATTTCCTTTCTCCTGCAGACACCTCTTACCTGATAGAACTAAGTATTGCCCCAATATGAAGGCATCTGTGGCAGTTTGGGAGGAAGCTAGTGGCCTTCAATTTTGCTTAAACTTCTTTCTCAGGTTGTGTATTGCCTCTTAGTCAAAAAAAAAAAAAAAAAAAGATGGAAACTCCATGGATGGGAGAGTCCCAACCCTCATTTATGTGGAAATGAACCAGATACCAGACTGTATCTGGTATTACACAGGAAGTATCACTTCTTAGGTTCTACATTACAATAATAAGTCCCACCTTTTCCACAAGAACTCAAAATGCCTTTCTTAATTATTAGGATTATTGTTACTGTTCAATTTGGAAGATATAAAAATAAACAGCATTTAAAGCTAATTATAGCCCTGGGTGGCTCAGTTGATTAGAGCATCGTCCCCTACACCAAAAAGGTTTCGGGTTCGATTCCTGGTCAGGGCACATACCTAGGTTGTGGGTTCAATCCCTTGTCAAGGTGTGGATGGGAGGCAACCGATCGAGGTTTCTCTCTCACATTGATGTTTTTTTTCTCTCTCTCTACCTCCCTTCCTCTCTCTCTAAAACAGGGGTGTCAAACTCATTTTCACCGGGTGCCACATCAGCCTCACGATTGCCTTCAAAGGGCTGAATGTAAGTTTAGGACTGTATAAATGTAACGACTCCTTAACAGTGTAGCGAGAGCTCGGTGCTGCCACGGGGTAGAAACAAGGTGCCAGGCCAGATAAAACAGGGTGGAGGGCCGGATTCGGCCTTGTGTTTGCCACCTGGGCTCTAAAATCAAGAATAAAGCTAATTATATATATGAATAAAAAATAATGTCATACATTATATACCAATGATGGTGAGGGACTACTCTTAGGATGAAATGTTTCCTATCTTCTTCAGAAACCAGACGCTCTTGTGTAAAACATTAAAATCCACTTTGCCTTCGTGAAAAGTTCACTTATCTCAGATCTTACAACCAGAGTGGCAGTAGGAAACTGCCATTCAATAAACATTCATTGAGACCTTACTATACAAAAATCTACTGTTTTTGAAGAAATATAAAAGTGATTTTTGTACGTGATTGCTTTGAGAGAGTTTATAAACTAATGAAGGAGAAGAGACACATACATGTGATTGCAATACAGGATAGAGTGGATTCCAAGCCACAGGTGATGCGCAAACAAACAGCTATGGGAGTTTACCAGGAGAGGCAGCAATCAGCTCCTGCAGAAAAGAGCATTTGGGCTCTTCTTAAGCAGCATGTTTTTATAATGCAAACCATGTTGAATCGAAGCTACCAAACTAGTGAAATTTGTAGGCAATTGTATCTCTTGTTTATTTTAGCTATATTCTCCTTTTATTTTTAGCAAAGTCTGTTATTTTTCTTCTCAGCAAGTATTTGTGGCCAAGTTGAAGAATCTATAGGATGCAACATTAAGTGAAAGAAATGGCAGTGTGGGGAGAAGAAATGGCAGAGCAAATGCACACAGGGGAACGGAAAAGCGCCCACCCCGTGAAGAGTAGTATACAGCACCACTGAAGGTGAAATTAGGGTTACTAGGAATCAGACGGCCCCAGATTTGAATACTAGCTCTGGGACTACCTTGTGTGACTATAAATGATTCAATTAAATGACAAATAGTAAGTGGTAATGTTAAAGGAAAAAAGGAAGGAAAAGAGAGTGGGTGGAAGGAAAGAAAAGGGAGACTTTTTAAAGCTTGGGCCAGATCATAGAAAGCTTTAAAATTCCAATTCATTTAAATTAATATAACTAAGACATCAAAGAGAATGAAAAAGAAAAAATTGAGTTACACTGGGAAGATGGCTTATTAGATGAGGAAAAAAATATATCCATAGTAAGCAATGCTAAAATATTAAATTTGTATAACATCATAGCAACATTTACCGAAGCTTCTAAACTAACAAAAATTGCAGGTAATTGTGTGTCCTACTTATTTTAGCTATATTCTTCTTTTATTATCAGCAAACTCAGTTTACAACTAATCCGAAGACTAATAGCAAGCATGCTTCCCTGAAATCACAGTTCCCTGACCCCTGGCCGAAAGAGAGCACAAGACCCACAGGCTGGGAGCCCCCCAAAACTGAGTGATACATGCACCCCATGGGCTTAGGTGCCCTACCCGTGACCAAAGCAGTTTGGCCTGGGGCAAGCAGTCCTACTGGTCACCCCACACTGATGGTGGTCATTGCACGACAGCCACAGCGTGTTTCCCTGGCACTTCCTGGTGCCAAAGGGCCAGGAAAGTAGTATGTCATTGGTTTCCAGCCCTTTATCTGCCCTGATAATTTCAGTAGAGTAGGCTCCACTGGGGAAACAGATACCACAGGCTGGGAGTCCCCCCAAACTGAGATTCTGGTCTGTGAGGTTCCTCCTTCTTAGTTGTTAAGAGAGCATGTGAGGTGACTGACTGGTATGCAACTCTCAACAGACAACAGCCAGCTAAGGGACTGTTGAAAACGTTCCTTTATATAAAAAGCAGTTCCTGTGTTCAGGCTCTTTTCGTATTTCCGTATGAAAAGAGGAATATCAACTGCATTTGGTACAAACTAACACTGATGATGATGATGATGATGATCACAGCCCCCAAGTACTGAACAGCAGCACTATCCTGGACAACCTGCTAAGTGATCCACATGTGTGACCTCACCCCACACTCAGAACAAGGTAGATTTTACAGGGAAAGAAACAGAGGTCACAGAACTTGCAAATGGCAGAGTTGGGACTGGAAACAAGACCTGTCCGAATGCCTGTCCCATGCGTCAACCTTGAGGGACCTGTGCCCATGGCAGCACCTCAGCGTCAGCTGGGGGTTTTAAAAACCTAGACTCCTGGGCCTCACACCAGCCTAACAGAATCAAACCTTTATAAGCTTCTAGTCAAACCCACGGCTAAGGACCAGCATACTCTAATACTGGTTAACATGTGTTGGGCAGAATAGCATTACCCAACTAACTGAAGGCATTCTGGGGGCTTTGGTGAGCCTAGAGTTTTTATTATCCCAAAGTATACAAGAGACAGGGTTGATTACTTTGACAAATGTTGGGCTGGGCAGTACAGTGAGGCTGAGGGAGGAAGTGTTCGCTTGTCACAGAGAGGCGGAGTCTGAACTGTTCCTCAACTGGAGCAGGGAAGGTGGAGCAGGGAAGGTGAAGCACGGAGCGCACGTGCCTATGAATCTTCCTTTGCCTGGCACGTACTGGACACTTAATACATACTTGTTAAATGGACCAACAAATGGGTGAAGGGCTGACTCCCTCCAGCTGGAACTAATTTCACTCTCCTCTAAATTCCCTGTATTTGATCTGTACCATTTGCTTTTTTAACCTTATTTACTACATTCTGTCTTGCATTCCTGCTGTTTGAAGCCATGTCTCATTTCTACCAGAAGGTAAGCATTCAGGGTCAAACTTCACCTCTCTCTCTGAGCTAGGTTTCCCCCTCTACCCCGAGCACAGAGCACAGCAGTGACCCCTAGCAGCGACCCACAATGCTGGATGAGTATCTGGCTTAATTCCAAATGTGACCTGATTCACCTATGTGAGTCCTGGCTATTCACAAGTAATAAGCCCTCCAAGCCTTCCAGAGTCACAGCATAATTGTGGATTGCTGGGACACAGTGGCAGAGAGACCTCTGCATGGAAATCACTAGGAATTTGGTAGACCTCATTGGAGCGCAGGCTCCAGGAAGACCATGGCTGAGAGAATCTGAAATCTCAGGTGCTTAAAAGCGAAAGCAATATAACAACAGATAAAAGGCACTTTGGTTTTGTTCTCCTGATGCACAGTGTAGAAACCATAAATGTTCCTAAAATTACAACCTGAAATATCAAAGACAGTGACACAGTACCAACAAATACTTCCCACGAAAGGGGGCTCGTCCCTGCTAGAGCGCCTGAGACAGGGCACACAAGCTTCTCTTCACTGCCCGCATTCCACCACTTTAGCTCTTTATCCCTCTTGTGTCTTGGTGCTGCACACTGCGTGGTGTTGGGTATCCCCTAACACCTTGTACTGTGCTGCTTTTGGCGGTTTCACACCCCATTTTCTCACTTGATCCTCACACCTTGTAATGAAGAAAGAGCAAAGATTATCAACCCCATTTCTTAGAGGAGATAAATGAGGATCAGGTTGCACGGTATAACTAAGGGTACCAGAAGATGGTACACAGTAGGCACTTTGTGAAACAAAGGAAAGAAGACATGAATCTCTCCAGCTGGAAATAATCTCATTGTCTCTAAATGTCCCAGAATTTGATCATACCTTGCTGACAAAATGCTCTGCTCTTCAAACACCTAAAAGAGTTTATTTGCTTCTCAGGAAGCCAAAATGAAGGCAGGGGTTGGGTGGGTCCCAAGTAAACAGATGATGTCATTAAAATGTTTTAATAACATCTGCAGAGTCTAGTCTGCATACTTCCCTTCAATGGTAACGAATAGGCTTCCTACAGGTGGCCGGGGATTTGGTCCCTGAGAAACAACCTTGTGGGATGGCAGGCAGGTAAAGCACAGCAAGAGCAGAAGGCCGTGTTTTGAGACCTGTAAAGAGGAATTAAGATGAAAAATGCGGATACAGGGCTCCTTCACCTCAAAAAGTAAAAATGTGATTTATAAAAACTGAAATAGGAAATTTATTGAAATTAATTTATGCGTTATTAGAAAAATATATTTTTGAAAAGGAAAAATATGCCAATGACTCAAAACGAAGCCACAGTGTTGTCTGACATTGCTGTAGGAAACTGGCAACATAAAACCCACCCAGGGCGGGCCTCTGTCCAGGGGCTCCGAGGCTGCATCGCCTGGAGTCTGGGGTTACACGCGGTCAGCGATTGGGAGTGGCATCCAGTGACTACCCAGGGGACAACAGTGACACCCAATTTTCAGAAAAAGGTGCCGAGGCACCCAATCACTGCTGACAACTTGAGAGGCTTCCGGGAGAACTGAGATAAGGCCAGGAGCCGGGCCCAGGAGGGAATATTCCTCTGGGATCTCGCAGGACCAGGCAGGGCTCTTCACACAGACACACCCTTTGTTAATATGAGTAGTTCAACCTCACCACCAGCTGAAGATCTGGCCACCGCCCCCTCCCACCCCGCCCCGAGGGGGGCAGCTGGTTCCTCTTACACTTGCAACTTTTTTTAACTTTTTTTTTTTTTGAGAGAGAGAAGGAAAGGAGGGAAGGGGGAAGGAAGGAAGGAAGGGAAGAAAGGAGGGAGGAAGGGAGAGAGGGAGGAAAGGAGGGAGGGAGGAAGGAAGGAAAGACATTTTATGTTAATACAATAGAAAAAACTAAGGAGAATGAGACTGAAGTGAAGCTGTGCGGATAGTTCGGAAGAGGCCCGGGTGGGAGGAAAAAGTGCTGACCGGGACTGGAAGTGCCTCTAAGGTCAACAGACACATCTAACCGCGCGCTTCTACACCGACCACAGAGCGAGCATCAGTCTTGGGACACCCGCGGGAGGCTAGCTGGGGAAACCGAGTTACGGGATGGGCACGATTCCCCAGCTAAAAAGGCGAGCCTGTTTCTTGGCAGGAACTGGCCCCGGGGATGCCCGAAGTCCCCACCCGGCCGAGCTAGGGGTGTGGATGCAGCCCCGCGCATTTCCGCGAAACCCCTGCCGCGATTAAGTACGGCAGCGAGTGGGTCCCGAGCACCCTGGATGGCCCTGGCGTCGACGGGGTCCGGAAACGCGCCCAGCGCGGGGGGCGCCCGCGTCCGGAGCTTCGCTCTCCGCGGCCCCCTTCCTCCCCGTCGGCTGGGTGCGGGACGCGCAGGCCGCGGGGCCGGGGGACGCGCCCCTCCCGCGGCCGCGGCGCCCGCAGCCCCGACGGCCCGGGCTGCATCACCAGCCCTGCGCCCACCCGGTGCCAAGCCGCGCTCCCGAGCCCAACCCCTCCCGGCGTCCGGGGCAGCCGCGAGGGTCTCGGCGCTCGCTGCCTAGGGCCCCGGAGCGCAGCGGCGCCCGAGGCGGCGGCGGGTCCCTTACCGCGCAGCGACTCCAGGCGGCTCCAGGGCCCCGCGGCGCGCCAGGCATGTTTTTTCTGGGAAACTTCTCCCGGGTCGGTAGGGCTGCGCCGCCCGGCAGGAAAAGCGCTCCGCGCCGGGAGGCTGCGACCATCCGGGAACTTCACGGAGATGTAAACCCTGCCCCCTCGGCTCCGGGTGCCCCCCGCCCCCTGCGGCCCCGCCGCGTGTGGACGCGCCCGAGGCCGCCGCTGGCCCTCGGCCCTCAGCTCAGGGCGCCGCGCCAGCCCGGCTCGGCTCTGGGGCGGAGCGCCCTGTAGCCTGGGCCGCCCCCTGCCCCCAGAGGAGCGTGGCGGGCGTGAGGTAAAAGGGTGGGGGTGTCTGTGAGGGGACCCGGCGGCTTTCGCAGAGGACAGAGGAACTGGAAGGGGCGTCCAGCCAAGGACCCTCTCCCCCCAAGATCGCATCCTCTCCAGCTTCCCGCTGCTGGGGCTCCCCTCCCCCACCCGTAGGGAACGCTTTTCCCCCATCGCCTTCTCAACTCAAACGAGAAGGTCCAGCCTTGAGTTACCTTCATTTCAAATTGACTTCAACAACTGAATTTTAAAATGGAGTGGAACCCACTGTTAACTTAAAAAATAAAAGATGAAAGTAAGAGGCAACACACATTTATTTGCGATCCAAAAGAATAGCTATTTGGGAAGCACTGATTTGAGTAGAAACAAACCCAAATAGTGTTTCCACTGGGGGTAAGGCAATGGGTTTTATGAGAAAGGGAAGGGGAATAATTACCTGAATAGAAGGAAGGAACTTTTACTGGTGTTAATAAGTCAAGCAAAGAATTTCAGTAGATGCAAATAGGCTACGTCGTTCTTTAGCTGTACATGGTGGTGCTACTTCTAAAAAATGCCTTTAATTTTCAGTCTGCTTTCCTGTGAACTTTGCAAAAAGATGTTTGGAATACAATGTTGGTTTGGCCTAAAGGTTATTTTGCCCAATTTAAACTTCAAAAGTTTGAGGCATAAGTCCTGTAAGGCAGTTCCTTCCAACTCCATTTGGGGGTGGATCCACTTATATTATTTTTCACATTTCTCCCATTTGATTAAGATCTTTCCTTGAATGCATCTCTGATCAACCACTGGAGAGCAACATGGGTCTTGTATGGAAAGTGTCATTCGGACTTCATTGCTGGGAAGGCTCCTACCTGTTCCATCATGGCTCGAGTAAGAGGGAGAGAGGTTTCCTGAGTAGCTAGCCTTCGGCCACATTTGAGCAACAAGAATGCCAGAACGCGAAAGCTTTACCATCGGACAAATGTCTGTGGTTTCTTGAGGTTTCTGATAGGAGGTCCCTTAGGCCTTAGTAATCATCCGAAAGTGATGAGCAACCATTATCTGAGTGGTGTCTTTGTAACATCAAGCTATACAAAAGGAACAAAGTTTTATAACAGCAAAGATTTCTACAATAAACAAAATGCTAAGTGCAATTTGGAAAATAGATCTGAGCCAGGAGGCAATACCTGAGTGCAGCCAGCTGAAGATATTGAAGAACTATGAGTGTCAGTGGGTCCTGTATTGAATTCGGTTTGTGCCCAGATTTCATCTAGTTCCAACTGCACTTCAGCAGAGGTGTTTTATCCATCTACAAGAGACATTAACAACAGAGCAAAACCCACCCTCTTCAGCTGGCGTATGATCAAGAGCAATTCTATCGTCAAATACAACTTGCCCAGGGAATCTAAAGATTTTTTTTTCCATTGGGTAGCTATTGCTTTGGTGGTAGATCCAACAGTTTCTTTTAGGGTTTTGATAACTTCCTAATCATGTATCACTCACTGCAACATCTGCCCAAGGAAAAAGTACCGTATTTTTCAGACTATAAGACACACACCCTCCAGCAAGTGGGGGGTGGAAGAGGGGTGCATCTTATAGACCGAATGTAGCTTACCTGGCTCACTGGGGTGGGGGGAGGACAGTGGTGGAGCGGGGTTTTTTTCCCCCCTATTTTCCTCCTCTAAAACCTAGATATGTCTTATGGTCTAGTGCGTCTTACAGTCTGAAAAATATGGTATTCTTTCAACTCTGAACTTTACTGGGATTGACATCGCCAGGAATTGAGTACTCTTAACTATGTGTTCAAACGCATTGCATGTTTTGACCTGTGAAATGGGCTAAAAATGATGCCTGTTGGTGAGTTATCTTTCCAGGTAGAAATTTATGGGGAAAAGGAAACAATAACTATTATAGTGAGTGCTTAAGCTCTCATATTATTTGTGAGATAGGAAGGAACTAAAATAAGGGGTGGGGGCAAGAAGAAAAATAAAGGTTTGATTATACAAACCTAGTCTAGAATTTGGGGTTAGCTGCCCACAACAGATGCTGTCTGATTCACTTCCTAGTAATTTTTAATTTCAAATCTTCTGTTGGTTGAGCAGTCCAGTTTGGGTGGAGGAACTTTCTTCAAGTGGGAAACACAGATCCAAGAGCCAACGACTTCAAATTTGGCAGCCTGCTAATTGGTTAAGAGTAACTGATACGGTCCTTTGCATCTTGATATGGTTAAAGAGTCCTTCTGAAAGTGTCTTTTCTAATATGTGTATTCATCTAGTTATAAATTGTGGTGTTGAATTTCTTCATTTCCTTTATTTCAAAGGCAGATAAAACTAAATGCATAGGTCAACCAACAATTATTTCAAAAAGTGAAACCTCCCGTTCATCAAAAGGGGGCAGATCTTAAGAAAAATTGTAGATGTCAGTGTTGAAGTTTGATATGTCTCTGACGATGTCAACAGTTGTTTAGGTAAACTTTCCAAATGGCCTATAGAGTATCAGGCACAAATACTATCTAAGTATAAGCTATTGTAATGATTTCTTTGAAGTTCTATCAAATTGTTTACATTCACTTTGTAGGGCTCCAGGAACAGGGCAGCTGGTAAGGCTGCTGGGAACCCTGAAAGCAAGGTACCAGGCCAGCTTTCCTGGGGAGGCTTCCATAGTCGATCGTTGTTCTCCAAGCTGTCTGATCATATCTGAGTCTATTCATGATTCATGTCTCTCTCATACACGACATTCTCGTCAGAGCCTTGGTAATATGACCAGTGTTTCCAATTGTGACCTGTTACAGGAGGACAGATTCTTACTGTATTTAGTAAATAACCACACAGCCAGGAAAACAGGAATAACACACTTACTAAAAGTTTCCAAATTCTGGAGGGATCAGATAGGAAGAAAAAGATAAATGTTTCAATTCTGCTTACAAAGGTATAATTTACCAAATTGCTATAGGTCATAGGTAGCTTAGGAGAAAAATAAAGATAAAAATAACCAGTAATAATTCAGATAAAGTCATAAAAATTATATTGCCCTGGCCAGTGTGGCTCCGTGGGTTGGGTGCTGTCCTACAAAGTGAAAGGTCGCCTGTTAGATTCCTGGTCGGGGCACATGCCTGGGTTGTGGGTTCCATCTCTGGTCAGGACATGTATGGGAGGCAACCGATTAATCAATGTTTCTCTTCCTCTCTCTCCCTGCCCTCCTCTCTAAAAATAAATAAAATCTTTTTCAAAAATTATAATCATTTTTATCATTTCATCCAGTCCCATGTTGTTAATTCTTATTGATCTGAATCTTTTTGTGAGCAGTTTTACGAATCCAGTTTTTCCTTAGAGTTCTGCACATCCTCACCCACTTTCATGGTCACATCTGAAAGTTTGTCAGAAACCTGTGTTTTACAGTGAGTGACAGAGTCCTCCCCATAAATCCACCTGAAGATGAAACATTTGTGAAAGCATCGGAGCAAGACAATGACTCTGTACATGGCAAAGACTTAAAATGACATGGGTAAAAATCTGATTACAAAGCAATTGACATTTGTTTTTCTCTGCAACTCAGAATATTTTCAGGTAACTAGAATTACAAATGAAAACATTATGTCAGTACATTTCAGATTGTTAGAAACTTCACATAATTTTTAGAACATTTATTTTAATAACAATATATGCATATAAATACAACATAGTATATCTTATTTAACAATGCTTCCCATGCAATTTTAGCATATCAAATAGGCCTAATTAGTTTAATTTACCCCTTTCATTGAGAGAGAGAGAGAGAGAGATCCTTTGAAATGTTTCAGGGATCATTTAAAATTCCAAAGTTATTTTCCTGTTAAGAAAAAACGCTATTTAATTTTTTAAGCTTGGAAAGTTTGTCAAAAAATATATATGAAAGGTTTTAAAACACTCAGTCAAATAGGATCATAGGTCATGTGAAACAATGTAGTTATCCATTTAGCCTCGGCGATAAAGACTTTGCAGACAAACACGGAAAGTCACACAGTCGTGAGCAAAATTTAGCTCCTTTAATATTAAGAGGACTCAATTTACCCAGGTAATCAAAAACCTGATGATAAAGAACACAGGAAATAATTTTAATAAAAGACAAAATCTTTGCTTTCTTTATAATCTCTTGTTAAGAGCATATCAATAGTCAGGAAAACTTTGTCTTTTTAGCGGATTCAAAAAACATTAAGTTTTATTGATAGTAAAACTTATACTGAGTTCATTTAGTCTTACTCAGCTTGATTACATATAACATTTCCTTTCTCAAGATTCCTTTTCACAAGCCTTCTACAACTTTCCATGTCCAATTTAGTTTGTCTTGTGCTCTCCTACCCATTTAAAAATAATCCACTTATTTTAGGAAAAACCATTTCCTTTTAAATTCCCTCAAAGAAAAACATCTCCATACCTTATACCTTCTCTTACTGAAAACATCATTTTTCTCTCATCTTATTTAGAATTTTTAAGCCTTAGAAAACCTTAATTTTTAGTCAAAACTAAAAGCTAAGTAATTATGAGTAGTTATTTCAGCATTCTATAGATTGGCAAATCCAATCTAATTTCTTTGTGTAAAGAGCCCAACATAGGTAAAGTTATTTAGCAATTAACATTTCAGTGTTTTTTTCTTATTTGGAAATGATCTAAATACTCAATAAATTTCAATTTAATTTAGCTAGCAAAATTTTAAAGCTTCCAGTTACCAAAAGATTTCGGGGAACTATTTTTAAGTATATATACCATAACACATGTGGTTATTACACTAAAAAGCTTCACCAAAAACCCTTTTATTCCATATTCCATGTACACCTATTTAATTCATTAGTTCTTAATGATTAGGTCTAGATTAATTATGAGATGTTCAGCATATTAAGTTATTTTCATGCTGACAAATTTGTAAGCCTAGATAGAATAAAAGTGTTATAATTAATACTGATAACTTTAGAGACATGTCTCTTTAAATTAGCTTTAATGCCAAATATTTTCCCAGAACCTGAAAACGTTTGGGTTATTTTTTGTTATATTTCTTAATTTAAATAAGTGCTTAATTTCTTACAGCCAATTAAACAGAGCTCTTTACAAACCAATTTTAGTAATATCCTCTGGAGACAGACATATATACACATATATAAACAGACACAATCAGAGACCTGATAGTTTCTTTTTAAAATTTCAGCCATGAGACAGGTACAATCATGCAAAACCCACTGGCTTGTAACATTCATTATAAGTTAGTAAGTTTCATCATTTAGATGGCTAAGGCTTTTAGTGTTTTTAGAGAAGAGTTTTAAGGCTTGTATTTGTCTTCGACAAACAATATTTAGGGATGGGAAGAGGAGGTGGGGTGGGAGGGTAGGGAAGGGGCTGCTTAGGCAAAGGGAACCTTTCAGCTGCTTGTGCTTTTAAAGGTTCTCTCCTAATTTTTTTCCCTTTGGCTTGCTCAGTCACAAGCAGTTGTGAACTGTGTTTACATTCCTGATTTTTCACAGGAGGGCCTGGGAGAGTTGCTGAGGAAACCTTCAAAAAATTTCTATCATACTTTTAATTCTACCTACTTTCTGATCATGGCATTATTAAATTCCTTGAATTATCTTGTCAGGTCTCAGGTGGGACAAACAGCAAATATTTTTGAAGGCACAGAATGAGCCCATGGACCCAACAGTGTGCAAAGGTCACAACCATTCAGAGTCATTTCCTCTGGTGACTAAAAGAAAGAACTGACAGCTGGCAGGTCCCTTAAGCCCTTAGAACACAGAGGAGGGCAATGGCTATTCCTGGGAGAGAGAAGATAAAAAACCAACTGATCTTATCGTCTTGTTTTAGGATCCTCTTATATCTTCAATTTTTCATTAGCCCTCTCTAGGAGATGTTTGCTTTTAACCGCCTGAGTTATAATTACCTGCGCAGATGGGCGCAGTTTCCTGTAGATCCTTGTAGAGCTGTTTTGAAGTCATTTTGTACCTTAGAAGCTCCTACATATCAATCATGGAATGCATTCCATTGTTCCCAAGATATTTGAAATTCTTTCCTTAAGGAAAGGCCATTGAGGTAGACTTAAAACTAAGGTGTTCCTAAATTACTTTTGCTACGTTGGTCCATTGTATTAAAAAGGCACAAGAGGACAGAGACCAAAATGTTTATACATCTAACTTGCTAAATTCCCAAGGAAGGAACTTTGGGGGAATTTTAGAGGGTGAAGATCACTTGTTAAAAAGACTAATTTCCTGAAAGCTTTAAAGGATGGACAGAAAGTCAAAAGAGATATTAATCTAAAGCCACAGGTAGCTCTGGCCGGTGTGGCTCAGTGCATCGGGGGTGGTCCCATAACTGAAGGGTTGTGGGTTTGATTTCCGATCAGGGCACATACCTAGGTTGTGGGTTCAATCCCTGGTCTGGGAACATACAGGAGGCAACCAATCAATGTTTCTCTGTCTCCCTTCCTCTCTCTCTCTGCCTCTCTCTCTAAAAAGTAATGAGAAAATGTCCTCGGGTGAGGATTAAAAAAATAAAATAAAGCCACAGGTAGCTTGACTACCAAATGCACACTGGTACATACATTTTCTGGATGGCAGGGATCAAAAGGGAATTTTGAGGATAAAAGTAAAAGTCCATGTTATTGATTTATTTAATCACATGCATGTTAACAACTGAAACTTGGGTTCTTTGGAGCCACACTAAGATCTAAGAGGGATGTACCATGGGGTTGTGGAATGTGTACCCTTTTTAAAATTCTCATTGCAGGGAATTTTTCTTGAGGTTGTCATTTTTCTTGAGATTTCTGGTGTCAATCTAACCTATTCTGTGACAAAGGAATTTCTATTGGTGTTGATAAGTCAGGAATTTCTGTTGGTGTTGATAAGTTATGGAATGAACTTCTAGAGTGACCAACTTATTCTATCACGGGAGGCTTTGCTTGAGGTGACAAGTGTCCTTAAGAGTCTTAAATGCTGGATCCATGCCCATCAGTTTATGGTGTTGACTTCCAAGATTTCCTCCCTCAGTTGCCTCCCTCACACGCCCTGTCCAGGGATCAAACCTGCAACCCTGTGGTGCATGGGACCACGCTCCAACCTAGCCACCAGGCCAGCGCTGGAATCTCTTTCTTAAGACAGTACAACAGACAGAGTCGAGGCAAGGAAACAAAAGAAAAAAACGCACCCAACAAAATGAGTACTTACCCAAAAGGGATAAAACTCCTGTGAGCCGTTTACCATCCCCCCTCCCACCCAAGGGCACTTCTTACCAGCAAGACAGCCATGAAAAGTGCCCCCTGAGGCAAAAAGACTCTTTCAATGCAGTAGCAAGCTCCGAGTTGCTCACATCCCAGGAAACCTTCACCAGGTGAAGGAGGAATCCCCTGAGGGAGAAAGTCTCACGCCGTAGCAAACTCCTGGGGCAGCAGCCACACGCCAACACTGGGACAAGTGTTCCTGGGGCCATTGCCCTCTTTGAGGGGGATCCCGTTCCAATCCCAAATAGAGGCACCGACCTCAATTTAAAAACTTCAATCAAAAAGGAGGGAGGACTGATTCTGAGAGGGTTTTATGGTTGGGAAGGCTACGTACAGTTCGTGGAAGCGGTTCATGGTTCCAGGGTTGCTGGTCCGTGATGGCAAGGCTGCTTTAGCGCCCACTTCTGACACTAGCCATGTTAACCTAAAAATAAAAGGCCAACGTGAAAGTCAACAAGCATTTGATTGAGATGCAAAAGAATGGCTATTTATGAAGCACTGTTTTAGATGGAAACCCAAATAGTTTTCTGGTTTAGGGGGTAAAGGCAAGGGGATTTTGAAGAGAAAGGAATGGGGAATAATTACATTTGTAGAAGGAAGGAATTTCTATTGGTATTGACAAGTCATGGAAGGAACTTCTATAGTTACAAATAAGCTGAGTTGTTCTTTAGCTGTACACAGTGGTACTAATTCTAAAGAATGCCTTTAATTTTCAGTCTGGTAATCAGAATATCTGCTTTCCTGTTAGCTTTCCATATAGTTGTTAGGAATACACTGTTGGTTTGGGCCAGTCCAAGGTTATTTTGCCCAGTTTAAACATCCCCAAGATTTGAGGAGCAAGGCAGTTCCTCTGGATGGCAGCTCTGACTCCATTTTGAAGTGGCTCCATTTACATTATTTTTCATACCACAGAGGCCCAAGGTCCACATGCATCTGTCTGCCTGGCCCACTGCGTGGGGACAAGAGTGTTGTTCCTCCCGTGAACAGATGCCGGTTACCCCCACAGAGAGGTAGGGAGTCTTTGGTTAGTTTGTAGTCTGCTGCCAGTGGGGGCAGATTTATCGTCAGCCACCCATATCCCCAGGTACAATAGCATCAGGAGCAAACATCTGGAGAAAGCTGAGGCTCCACTCTGTTGCCAGAGCTGACTGTACTGTCAGGCTCTGACCAGCTCCGAAAGCCCAGCTCCTGGCCACAAAGAAAAATTGCCACACACTAAGACAACACAGATATTAAAATATGTGTGTTTGAAAAGAACAACAAGTTGTGATGAATATAATAACCATTTAACCATGTTGTTTAAAAACCTAGGCTGTGTATTCCTTTGAATAAAAGCATAAAAGTGGGAATATGTGCACTTTGGAATTGATGTCCTAGGCTGAGGAGGCTGTTCATCCTTGACTTCAGGCTGTCTCTGCTCCTACACCATTCCCAGGAGCACACCTGCACCTTGACATGCCCTTAACAGATACAATAACCCCTCTGGGAAGGAGATTTTGTAGCATGGGTGAACTCTTCTCAATGACAAACTTTTGTCCCTAGAGGTACCCATCTTTTTTTTTTTTATTGTTATTCAATTACAGATGTATGCCTTTTCTCCCCATCCCTCCCATCTTTTAAAGGTCCTACATATATATTTGTCTTTTAAAACCATTTCCATCTACTGTGCACCTGTTATGTTTTATATAAAATGAAGACATGTTATTTTGTATACCAATTTTTGTATTATTCCAGTCTTGAAAGCAAATCAGTAGCACTGATCACAGTGTGGCGTGGAAGTTAGCCCAGGAACTTCCCGGTCTCCTTGCTAGCTCTCTAAGCCTAGCTTTCCCTTCAGCCCAACAGTTCTTACCACCTAGGGTTGCAGTAAGGATTAAACGTGATAATCCCTCCCAAAAGGACCACAGCAGTGGCCCACCGTTTGGGCAGGAATCTTTAGATATCTTTGATTCCCCAAAACTCAGCAGAGCTCCTGGAACCTTTGAAGGAATTGATTGAATATTCGTTGGGGTAAGAACTCTCTTGAGTTTATGTCTTTCAAGAATCCATGTAAATTTTTTGCGTTAGTATTCATAAAGTAAAATTAGGAAGGTAAAATACATGCCCCTCCTATCATTTCATCATCGCAAGCCAAAAGTAAATGGTGTTCTGAATAGTCCACTGTTTTAAATCACCCATAAGGCAGGTCATCCGTTGTCCAGAAAGCCCCCTGCTCTTTCCCCTCAGACCCAACACTTCTCTCCAGTAAGGTCAAAACCTGAGTAGGATTTTATCAGTGGCACTTTTTCTAGTTTCAATAAGTTGGGTGTGGTTATATATGTATGACATTAACCTTTGGGAAAGGGTACATCTAAACATTTTTTAATGTTTTTTGCAACTTAATTTTAAGTTTGAAATAATTTCAAGCTGAAAAAGTTTAAGTTTCTTCTATTAAAAAGATCAAAGCCTAAAATTTTACAACAGATACCTCCTTCCCTTGGGTTAGGTCTCTGTTATACCTTAATTATTATGCCAAATTAAACCTTAAAATGAAGGTACTGAATGAAGTTAGCAGTGGGCAAAGGCATTATGCTAAACCTTTGCAGTCATGTGCAATACGCTTTGATACGAACGAGGTGACAAGAAAAATGGCTTCTGGAATGCTCATTGAAGACAAAGATAGGCTAGAAATGTTACTCTCTTGGGAAAGCTGGAGTAGGGAGGGAGAGAGAAGGACATTGTGATTAGCAATACTAAGACAAATTTATCAGAGCACAGTATTACTAAATATATATTTGCTTTTTTTTATAGCTATCATTTTGGGACGCACTCTGACCTCTAAGCTAGCCCCATGGTGCCTTAGAACGTCTCCGCTTTTACTATTTGTTCACTGCAATTTGTTGTTGAATGCCTGTCTTGTCCCATTGACAGTAGTTCCAGTTTGGGGACAGGCGTGTGAAAAAGGAACTGCCTGTCTGTTTCAGCACAGTATTCCAGACATCTGGCACATTCTCAGTACTCACTGACAGTTAATTAATGAATGCTGAGCACTGAGCTAGGCCTTTTTACATGTATTGACAGCATCTCATTTAAATCTCACAGCAACTTTGTGAAATAGACATTTGTCGCCATTTCGCAGATGAGGAAACTGTGACTTGAAGCGCTTAGGTAACCTGCCCAAGATCACTCAGTTTGTGAACTTCAAAATCCAGGTTATTTTCACCCTAATGCTCTTGCTCTAATTAGTATGCATTCTGTCTCTTGACTTTCTGTTTATTCCACCACTGAGCTTCTGCTGGTGTGAATGACCTGAATTGACTAGCATCTAGATTTCTTGGTGTCAAATAGCAAAAGAAGAAAATACTATATTTATCTTGGTAGAGAATGATGGGGGTTTAGGTTGGTCTGATTAAAGACTTGAGTAATGTGGCTGCTCTCTTTTGAAGTAACGCGGGGAGGAAATGGAACGCAGTGTGGCGCAAGAGCGCATGCTCAGCCCGGGGGTGGTTTAGAGAAGCAGGGTGTGTGTGGGCTGAAGCGGGTCATCTTCCTTACTTACTAAAAATGTTCATATTCTAAACAATTCAAGTATTCATAAGCATAAATATTATATATAAAGTGAAAGTCTTCCATATCTTATTTTCAGAGATAACCACTGTGATAGAGGATATACCAATATTCTTCTCCATGTTTTTTCTATGTATCCTCATTTAAAAAAAATCAACAAATACTTATAGAAAGCCAGGTAAATGGGATCCTACTATACATCTTCTGTAATTTACCCTCTTTCTCTACTAAATAATCTATTGCTTTAGGTTTTTGTGGCTTTGAAACAAATTACCATAAATTTATCAACATTGTTTATTATTTCGTGGTACTGTAAGTCAGAAGTCTGGACATGGGATGGCTGGGTTCTCTGTTCAAGGTTTCACAGGCTGAAATCAAAGTTTGAGCCTGGCTGAATCCTCTGGAGGCTCTGGGAAAAAATCCACCTCCAAGCTCATTCAGCTCATTGACAGAATTGAGTTCCTCCTGGTGGCAGGACTGGGGTACCTGGTTCCTTACTGGCTGTCAGCTCCCAGAGGCCACCCGGCCTCCTCCACCTGCACAGCCAGCAGTGGAGAACCTCCCTCAGAGTGAATCCCTCTCACACTTCCAGTGTCTGGTGCCATTCCCTTTCAAGGGCTTAACTGATTATGTTAGGTCCATTGAAGATAATCTACCTTAAACTCAACTGATTTGGGACCTTAATTACATCTACAAAATCCCTTCACGGCAGCAGCACCTATGTTAGTACATGACTGGACAACTGGGAGAAATTTTGTGTACAGGGCAGGGGGAGCAGGAATCTGGGGGGCCAGTTTATAATCCTACCACAGATATCATGGGTTATCTTTCCACTTCTCTAACTATAAAATGATGTCATTCTATTTAATAACTACATAGTCTTTCACTGTGTGATATGTTATAATTTAAACCAATCCCTTATTAGTGGACATTTTTACTACTTCCAGCTATTTGCCTTTTAAAAATGCACAATAAACATTTCAGTTCTTAAATGCTTACATACCTATAAGTTAGCATCCCAGAAGTATTGGGTTGGCCAAAAAGTCCATTAGGATTTTTTCTGTATGATGGCTCTAGTAGTGCTTAGCTGTCTTTTAACTTCGTTTGAAACAGATTGTATTGTGACAGCTGTCATATCATCATGCGTTTTTTAAAAAACTTATCAAAATTGGTGATTTTTTGTGCAGCCATTTTAATATTAAAGATGCAAGAAGATACATAACATTTTTGGCATATTATGCTTTATGATTTCAAGAAAGGTAAAAACACAACTGAGATGCAAAAAAAAGATTTCTGCAGTGTATGGAGAAGGTGCTGTGACTGATTGAATGTGTCGAAGTGGTTTGCGAAGTTTTTTGATACTATTGACATTTTGGCTGAGTAATTCTTTGCTGTGGGGCTGTCTCGTGCATTGGAAGATGTCTAGCAGCACCCCTGGCCTCTACCCACTAGCACTCAATAGCGGGAGAGAGCCGACATACTCAAAATGCCCAATCAATAAAGTTATTGGTGAAAATGAAAAATGTATCTTTTATTTTAAGGGAAAAAACAATATGGACTTTTTGGCCAACCCGCTAGAACAGCAAGGTACAGTTCTACACCTTTGATAGATACTTCCAAATTGCTCTCCAAAATGAGAATATCAATATCTATGTCCGATGACATTATATAAACATGGAAGTCACTAATTCCTACATTTAAATTCCCTTCAAAGACTGTTTCATCAGGAGGCTGAAAGTGTAATGGTTAAGGGCATGGATTCAGTCTGTTTGTCTGGCTGCCAGTCTTGGCTCTTTGGTTTCCTAACTACATGATTTAGGAAAGGTGGCTAAACCCTGGCTTCTGCATCTCCAAAATGAGGATGTGGGGGTGGGTGGAAAAGGTGAAGGGGCCCTAGCTGATGTGGCTCAGTGGATTGAGTGCCGGCCTGAGAACCAAAGGATCACTGGTTCAATTCCCAGTCAGGGCACATGCTTGGGTTGCAGGCCAGGTCCCCAGTAGGGGGTGCACAAGGGGCAACCAAAAATTGATGTTTCTCTCCCTCTCTTTCTCTCTCCCTTCCCCTCTCTCTAAGAATAAATATATAAAATCTTTTTTATAAAAGGTGAAGGAATTAAGCAAAAAAAAAAAAAAACCCCTCATGGACACAGACAACAATGTGGTGATTACCAGAGGGAAAGAAGGGTGCGGAGGTAGAGGAGGGTAAAGGGGGCATAAGTGGTGATGGAAGGAGACTTGACTTGGGCTGGTGAACACACAGAACAATATACTGATGATGTAGTATAGTATTGTACACCTGAAACCTATATAATTTACAACCTTCTGCAATGTCGCCCCAATAAATTCAATTAAACAGTCTAAATAAATAAACAAAATGAGGATGATAATAATGACGTTTCTTTGTATTACTTATCAGTTGCTGTGTAACAAATTACTCCAAAACTTAGGGACTTAAAACACATCATTGTCTCATCATTTCTACCTGTGGGCTGGGAACCTGGGTGTATCCTCGCTGGCTGTGTCGGTCACTGTGCCTCACTGCTGCGGTCACCGTGGGCGCCCGGGCTGAGGTCATCGCAAGGCTTGGCTGGAGGAGGAGCTGCTTCTGAGTGGTCCTCGGGTGGTCTTGGTGGTCCTCAGGTCCTCTCTGCCACCTGGCATCAGTTTGTTGCCACGTGGGTGTCTTCATAGGACAGCCTACGACATGATACCTGTTTCCCTTCAAAGTGAGCAAGACGGAAGCCGCAGTATTTTTGTAACCTAATCTTGAAAGTGACATCCCATCTCTTTGCTGGGTTCTAGTCATTAGAAACAAGTCACTAAATCCAGCCCACACTTAGTGTGAGGGTGTGACACAGGGTGTGATTATCAGCGGGCAAGGGTCATTGGGGTCATTTTAGAGGCTTACTAAGCCTAGGCGGGAAGGGGAGGGAATGGTACCCAGAACTTGGAGAGGGGAGCTTCAGTTTTGGGGAGGGGTCACTGGCAGGAGTTGTGACCTTCAGAAGAATAGTGCCCAGTGGGGCAAGACTAGAGGAATAAATACCCTGACTTTTCTCCTCTCTTGTGCCCCTCATCCTGTGAGCCCAGTCAGGAGCCAAAGAGCAAGGCGCCATGCTGCCTGTGGCTCAGCCCCCCAGGACTAATGGGCGAAGGAAAAATGTCCAGCGTGGGCAGACACAGCTTTTCACTAATGAGATATTTCCTGGGGACATGACACCATGGTCCCTTCACATAAAAGGAACTGAAAAACAGTTGATCCTGAGTTTCCAGGGTAGGGGTTGGGGAGGGTTGGCAGTGGGAGCACAATGTCAGGGAGTTTATGGTGCCTCTATAGCGGCTTCCATCTGGGCCAGTGACGGACGTACAGGGATTTAAACTCAGAGCTGGCAGGCGGGTCCGGAGTAAATGTCTCAGGAAGCCAATGTGGGATACAGGTTTTATTTATCTGGGGAATGGCCTTAATGACATGAAAGGCGTTTGTTCTGCTTGCTCAGTCTGATGACTCCGACCGATGATTAAACTTTGTTTCGTTGGTCAGGTGCCAGTGCAGGTACCTGAGAAGACCTTAGGGGCTTCCAGAGACGCAAGGTTTTCCAAATGTCATTCTCCTCCCAGAGCAAGGTCCAGAACCTCACTCCAGTGAGACAAGGCAGCGCAGCTGGAGGAGAGAAACCTTCATACCATAACCAGGAAGTGGGATGAACCCAGAACTCAGGGTGGGCCTTTCCCTTCCCAGCCACTGTGTCCACAGGAAGCTCCTGTGGAAGTCTGGGTGTGTTTGAACAGTTGTTTCCAGGCTTCCAGCTTGCTGAAGCGGAGGGCACTGGGCGGGGCAGGGAGGCTGCATTTATTTAATACAGTTTTTGTGGCAAATTTATACTTATTTTTTAAAATGCTTTACAAAGATGCTGCTAAATATTATAGATCTGAAAGACAACTTTTCAAAAGATGATGAGGGGACTTGCTGAGACGTCCCAAGGACATTTTGAAGAATGATAATGTGTCACAGATCCAGAAGAGTAATGAACTCAACCTTCTGCAATAATGTTTTAAAGATTACAAAAGTAAAATATATATTAAACTATAAAACATCAAAATTGCAATACTAACATTAATAAACAGAACTTATTAGATGGGAGTGGCTATAAAAATCTATAATTTGCAATGAGTTCTTATCTGTGTTAAAGTACATAAAGGTGTTACTAATCATAAAATTTTTAAAAACCTTGAATGTATGTAATTCTTGTTTTCTGTGATGATAATGGTGGTTAGCAGTATGCTAATTAAAAATATTTAATGGAGCATATCCATTATAGTCTTTTTAGAAAGAATGCTTTTATTGCATTTTTAAGTTAGAGTAAAAGTTTTTATACCATTAATGAATAAAACACTGTAAAATATTGTTTACCTTTAACTCATTTACTTTAGTTTATATTTTTGTGTATGTCTAATAATGTTTATAACAGATTATTGCAGTAATACGTGGTTATAATCTATAAATCACCCTCAAACATTTTTATTGTTACTGTGCACCTTCAAAATACATGGAGCTTTCTGGACTAATGCCATCCTGGGAAGAAAGTAAGCTTCCTGAGGCTCCTCCGTGAGTCCCTTGGGAGGCAGTGCTGGAGGGCGAATTGCCAGTTGCTGTCGTGGGGGTGGAAGCAGCACCTGAGTGTGTGAAGCCGAGGCAGACAGGGCAGCAGCCATGGTGAGAGGCTGAGGGCCTTGGCTGATGTGAAGAACGTGGAAGAACCAGAATATTCACGACCAGGTGACATACAAGCCCCGGAGGCAGGTGTGGAGCACTGGAAAGCCAGGTCCTCGGGCAGGAGGAAAGAGGAAACCAGCTCACCCGGCTGAAGTAAGTGATAGTGGGCACAGGGAGGCCAGCAAAGCTTTAAAATGGATAGATTTCATTGGAGAGGCCAGTTCTGGTGTCGCTGTGGGGCCTGTCAATGCCTGTAATCTCCAGCTTCGCATCAGGGGTCACTGGAGTGACAACCCCCCATGGGCTGGCCCTGAGGGAGTGGACTCAGAGGAATCTGAGGGGCCGCTGAGGCTGGTGAGGCTTGTGGGGTCAGTGGGTCCACCCGGGTTAGCCAGCCTGGGGGGAAGAAAGCAGCTCCAGGTTTCTGATCACAGAATGAAATTAGGAAATGAAATGGCCACTTCCTGGCCTGTGGGGAGAAAGCATTCCTGGGGCATCCCCAGTTGGGTAAAACCCCAAAGGCAGCCTCTCCCCTACCCCTGAAATCCGGAGATCCTCTGAAATGCTGCCCCATCGGGTAATGTGGTGGCTTCACAAGTCTCTTGACAACTGAAGTCTTTCTTTACTCACTGCGTGCAGAGCACCATATACGTAAAGCAGACCAGGGCACAGCTGCCCTGGGGTTGGGGGTGGGGGGCAGCAAAGCCTACAAGGTGGGCACTCAGGTGTCTGTCCATGCTTGGTCTTCCCAAATGGTCCCCAAGGCATGATTTGAGAAATGCTGGAGAAGCAAGTCAATCTTCTTGAGGTGACATTCAAGGGGACTCCCTTGACATTTCCCCTATTTTATTCTCCCATCTTATCTTTGGCCACCCCTTGCGTTGCACTTTATACCCCAGAGTATAGAACTGCATCAGCACATCTGAGCTGTTTCGTGCCTCCATGCCTTTGCTCATTCTGTTCCTTATGCTTGGAATGCCTTTCCACCTACCACCTCTGGCTCATCTTTAGAATTCACCCTTGATAGCATCTCCTCTGGTAAGTCCTCTGGGCTGCCATGGGATAAGCCCTTGAGGTGCCTACCTATGAGAATTTACCTCTCTGCTGAAATTCTTCTGTATGTGTTACACTCATAAAGTGTATCTTTCCCAAGGGCAGGAACCTTTTGAATCACTGAGTTCTTCATTCCCATTCCCAGCACCTGGCTCAATTGATGCAATTGTTTAAATATTATCAGTTTGGAATGCAAAGGATCTTTCCTGAAAAGCAAGTTTGAGAAAAGACGGGAGGAATGTACAATCAGGGAGGGGCACAATACCTGAGGAGAGAAAGGAGAGGAGCTGAGGACGAAGGGGAGGGCGGGACTGGAAAGTAACTGTGCCTGATGGTACTTAGTGTCCCTGGAAGTTCACAAAGGGCCTTGGGCTCAACGCACCTGGCAGGCTGCAGCTGATTGAATGCATGATAAGTAATGCTGGGAAGATGCACTGTGGTCTGCAGAGGAGGGGCCTTGCAGGAGCTCTGGAAGCTTCTGAGAACTTGCCTGAGACGCAGCAGGCCTCTGGGTACTCTAACCAGTATAATGGACTTTGCAAAGACAGACAGCGAGCTAGGAAAGTTAGTTCAAGTCCCTGGGGGGATGATGAACTGGTTAAGGACGACCTCAGATCTGTCTAAAGGAAGAAATCTCTTCCTGGAATCATTTGCTCACGGTTAGGGAGGGGGAGATGAAAAGGCATGGGATTTTTGTGTTATGAGAACCAGATGTTTCCAGGCCTTACTTTAAAACGCTGAATGCACTCCACCTTGGTGTTCTCCACATTCACAATGAGTTAGCAACACTCCCACTTCCTCCTTCTCAGGCACGTTGCCACTGGCTGGCTTTGTGACCTTGACCAAGTCATTTAAATTCTCTAGGCCTCGGTTTTCTCATATGTAAAATGGGGACATTAATTGTCTCCTACTTCATTTAATCAACGAGATGACCCATGGAAAGTGCTTAATACAGGGACTGATATAAAGTAGATGCTTAATAGTCCTGGCTTGTGTGGCTCAGTGGATTGAGTGCCAGCCTGCAAACCAGAGGGTTGCCAGTCAGGGCACATGCCTGGATTTCGGGCCAGGTCCCTAGTGGGGGACACATGAGAGGCAATCATACATTGGTGTTTCTCGCCCTCCCTTTCCCTCTCTCTAAAAATAAATAAAATCTTTATTTTTTAAAGGTTTTTTTAAAAAGTATTTATTTTTAGAGAGGGGAAAAAGAGAGGGAGAGAAACATCAATGTGTGGTTGCCTCTCACACATACCGCCACCCCCCTCACCTCCACTGGGGACCTGGCCTGCAACCCAGGCATGTTCCCTGACCGGGAATCGAACCAGCAACCCTTTGTTTCATAGTCTGGCACTCAATCCACTGAGCCACACCAGCCAGGGCAATAAATAAAATCTTTAAAAAAATAAAGTAAGTGCTTAATAAAAATTTGCTAAAATGATGACCGCTGATACCCTGAGCCATTTGGAAAAGCTTAATGGAGGATAAAAGGTAGTCAAACTATCCATAAGTATAAAGCCTTGCTACTCAAAACGTGACCATGGGCCAGCAGCTTTGGCATCTGAGGGCACTTGTTAGTGCACTCAAAGGTGTTCCTGTCCTACAGGAGCTCACTGCCTCTTGCCGCCCAACCAACACGTGCAGGAACTCCCTGGCTAGAACCCTTACACACAAGGGAGGGTGAGAAGGCAGGCTGGGCCAGGAGAACACATCAGCCTGACCTCTCCCTGGGTGACTCACCTGATTCTCCACTGGACCTATGATGGTCGGACCCCCTATCTACCTCATCAGCAAGTTTGGGGGTATCTAGTGTTTTGCCTGCCACGTCATGACTGCATACTCCAGGGTTTCTGTGAGGATAGATCAAAGACAGGCGAATTTGTGGTTATAAACATGATGACCAAAGGGGAGGCCCTTCCCTGTCCTCCGTCTGTCCCGGGCCTGCTACACTGTGCCGCTGGGGCTGAAGGGGGGCCTCCATGTTATGCCCTTCGTGGTGCTGCCTCTAACACCCTATGCTCACAATTTCTCTGGGTGATTCTGGCGTCACCACAAGAGCATGTTCTTTTAAGGTATGAACAGTCTCCCCAAGCCCCAGGTGGGTTCTTTCTGTGAGGTTAGCCCAGAACCTTTCATCTACTTCCAGCTAAAATGGGCGGAGGGTGGAATCCCATTGCTTGGAGAAGAAATTGTTCAGTTTTGATTCCAAGTTGGGAAGGAAGGGAATGTAACTCTTCAAGGGGCTGAGTCCCTGTGGAGGTCAGGGACTTCTGTCTATGCGATCTTCGCAGCTTCCCTCCTCGGGGGGACGGCGTCCAGCTGAGAGGGGCTTTGAGTGGCCAGACCTGCGCTGGGTTCCTGGCCCTGCTGCTTCCTTGCTTCCTGCGTGACTTCACACTAAATTATTTATTTCTCCTGAAAATCGATGGCCTTGTCTGCAAAATGTAGATAATAAAACCTCCTTCACAGAGTTATCATGGGGGTTAACATTCAAATGGAAGATGGTATAAGTACCCAAAATGGGACACTGGAGAGCGTCAGTGGGGGTGCTTTCCATCACTGCTTTGGGGCCTCCAGGCGACCACAGCGTCCCTCACAAGGCAGCTCGTAGGGGCTCCCTAATTAAAGGCACGTGCTAGGTGCTCTGTGAGTGATAATGTCATGTGTACTGTTCCATCGGCTTGCCATGCGATGCCAGTGCTAGCAAAGAAGACTGTCTGGGATGCTGCCTGGAATGTACTTGTACTAAAATATTTTGTGTTTATCTGAAATTCAAATTTAACTGGACATACTTTATCTGGTAACTCTTGTTTATGAACATTGGGTCACAGGAGGTTAAATTATAAAGGGAAAACTCTGTTACAACAAATGCCACTAAAGACATTGCCTACTATAAACAAACTGTTGCATTGGAATTTTTTCTCCCCAGTAGTAACCGGGGTTATTTCAAAGTTGGCCTTAGGAGAAGCGGGGGAAGAGGAACCGGATGAGGGTGAGGGAGGATGGTGGAAGGGGACAGAGAGCCGGAGAAGCCAGAGGGCAAGGTGACTAAGAGATGTGCTGAGGAGCGAAGGAACACACTCTCTGACCCTTTCAGGGCTTGGAGGTTTACTGAACAGACTAAGGGCAGCATGGCACCCGTGGGGGAACGATGAAGAGCAGATTGGACAGCCAAGAGTCCAGGTGAAGGGTTGTGTTTTCAATGCCCTGAAGACACAACTGAGAGCCTTTCCCCTTGCCAGTGAGTCTGCAGTGGGAGCAAGAGAAAGCCAACCTCAGCCCCTTCCTGGAATCAGATGGCCTGCTTGTATGGAGATGACCTGGTGCAACAGGCTGTTTGAAAGGCTTTTGTAAAAGCAAACCAGGAGACCACCACCCGCTTTTACTCTGTGCTGTTTACCTGATGGTCCGGAGGAGAGAGAGACCCCGCTCGCAGCAAATGGGGTCAATTCCTTTGTCTCTCTTTCCTAGCCTCTCCCCACCCCTGCCCCGCACCCGCGTGCAAGGCTGTCCCACACACTCCCCTACTACCCGAACAACCCGTGGTTTCCACTCTTGCTTCTGTTCCTGGGGACGGGAGGAGTTGTTCATTAGCACACACCGGAAGGCAAACCTGAGTGAGAGAATTAGCGAGTGAAAAGAAACTCTTGAATCCAATGGAGGAAAAAGGTGGGCTGAAGACAGGTGTCAGGTGTGAGCCTTCCCATCCACCCTCCACATTCTTTCTCCAATGTCTTGGTCCAAGTGCATGGTCTAGGGCTTGAGTGTAAATGTGTTCAATAGAAGAAACTTCTTTATTCTGAGATGGTGACCTTCCTGCTTTTTGGTGTTAAAATGTCATGTTTTTTCATAAATAAAGGTCATAATAAATGATCATTTTTAAAACTGCACAGTTAGCAAAATAAGATTTTGGCAACCTCATATCAGTGAAAAATGATAAATGCTTTAGGAATATTTAATGTGAAATCCCCAGATCTGAGAAGCGCTGATTTGGAACCTTGGCCACCCCAGATGGCTCGGCCAGAGCAGGTTTGCGTTCAGGTCCCTGGCATGGAGCCCACAGGGCACCCAGCGGCCCTTCACGACCGGCAGCAAGGCGATGGAGCCACCTCTTTCTGACACAGTGGAGCCCAGGAGGAAGTAATTCTTACCTTCTATTGGTGGCCTTACTATACCACAGACATTGATGAGGGAAATTCAGCATGCGTTTTGACAGCCACACAACAGTGGCTACGTATGCCATTTTTGAGAGTTATATGTTCAAAGCAGCTGAAATACAATTCTCTCCAAGGACCTGTTTTTAATTAGCTCTGGAGCCCTGCTGCTTTTTATTTTGGTTTCATTACATTAAATTGAACAGATACGCATTTGGAGACCAACTGGACAAGCGCAGCACAAGGAGCTGTGGGAAAGGAAGAGCGGGCCAGGGGAGGCTGCTGCCTCCTCAGAAGCTGCAGTCCCGCGGGAGAAAAGACCAGGAAATGACTGATGATTGAGAAGGTGGAGCTGACTCAGTCCCTGGGGCTGGGGGGAGGGAGATAGGAGACAGATGGGAGGAGGCAGACAGAGGTCACAGGTGACAGGGACCCGGAAAAACGTTCTGAGAGAGGTGGCATTTAGATGGACGAGACCATGCGGGCAACTGGGGAACAGTGACTGTGGGATCACCCCGGTGGCCCTGGTAACTGGCACCCAGTAAGGGCTCGATACCTGTTCAAGGAATTAGTTAAATAAATACTAATGGCAGTGCATGTGCTATTTAAAATAGTGTCTAAGCACCATGCTTCTCGTAGACTGAAAGCATTTGGGGAAAGCTCTTAGTTAAAGCAAGTTTTATGTGTGTTGAGGGATGCTTTCCCCCATTTTAATTCAGTGGCTGCAGTACTTACTTTTAAGCACAAGAGAGAGCTGCTGCCCAGTGTATGTAACCAAGATAGTATTTCTTTAGGTTTGCTCACTTCTTCCCAAATTAAGTGTAGTATATTGAGCCCCTTAACCATCTCCCCCCCAAATAACCCACCAACCAAAAACTCTGTTATAATACACTAAAATTATCTTTTACAAATCTTTTTATTTTTACTGATTTTAGAGAGAGAAGAGGGGGAAAGAGGAGAGAGACAGACAGGCAGACAGGCAGACAGACAGACATCTATTTGCTGTCCCACTTATTTACGCACTCATTGGTTGCTCCTCGCATGTGCCCTGACCAAAGATCAAACCCTCAGCTCTGGCGTATCGGGACTATGCTCTGACCAACTGAGCTAACTAGCTGGGCGATAAATTATTATTGGTGGTGCACCATTTTCTGAGAGGAATTTCTCCTAAGTTACCTGATTAGTAGGGGAAGAAAGGTAACATTTAAAGTGTTTTATAAATGGATGTTCTAGACCAGGCCAGAGGGTTCTTCAAAGCCCTGACTAGACTCAGGGTTTCCCAGTGACAGAAGCCCTACGTATAAAAATGCGTCAGAGCCTCGCGTGTGGGCAGCAGATCTGAGATAGTAGCATTTTCTAAGAGTCTAAGGTCTCACGGGGGTCGAAGTCTGGCTGAGATGCTGGCTGAGTCCAGGCCTTCAAACTTAGGACCTGCAATTTCTTTTCCAAAGTGCTGCAAATAATGGACTATGAAGGAGCTGGAATTCAGGTGTCTCTTAAATAAGAACACAGAACTTAGGGGAAAGTTAGCAAGTAATTAAGTGATTTTAAGGGACTTCTTGCTTTACTAAATGATTCTCCACAGATTTCTCCCCATAGCAAGCTCCCAAGTGACTGTACATTTTTTTAAAACTTAAGTTACCAAAATGAAATCCACTCACCATTTCTATCAAATAAAGTGTAAGATAATTTAAATATGGGAGGTGGTATTATTAAGGTAAACAGTGATCAGTGTGCTTTCCGCTCTCTGAGAAGAAAAGAAAAGAGCTTAAAGTGAAAGAACATTTGCCTAATTCATGACCCAATTCAACCTATGTTAAGAAGCCAGCACTAGCTGGTGTAGCTCAGTGGATTGAGTGCTGGCCTCTGAACCAAAAGGTCGCTGGTTTGATTCCCAGTCACAGCACATGCCTGTGTCACAGGCCAGGTCCTGAGTAGGTGGCTCTCCAGAGGCAACCACACATTGATGTTTCTCTGCCTCTCTCTCTCTCTGAAGATAAAGAAATAATCTTTAACAAAATTTAAAAAAAGAATCTGAATTTTATCTTAGAGAAAAGAACTATTTCATTATGATTCTTCTTGTAATGCTAAGTCCCAGCTTTCTGCCATCATCAGCGGCCAGACTCCCAAGTCTGACGGCCCGTGTCTGGGCGTCACCCGCCACCTGCGCTGTTGTTTCACACTGTCACTTCTGGAGGGTGACCTCGGGCCTTCTGGGGTTTCGCGTCACCTGCATAGCCTAGCCTGGGGCCCGCAGTGGACAGTTCTCTCACAGTTAGAAAAAGTAACAGCCAAGGGTGACTGATAAATATGGGGGGCGGGGAACAGGTTCTTAATGCTTAAGGGTTATATGTTTACTTGGTTTTGGCTAGTTGTTTGTGAAACCCTCGTGCTCTGGTCAGGAGGGAGCAGGAGTGCTGAGGAGCATGGACTGAAGGAGTCTTGGGTTCAAATCCCATCTCTGCCACTTGGAGCTGCGTGGTGGTCCTGGCAAGATTCCTGCCTTTCCACGTCTCAGCTTCTCCATCAGTAACAGGATGCTGATGCTGATGAAACTTACCATACTGGGTTTATTACTCATAAAGTACTCGAGATGGTGTCTGACATACAGTAATTACTATTAGTGATTGTAAAGTAGAATAATTATATTTAGTGTAATCTAGTCAAAAGATAACTGATTCATCAAAAACAAAATAAAGCTTAAAAGAAATATAACACATGGGTGGATGAAAATGCACTACAATTATACAGTGATGATGGTACACTGCCTCATGAATATACTAACAACCACTTTCACATGGTGAGTTTTATGGTATGTGAACGTCTTAATAAAATGTACGGAGGAAAATTCGACAAATATTTGTGGACACAGTAGGTAATGCAGCCTCTCCTGGGTTCGGTGGGGGATAGAAAGCAGTTCAGGGCATGATCTTTGCCCTGAAAGGTGTGATTTAAGGGGCCTCTGCAGAGTGTCTCCGCCTCCCCAGGGCCTCGGAGAAGACGTCTCCATCCACATGTCTTACTCTGAGACCCAGCAGGGTTAAGTAATTTGCCCAGGGTCCCACAGGAACTATGGGTAGCAAGACCCCAGCGTCCTTTGTCAGGTAGGGACAGTCTCATTGAAGACAGAAGTTGACATCCATAAAGTAATTAGTGAAGCGGACATCACAGGGGCTCATCAGGTCCCATGTATGTGATAAAGAAAATTTTAAACTGATAAGAGCAGATACTACACTTGATCTTAACCAAAAGGCCGAGAAGTGATAATAAAGGAAATTTTAAACAGCCTGGCCCAGCATGGGCAGCCAGCGGTGGGGAAAGTTTTCTGGAGGCAAAGGCCTTTACAGCTGGGTAGGGCTCTGACATGTAGGGCAGCTGTGCTGGGAGAAGCTGTCTTTAGAGATGTGTGGGAAGTGCTCACAGACTTGCTTTGCCTAGAATTATGCACATTCTCAGGTTGTGAAGCCTGTGGCGATCCTGTGAACAAGCACAGAAGTGTAAGAAACTCGTACTGACACAGCTGAAGCCATTTGTTTTCACCAATTACACCAATCGGATGTTAACTAGAGAATGAGGGGGCTCTCAAGACAATTTACACTGCTTACCACTCATTCGCTTATCTCTTAATGTATTCAACACATTTTCGAGCATTTACATAACCCGAGGATATAAACATAAATAAAATACAATCTTTGTTCTCTGGGAAGATTCTAAGTGGGGAAATGAAATTGGGCTCACCAGAAAAGACTGTAAAGAGACACGTGGTATGTAGCAGAAGGCTACTGAAAGGAGAGTGGAAACCCAGGCTTAAAACTCTATGTTTGGTTGATGTTCATAAAATAAAGATTGCTCAAGAGGTTTATTTTTCTGGCTAAAAAAAACCAACACAAAACTTCTACACAAAGCACCTTAGCAGGGCTTCCCTGGCAGATAGAGAGGAAAGAAAAATTGGGGGGAGAGGTGCCCCGAGGGCTGGGCAGGGACAGGGAGCCCCTCACTCTGCTCACTGTGCCACCCTCAGGGTAGCCCCCCGGGTGGTGGATGGGCTGCTCTCCCAAAAGTGGTTTAAATTTGAAGGGGGGCGATTTCCCTGTTCTCTGTTTCCAGGCTGACCCTCTGAGGGAGAACCTGTTGGGACTTGGTTCTAGGAGGGAGCTAGAGCCCTTACGGATGTTGTGGAGAAGAGGGGAATACTCCTTCGAGATGAAACTATTTTCTCTCTTGGTGACCCATTTTCAACTAATCCTCACCCAGGGACCAGTTTTAAGGATAAGCAAGGAACAGTTTGGGATTTTTTAAAAACAACACTTTTTATTGTGGTAAATATTCATAACACAAATTTTATCACTTTAACTGTCCTTTACTGTACAATTCCGTGGCACTAACTACATTCAGGAGGTTGTACAACCATCAGCACGACCCATTTCCAGAACTTTCTCAGCATCCCAAACCGAAACTCTGCCCATTAAGCAATAACTCGCCCCTTCTGCTGAACCCTGGTAATCACCACTCTACTTTCTATCTCAAAGAATTGCCTACGCTGGGTACCTCATGTAAGTGGAGTCATATGCTATCTGTCCCTCTGTGTCTGGCTTACTTCATTTAGTACGTTTTCAAGGCTGACCCATATTATATGTCAGAATTTCATTCCTCTTTAAGGCTGAATAACATCCCATTGCGTGTCTATACTATATTTTGCTCATCCACTGATGGACGCTTGGGTTGTTTCCACCTTTTCACATGCTGCAGTGAACACTGGCACACAAGGGTCTGTTCAATTCCCTGCTTTCAATTCTTTTGGGAGTGGAATTGCTGGGTCATATGATAATTCTGTGCTTGGTTTCTTGAGGAGCCACCAAACTGTCTTCCATTTAGTTTAAGATGGAGGCACTCAGTCTTGCCATGGGTGCATGAGCGGGATCCCCACGGAGAAGTGGGTTGAGGCCTCCTGGGTTCTGTCAGGCCACCCAGCAGGGCAACCGCCCGCTCCCCTGATATGGGCAGATGTGTTCTGCTGCTCTGAGCCCAGAGCGGCACATATTCTAGTTCTGGGTGAATTACATTGTGGCGAGAAGGTCGCTGTGGAGAAAAACAGGCAGGAAGGGTAATTGGGAAGGCAGAAAGATGGTTGACACTAACGCCAAAGCTCTGGAGACACTGACCAGTTACAGAATGGCCTAGGTTGAGCCAGGGGTAGCCAGGAGAGCAAGGAACAGGTGAACTGACTCAGCCCAGAGCTGCTTGGAACACAGATTCATTCTAGGTTTGAATCCCAGCTCTTTTCTTTGATAGTTTAGGCAATGAACTTAACCTCCCTCAAGTTCAGTTTTCTTATTTGTATGATAGTTGTGAGGATGAAATAAATCGTGTACGTGAGACAATACCCTCAGGGCCTGGCCCTTCCACTCCATACAAACCCAGAGCGTCAAACTCCGGTGCCGTGTTAGACTGAGAAACACGTCCCTCACCTCCCAGTCCTAGACATGTACTTTAAGACATGGGGGTTTGATGCAATTTGCATTTTAGTGGCCATTCTAGAATTCACCTATTGCCTTTCTACTGCCTCTTTTCTCTCCAGATCAACTGCTTTATCTATTTGGGACTGGTAAATGGGGCTTTCCTAGTGGGCATAAAACTAGCTTTTAAGCAAAGGATACATACTTTGCTTAAAAAAAAAGTAGAAAAACAAACCAACAGAAAACCTCAGCTATTCTGGACAAAACTCTTCCAGATGCCATTGGCAGTGAATACTTCTTGTAGGGACCCTGTTTCCTTTATTGAACAGGGTTCACTCTCCGGGCTGACTCAGATTGAAGGGAGAAGCAATGTGAAAACACTTTGAGGCCACAACCTCACGTAAGTGTACATTATTATCATTAATCATAAATACAGAAAATGTTCGATAAGTGAACTGATATCCAAGTGGACAAGTCTTCCTGTTTGCCCCGCCTTTCTCTCTCTGCCTGGTGCTGGGCGGAGCCGGGCTCAGCTGAGCTCTCTGCTCATCCTTGCTGATTTAATTCAATGAGCCGACCTGCAAACACAGCCAGGGTTCCGATGATACAGACGAGCATGAAGACTCCAAGGAGAATGTGGTCCATCACCATTGCAACATACTTCCATTCCTCGGCCGCCTGGGGGAGAAGGGAGTGTGAGAATCTCCTTGAGGTGGTCATTAGGCTCACAGTGTTCGTCTGTGCATCCTCTCCAGCCCGCTTAACCATAGATCTCAAAGCCCTCGACATCCTTTGGCTGGCATTATGCTCTTTATTTTTTTTTAAATATTTTATTTATTTATTTTTAGAGAGAGGGGAAGGGAGGGAGAAAGAGAGGGAGAGAAACATCAAGTGTGGTTGCCTTGTACATGCCCCCACCTGGGGACCTGGCCCACAACCCAGGCACTGGGTTGTGCCCTGACTGGGAATTGAACTGGCTGACCCTTTGGTTCACAGGCTGGCACTCAATCCACTGAGCCACACCAGCCACGGCAAGATCTTTATTCTTTGAATAGATCATTCACAATGATGACTTACCAAGGTGGCCTAGAGGTGGGCCCCAAGGCTTATCTTGGGTCAGGTGCTGCCTCTAAGACCCCACCCTGTCCATCAAGCCAAACCCATTCACCTGTGCTCAAGCCTTTGGTTATTCAAACCCAGAGGTGTGGGCTTCATGCCACAAAGCTTACATTGTTGGACTCCTGGTCTGACTTCATGGTCTCCGCGATGTATTTGACGCCCTCGATGGCGCTTTTCACCTCGGGGTGTTTGATCAGGGGAGAGTGGAAGCCCATGGGGGGAGGCCCAGGCTTCCCAGAAATGTCAGAAATATCAATGTCTTCTGTAAAAATCTTTTTGTCTTGTTTTTCTCTGGATGGTCTTTTCATTGTGGAGAAGAACATGATATTTGGGATGGTGTCGATAAAAACCTAACATAAGAAAGAAATCCACTTATGAGAATAATTGCTAGCGGGGTGAGCATCAAACTCTGACTTTGAATTAGCAATGTAACTTTAGGCAAGCCGTTCGGCTTCTCTGCCTCAGCCTCTTCGTCCTGAAAACAAAAGGACTATACCACACTTCCTCAAGGATTCCTTCATATACCTAGCCTGTGGCCTGCCAAATTACTATGGTTAACAGTGGTGATTCTGTCATGTGAGCCTTTCACCACTGGAGGGAGCATGTGCGCAGCTCTCGAACTCAAGAAACCAAAAGTGCTGGTAAGAAACCAGTGATGCCTAGTTTGGGAACCCCCTACAGGTATCTGCTTCTTTCAAGGCCACGAGCTCTCCTGATCCTATGGTTAAGGAAAGGGCCCCTCGAGCTAAAAAATGTATAAGGTTCTGGCCCCACAAAACAGCTGGACTATTTTCTTTTGTTTCTTGTTGCTGAAAAAATGCAACATAGGTATTGCTGGGAGTCACTTAACAGTCTTAATAGAAACAGGGACTGTTTCTTCTTCAAAAAATACATTGTGAGCAGTAGTTTCTCTGTCAATTCATGACAAATCTTTTGAATTTTACACAAAAGATCCTAGTTATTTGTGTGTCTGTGAAGTTTTATTTTTTAAAAAACCTGACATATTTGAAATTTAACATATTTTAAATTTCAAAAACATAGATACTTGAGACCGAGATCCCCACTAAAACTCACTTTTGGACAATCTCTCAAGCCTCTCCTCCATTTCTAGCCCTTATTCTATGCAGATGATTGTACCAGCAAAAATCAAGCAACCTGTTCACAGGCCAGAAGACATTCACGCAGAAATCTCAAGAATTTCACAGCATTTCAATAAAAAGACAGTTATTTGTATCTTCTCTAATCAAAGAGATTCTTTAAGCTTGAATTACAGGTGAGCTTTGTTAATTCTGTTTTTCTTCTCTCTCTGAGGAAGCTACATAAGTTCTTTATCTCTAGAAAGGGGCCCAAGAAATTTCCTTCCAAAAATCCCCTAGAGCCCAGAGAGGACTTTCAGTTCCGAGCACCACAGGGATGGCCAGAATTCCGCAGGCCATGGTGTTTGGGGTGGGGAGCCCACAGAGTCCTCGAGGGAACGGCTGCCCTGTGCAGAGTCAGCAGGGGCCTCGCTCACTCACCCTCCGCACCCACTCCGGCATGACGTGGGTGCTGGGGGAGCGGTGGTGTGTGTTGATGACGATGACAGTGATAATGATGGACGCGATGACAAAGACCATGGTGAAGAGCATGTATTTCCCAATCAAGGGCACGGCACTGGAGGTGGAGGGGATCAGCTCCACGATGACCAGAAGGAACACGGTTAAAGACAGCAGGACGGAGATGCTCAGAGTCATCTTTTCTCCTGGGCAAAATGAGGAAGAAACACAACAGCCACCCTGTCATGGCCCGAATGGTTACTCCTCCCCAATTTAGGCGTTGAAGTCCTAAGCCTCCTCCCCTCAGTGACTGTACTGGGAGATATGGCCTTTAAAGAGGGTCTCAGGGGTGGGCCCTCATCCAATGTGGCTGGTGTCCTTATAAGTAGAGGACATTAGAACACAGATCCACGCAGGGAGGGAAGACCAGGGGAGGACACAGGGAGAAGACCAGCGCCTGTAAGCCGAGGAGAGAGACGAGACCCCAGAGGAAACCAACCCTGCTGATACCTCAATCTCAGACTTCAGCTTCCGGAACTGTGAGATCCTAAATTTCTCTTTTTTCCAGCTACCCAGTCTGTGTCCTTTGCTATGGCTGCTCTCACAGACTAAGACACCACCAAAACCCCAGGGTGAGAAGAATGTGACAGGCTCTTCTCAAATCCTCATTCTGGGGAAATTTGTTGGGTAGAATTTC
Organism: Desmodus rotundus; assembly: GCF_022682495.2. Lineage (NCBI taxonomy): Eukaryota > Metazoa > Chordata > Mammalia > Chiroptera > Phyllostomidae > Desmodus > Desmodus rotundus. The sequence goes on from NC_071388.1 coordinate 161,352,232, forward strand.
CTGTGACACCTTGGCGCCTTAACTCTGCTGACAAGCAGGAAATGACTACTTCATCTCATGCCTCAGAATTCTATTTCTTTTTTTAAAATAAAAACAAAAATAGCCCTGGCTGGTGTGGCTCAGTGGATTGGATGATGGCCTGCAAACCAAAAGGTTGCCGGTTCGATTCCTCATCAGGACAGATGCCTGGTGTTGGCCTGGTCCTCAGCTGGGGGCATGTGAGAGGCAATCGATCAATGTTTCTCTTGCACATTGGTGTTTCTCTCCCTCTCTTTCTCCCTTCCTTCTCCTCTCTCTAAATAAATAAATCTTTAAGAAAATTTTAAAAAATATGTTTATCAATTTTAGAAAGGAAAGGGGGAGAGAAAGAGAGAGAGAGAGAGAAACATTGATTGGTTGCCTCCCCTACATGTCCCAACCAGGAATTGAACCCACAACCCTTTGGTGTATGGGATGATGCTCCAACCGAGCCACACCGACCAGGTCCAGAATTCTATTTCTTGGCAGAGCCCAGAGAACCGAGTTACACAAGCTGGGTGGCATGCTAGACCCCAGGTGGCAGGTTTTCCATCTGCAGCAAAATGTCATAATAAACCTCACAAAACTGAACCGAAGCCTGGCCTCCTTGTGACCCTGCAGATGGGTGGGCAGTCCAGAAGTGCCTGTACAATTTTCTCATTATGGGAGCAAGCTGTAAGACCCAAGCTGAGAAAATGAAATCAATGATTTCACACCACTTACTTTCCTTTGAAGAGGATAATTTGGTTTTGGTTCTGTTTTTCATAGTAAGGAACTAGAGAGTCCCCTGCCCCCACCTTTTCTCCTGGCCCTGCAACTGCAGGATCAACAATTCCCTGTTGGAGTCTTAGTTAGGCTAGTGTGGCAGACAAGAAGGGCAGGGACTGACTGGCAGTGAGATGTTTTTGTGGGGACTGACCACCTTAGAGGCAGAAGAGAGCCATTGGTGGGGACTTCCCTCGGCTCGTCTTGCTGATTGTGTCCTGGGAAACCCTGCGTTTCCCTGCTTGCCAGTATGGAGCTCTGCCCCCGTCCTGGATGCTTCTAGATGCTAGGAGTACAGAGCAGGATACAGAGCAAGTGCAAACGAGAAATTACCAGTTCTACCTAGTGAGGAGAAAAGCCTTTAAAAGTGAAAATGAAGACAGAATTATAAATATTAAATATTGATCATGTTCCATTACGTTTCTTGAACAATAATAGCACTAATAGTAATAGCTACCATTCGTGAAGCAGTCTCACTGTTCTAAATGCTTTCCAAGCATAAACCACTTAACATTTATAGAAACTGGGATTCACTTCCATAGTGCCCTGACTAGTGTTTTCTCTCTTCCCTTTAAGGTGCTTTGTTTGATTAGAAAGCTGAAAAAATACTTGTTTGTGATCATGTGTTTAAAAACAGATACAATCGCTAGAACATACTTTCTGTAGGGGCAAATTCTGCCTTGTTTTCTACGGTATTCCTGCTACGTAACAGTTCTTGAGCAAGCGCTGTGTGTCAAGTGAGTGAACGCATCATCTTTTTTTCCTTGTCGGAAAGTCGGATAAAGAGTTGTGTGAGGTCTTTTTTTTTATCACTTTGATAAAATTGTGACCTGTCGTAACTTTGAGAACTGTCTGTGCCTTCTCTCTGTCTTCCCCACACGTCAGCCACACGTTGTTCATGAGCAGGGGCTCGCTGGCAGGCATACATCCCCTCCCCCTGTTTTCTGTGCATCGTTGTTGTTTGGTGAAATTGTGTCACAGATGTGATGACTCAGTAGGAGGTGCGGCATCGTTTGGGCTGATATGTGAGAAAGCATTGCCACTTGGGAAGTATGGTCTTGTGTATAAAGATGCTGCCATCTGGAAAACAGACAGGCAGAGGCTACTTTCAAGTGGCCAGTGGTGAACAAAAGAGGCAAGACCCGGGTCAGTCAGTAGAGAGCAGTGACCGCAGAGTGGAGGTGGCGTGAGGAGTGCCTGTGATCCAGCACATGTCCGGGCACATGGTAGGTGTTCAACAGATAGGTATGGGTGGCTATTCACGTTAACTAGACTGAGCTATACATGTGCATCTTCAGGGTCATGCTCAACTCTCGGCCTGCTCTGCAGTCTGCTCCAGCTGTGAGCTCCGTCCACGGTGGCTTTCTCCACTGGACACGGCCACTCGGTAAGTATGTCCTCCCAGTGATGAGGATTTCTGTCTGTCTGCCTGTACTTGCTGACTAGCCTATAATTATTTCTGGCTTTCCCCAAAACAGCAGCCCAAATCTGTTAGCATCAGCAGTTGCAGCCATGGCAACTGTACCCACCTGAGTCTGTGGGCAGGTAGAACACCAGGCCAGTTAAGAAGGAGAAGAGCAGGCAAGGAATGATGACATTGACAATAAAGTAGAGGGGCAGGCGCTGCATGACAAAGTGGTAGGTGATGTCCAGATAGGGGGTGGAGGGGCAGCAGGCGTAGAACACCCAGTGCTTCCAGCCACGGGCCTCCTTGATCACCCATTCCCCGCTCTCCATGAAGTTGCTCAGGTCCGGCTGGTCGCTTTCCTGAGAAGATGAAATGAAACTTTCAAAACCCAGCCATGTCACCCTGAGGAGGGGCAGGGTTTCGTAGTCATCTGTGACAAGGCAACAGATTCCAGTGCTCTCTCACACCCAGGTGGGAACCCGGGTCACTTCCGCTTTGGGGGCTCAGGTTACTTTCCTATAAAATAAGGGGGTTGGAACTACTGGGATTCAAGCCACCTTAGGAGCTTTAAAACATATTGGTGCCTGCCCTGGCTGGTGTGGCTCAGTGGATTGAGTGCCAACCTGTGAACCAAAGGGTCACCAGTTCAATTCTGAGTCAAGGCATATGCTTGGGTTGCGGGCCAGATCCCCAGGAGGGGGTGTGCCAGAAACAACCACACATTGATGTTTCTCTCCCTTTCTTTCTCCCTCCCTTCCCCTCCCTCTAAAAATAAATAAATAAAATCTTTAAAACTTATTGGTGCCCCAGCCTCACCCCAGACTGATTAAATCCAAATTCTTGGGACTTCATTTAAGCTCCCAGGTGATTCTCATGTGCAACACATCAAGAAGCTTACCAACCAACTGAGAACCATCTAGCTAGATGATTCCCCAAGTTCTCGATGGTGCTGAGAGCCTGTGATTGAGAAGGGGCAGAGTGGAAGGCCTGAATCCTGCCTTTCCTGCACCCACCCTCACTGCACGGGGTCACCGCCTACCGGGTCGATGGCCACCACAGAGCCATCGTAGGTCCAGGTGCCCAGCTTCATGCTGCAGTTCTGCTCATCAAAGGGAAAGTGGGTGACGATGATCTCACAGTAGCTTTTAAAGATGGCCGGAGGTGTCCACGTGATGTGGCCAGTGTGGTCCAGCAGCACTTTGGTGAACTTGACGATGGCAAAGTCACCATCTGCACTACGATGGGACCAAAGAAGAGATAGCTGTTAATTATTCAGGTGCTAATTATAGCTTTCTTTCAGGCAGTGTTGCTTCTTACCTATGTCAGGGTTTCCCAGATTTGTCTGGTGATAAGAATCACTGGGCTGTATGTTAACATAGAGATTCCTGAGCACCCTGTAAGCACCGAACCGCGTTATCTCGGGAGGAACCTGGGAATCTTCAGTTTTAAAGAAATAACAGGGAACATGGATCCATTGCATCCAAGCTTTTTTCTTTCCAGTGCTTAGTAGTATTAGTCATAATCTCCAGATTATTGGCAGATTATTGGATTTTTCCTCAGAAGCTAAAACTCCCCATTTCTAAATCCAAAGTTTCCATATTTTTTAATGTGGGAGTTTTCTAGACAGGCTAAAACCTCCCAGATTTTGATGTGATATTTCCCAATTTTCAAATGTTGGCAGTGATTTCTCATTAATAAATATCTGCCATGGTAGATATTAAAAATCACAAAGGGCCATTTCTGCGGTGTGGGCCGTACTCAGCGAGCGGGTCCTGTCCTGCAAACAGCTTTCGTCCCCGGCCACGGCCCAGGGCCGGACACCGGTGTCAGGCAGGGGGTGGGGTCGTCTCGGTGGGCTTTCAGGGACGTACAACATCTGTTGCCACCTCACTTCATAAGTCAAGAGATTTTCTTCCCATTGACTTTTCCTTGGGATGGAGTTCTATCCAGAAAACTTGCACTGTCGGGCCTTTCCAAAGAGCAGAGGGCCACGTCATCAGCCTCTCCCTTTACGCGGGTCACACAGGGTCCTCTCCCCGCCAGGTGTTCCTGAACAAGCTGGTCAGAAGGAGAAGAGGAGTTCCTCGCTTCCCTCACATTCTTATTGGGAGAGAAACTTTACTAAACCAGGACACTTTGCCCTATTAGCACAACTGTCCGAAAAGTTTACAGAAGTGATTGGATCATTTGACTCAAGCTTGAATCCCAGTTATAACGGGAAAATAAGTGGGTAGAAAATCAAAGGAGAGGGGGTTGGCCATAAAGGGCATCCTTTCCACTCACTGGCCACTGCCACCTCCCCTGGTAAGTCTGCCACCTCGCACCGCCGGCTTACCCCACACACGAGCTGCAGCATGTCAGCCGTGAGCCCTCTAGGCCAGTATTAAATGCTCCTGCCTGGGAAGGGTGTGCTTTGCGATGCACAGGCCCTGACAAATGAAGGATGTATGGTAATGAACATGTCATTAGAGCAGAGTGTCTTGAATCACATTATAGTTTTGTGACATGCAGTCTGTCACGGAGCCCCCGGGTGGGCTACACGGGCGTCCCGGGCCGTCAGCAGCACGGCTGCCGTGAGGGTGTGATGAATAATGACCCCGGGAGGCTCAGACCTACTGGCAGGAAGGACATTCGGTTCCAAGGAACTCAATCATAGCAAGTTTGGGTTCCTTGGATAGTTGCCATCCACCCTTCAGGAGCTCTCAGGGATTAAATGTCCTCCACCCACAGCCCTGACTCAATTTGGCTCTGATAATTGTTCCTCTTCATAACACGAGACACCATATGGCGCCCTAGCAGGGCAGCTTGGCTCTCGGTTTTTGAAGCATACCGACAGGGGCGGCCCTTCTGCTAGGGCACTTGGGCTCCCCAGGAAAGTCTCCTTCCCTCCCTGGCTGTTTTGCTTACTTGTTATAGAGCACGATGTCTGGGCGCCAGATCTTTTCCGAGGGAATGTGAATTTTCTTCACGCCGCCATAGTCATCTGGATTCCATTTTAGGTTGTAATCTACCCATTGCTAGAAATGAAGACGCTTAGCTGATTAGAAAGCTCAAAACATTTTAAAAACAATGTAGGGTTGTCAAGAGCTCTGGTGGGTATGATACTTCAGATAGCAACAGAAACTGTGCTACCATAAGAAAGGCTGCGTTCAGAATTCAGCTTTCACTTTAGTTAGCAATTTAGTTACCAGCCAACACTTCTGCTGACTGGCTACGTGCAGGCGCTATTGTAAGCATTTCCTGATATTGGTCATTTCGTCCTCAAACAACCCTGTGAGGTTGGAATGGCCACTGACCCCATTTTACAGATGGGGAAACAAAGGTGCCCCCAAGTCATGCCACTGGGTGGTGGCAGATCAATCATGCCACAGTGCCCCCAGCCCCCAGGAGGGAGAATGTCCCTGCTGTGAACATCTTTCCTGAAGTAGGCAGCATCATTTTTCAAAAGTATATTTTTCTACATTATAAAAGTAATATATGGCCAATGCAGCATAACCGTAAATACACAATGTTATGGATTGCATTTTGTCTCCCCAAAACTCATATGTGGAAGTCCCAACCCCTAGTACCTCAGAAAAGGACCCTATTGAGAGGTAGGGTCTTTAGTGAGGTTATTAAGTTAAAATAAGTTCAATAAGGTGGGCCCTAACCCAATGAGTTAGTTACGAGAAGGGGACATTTCCAACAGAGGCACAGTCAGGAAGAACGCCGTGAGGACATGAACCCGGCCAACTACCTGCAAAGGAGAGGGGCAGGGCAGACTCTCGCCCACAGCCCTCAGAAGAACCCCTTCTGCTGATACCTCGACTTTGGACTTTTGGCTTCAACAACTGTGAGACAACATATCTCTGTGGTTTTAGCCACCCAATTTGTGGCTTTGTTATGGCAGCCCTGGCAAACTAATGCACACAGAAAAGGCACAAAGTAAAAACAAACACACACCAGCAAATGTGACCCATAATCCCACTGTCCCAAAATACTCACTGTACCGTTTTAGTATATATCCCTTCAATTGAAGTTGATTTACTCTGGGTCCAGGTTCAATTTCAGAGTGAATACAAACAACATAAATGCAACGGTCTCACTGAAATACCTGTTTCAGCCGAACGTTGGTTGTTACTATCTGATTCACTTCATCCTGAAAAAAGATAAGACCCCATCTTTAGGGGGCAGGGAAGGGAGTGAAGGGGAGGGTGCTCTGGGGTGAGACTGGGTGCCGTGGGGGGCCCAGAGGCCTCTGCTCTCACCACGCTGATGAGCTGTATCAGCTGCAGGCCCACGGTGACCTCCACTGCCTGGCGGTGGTCTTCCACTGGCCGCACCACGCTGTTGTAGTGTTCGAATAGCTTTGCCACCAGACGGGTCTCGTGTTCAGAGCCCAGGACGAGGCCGGCTGAGGCAGCAAATGACATGCACACTGTCAGACTCTGCTCCCCGCCTCCACATACGCTAACACGAGGAACTGAGGTGCGGCCAGCTAACGGGAGGCTCGCATCAGCCCTTGTCGAAGGGCTCCCAAACGCAGCTAGGGTTTCCTGGAGTCCCTTCCAAGCTCAGCTGCTGGTGTGGTCCCTTCCCAGTGGGGCGTGCCAGATTATCATGACACGTGTACTTGGGACAGAGGACATTTCTTAAGGCAGCTTCTGGCTGAATTGAGATTGCTAGAAACATGTGCACACGGGAAGAAAGATCCCCCAAACCTACTCTCAGCATTTCAGAGTCTGGGCATGGTGTAATGACCAGTCAGATGGGCTGGTCTCGGATGCTAGGGACAGCCGAAAATCAGTGCTGTTCACACCCATCAGGTTGGCCATAGTGAACAAAGTTGACAGTGACAAGTATTGGTGACACTGGAGAAATGGGGGCCCTTATATATTGCTGATGAGAATATAAATGGCGCAGTCACTGTGGATAACATTTGGGGGTCCCTCACACAAGTTAAGCACAGAGTTAGCATACAACCTACCAATTCCACTTCTGGGTGTATCCCGAAAGAACTGTTCGCACAAAAACTTGTACCTGAGTGTTCTTAGCAGTACTATATACAAGGGCTAAAAGATGGAAACAACCCAAACGTCCATCAACAGCAGGTAAGTGGATGAACAAGGTGTGGTATAACACCATTCAGTGGAATACTATTCAGCCAGAAAAAGGAATGGAATGTTGGCTCATACAACATGGATTCGCCTTTAAAACCTTGTGCTAGATGAAAGAAACCAGACACAAAAGGGCACATATTGTATGATTCCATTTATATGAAATGTCCAAAATAGGTTAGCCCGTAGAGATAGGGAGCAGATTAGGGGTTACCAGGGACAGAGGGACAGGGGAAGCGGGAGTGACAGCTAATGGGTACAGGGCTTCCCTTTGGGACCATGAAGAGATACAAAACTAGATAGTGGTGGTGGCTGCATAACGTGTTAAATGTACTTAATGCCACTAAATAGTTCACTTTAAAATGGTAATTTTATGTATGTGTATTTTACCATGGTCAATTTTATATCATCTGCATTTTACCATAGTTTTTTGAAAAAATCACTGCTGGTGGGTCCATGTCCCAGTTGTTATTAAGACAGTGCTTTGCTCACCTGGGTTTGCGCACGTGGGTTTGGGGCTCCTATTTGGAGCATGAGCGACCCCAGGGAATCTTGACTGAATTTTCTTTCAGAGTGAAGAGCAACATCATCAATATTCCTGGGGCTCACAGCCCTTCTATGGCCAGTGTTATGTGGTCCTCGCCAGCCTCCAGTGAGGCAGGCGGGCAGGCATTTTCGCCCGGGATTCTGAAAGGCTGGACAACTTGTGCAAGGCCATGCAGCTAGGGCCGAGCTGGGATGACAGCCCTGTCACTCTGCACTGTGCCCTGCACTAACTCCTGAGCGTACTGCGGGCTGTCTTGGAAACTGTACAACGTTATTCGTATTACAAAACGTGTTTCAGATTCCAGAGACTGCCTTACGAAGGATCTTTGTAACTCAAGCCTTGCGTGGATTGGGGACTGCTGGTTCAGGGCTGGGAGAGGAAGCAGACACACGATCCCTTTGCCCTGATTCATGTCACCAGATCTCCCCTTTCCACAGGTTATTGCTGAAATCCTCAAACCTCCTCCCTGGACCAAGACAGCTTGAAAAATTAAATGAAGAGATACTTTCTCTTTTTTCCCCAGGAATAACCTCCTACTTCTAAGACAGGTTATTACTTTTCTTTTTTCTTAAATTATTTTTTATTGATTTTGCTATTACAGTTGTCCCAGTTTTACCCCCTTTGCCCCCCTCCACCCCCACCCCCACCCCACTCCCTCAGGCCATCCCCAACCAGTGTTCCTGTCCACGGGTCATGTGTGTAAGTTCTTTGGCTACTCCATTCCCGATACTGCACTTTGCATCCCCAGGGCTCTTCTGTAACTGCCTGTCTGTACTTCTTACTCCCCTCACCTCCTGACCCATCCCCCTACACCCCCCTCCCATCTGGCAGCCATCAAATGATCCCTATATCTATGATTCTGTCTTTGTTCTTCTTGTTTGCTTAGTTCATTTTTTTAGATTCAGTTGTTGATACATACGTATTTATTGCCATTTTATTTTTCATAGTTTTGACCTTTTTCTGAAATATCATTTGTATCCATGCAGCTTAAGTTTGTCAACAAATAATTATAAAGTAAAAAGAAATTACTCTTCCTAATTTTATTAATAAAAATAACTGACATGTCCGCCTTACGTGCCGCTCTTCTGCATGCTTTATGTATACTACCTCTTTCCAGCCTCATAATGGGTGTGGCAGGCATTACTTTGGTCCTCGCTTTACAGAAGAGGAAACTCAGGCACAGAGAGGTTGAGTGGCTTGCCCAGGTTTCCTAAGCGGTGGGGCCAGGGTTCAAACCTGGAGCCTAGGCTCTCAGCTGCTATTTCTCATCTAGAACTTTGGATCAGCTTGAAGTAACCAATGTTGTGCCATAAGCTGAAATCATTTTCATCCCCCCAAAAGTGTGCTTTAATTAGCCTATAGAGCTTTATTAAAGGCCCTGTATTTGTTTTAACTCATTACATGCTTATAATAGTCCTATGAGGTAAGTCTTTATCCCTGCATTACAAATGAGAAAATTGCGGTTTGGACAGTTGAGTGATGTTTTCATGGTTCCCCACAGGACTGTTAGAGGCAGGACTGTGAATGGGTGGGCTGCCACCTGGGCCCGTGCTCTTTGTCACCTCCCTAAAGGTACATGTATCATTTCCATTCCGGTTTTTGAAGCTCTCGGTGCAGCTTCAAGCTGTCTGTTATGACCTCCCTGGACTCTCTGTAGGGAACCCCCGACCTAGCCTGCCTCTCCCTTTCTAGTTTCCAAGTTTCCTGAACCTAAAAGGATCCATACAGAGGTTTCATATGGCATCTCTCCAAAACCACCTGCATTTGAGGACGCTTCAGAGGAGCATGTTGTCCAAAGGCCCAGCGTTTGCAGTCACCGCATTGAGCCCCTGGGACACGGCAGTCCTCTGTCCCCCATGCCTGTCTATCCTGGGCCCCACTCATCCCGCAGGGTAGGGGACTGGCATGGGTCACTGAGTGTCTTGGTCGCTGAATTTGAAGCTGTTGCTTTGGTATTGCCTTGGGCTGCTTATTTTCAAGTGATGGTTTATTCCGGTTTGACAGGAAGAACATACTGGAAAGCAACAGATAGAGCAGATGGTGAGCATTATGTAGCAGGAAAACTATGCAGGCCAACCCCATGGCCCACTGGGGGGAGGGCAGGGCTGGGAGACGGGTGGGCACGGTCAGCAAGCCAGCGTCGCTCCTTCCCTCCTCTCCCACCTTGGCCGATAACAAGGGGCCTAGCTGCTTCCTTAATGAGTTTCTCAGGAATTTCCCAAAAGGTCTCCATTTCTTAGATTGGGTTCATTAGTTTTCTGTTCCTTTTTTTCCTTTTCAAAACAGGGTGGAGTGACAGAAACCTTACAGGACTTAAGGTCAGAAACATACAGTTCTATACCTAAATCCACTGTGAGCTGGAGAACTGGACCAATTCCCCACGGACTCAATGAATCACAGTAAGTACTTTCTTTAAAATGCAGAGTGTAAATTAATAACCATGCAGACGAATAAATAATGTCCAGGGCTCCCTGTTCAGCAAAATCATGCTTGCTCAGATGGTGTAACCTTAATTTGTTCGTCAGATGCTTGTGCACTCACTGTGTGCAAAGCGTGGTTTTAAGAGCTTTGAGACACTTGAAGGTGAATCTGACATAAGTCCTGTCTTCCTAGCCTCATGAAGACTGGCATTTGTCACTTACATAAATAGCTGTGAACAAGTTGGAAAGTAATATGCTGTAAGAGAGGTGGCAATAAAGTACTTGGGATTCTTGAGACAGAAGAGAGGAAAGGTTGTAATAAAAAATGTTGTATAAATAGAACAGGGATCATTATGTGTTAAGCTAACACAGGAAATGTATCCCTGATGTGAATGAGAATTTTGCCCACAAAGGATTGATTCTAAATAGGGGAACCCAACCAAAATGTTAAAGTTGTTTGCTTTTTTTTGTACCATACTGTTTCAATTTGTATTTTTAATGCCCACTGGGTTGGGCAAAAAGAATTCTTCACTAATCATCTTGGGTGATGCTCCTCTTGCCCTGCTGCTGTGTAATGTGCCACCTTTCGCACTTTCAGGCTGTTTTCTGACTGTGCACACAACAAGTGGGGTCTCCAAGAGACCACGATCCAAGATGTGTAAGCTCAGTGCTTTTGGGCAGGTCACTTCCTGTCTTCTGGCCTCAGCTTCCCTATAACACGAAACTGAAGACGTTGGAATGCCTCGCCCAGCTCTAAATTCACCAGTGGGAATTGATCCCAGCAAATCCTAGGGTTGATCTACATACATACGACATACTTTTTAAGGTAGCTAACCATGCATTTTTGGAGGTTTTTGGTTTCCTAAGAGATCTTCCAAGGATTTCTATGCACATCACTTAAGAATTTTCCCTGAGTGTAGTGTTTGCACGCGCACACACACACACACACACACCATCACCATCACCATCACCACCAGGCCAGATCTGGTTGGATCAAGTCCAAATCCCATAGGATAGAATTTATCTGAATGTATTCGGGTTTAGGCTATTTCCCTCAACTCTGCTATTGAAAAACATTGATCACAAAGCTCTTTCCCTCTTCTGCCCAGAAGGCCTGTCTGTCAGCGCAATGTTAGAGAAGCGACAGAATGCCAGCCGCCTGGTTTCCCGGCTGGGGTGATGTCACCAGTGAACTCTGGTGCGAAGCTATCACAAACATCTCCTGATTTCCTCTCCCGGAAGCGCGGGATTCAGGAGAGCGTTCAGCTGCTGTGCCGTGACTCATTCCAGAGCTGAACACAGGTCAAGGGCTCGCAAGGCTTTATGGTTTCAGTTCAAACCTCGGCCTTCTTAGAATAATGTACTTCCTCAAAGAAAAAAAAAGTAAGGAAGAATGCATTCATATGAACTTCTTTTAACTTCAGAAGTTGAAAAGCTACAAAATATTTCTTCTGGAGAGAATTTAATTACAAGTACGAATAGGTTTCTCTGTCCAGCACATGGAGCTGTCAGTCAATCCTCTCTATTATCAGAGCTCTCCAGGAGCGATAGAAGGGGTTGTTAGCCCCATTGTTTGCAGCGGTGAGTGGGCCCACTGAGTCCCGGTAGTCCCTGGAATTGGAAAGCTATGGGGGGGGCAGCGGTGGTGCTGAATGCGGTCGCACGGGCGCGCCAGAGGCCAGGCACTGATGGAGGGCGAGACCAGCACGTCTGCTTTGTAGCCTTTGACCAAGCAACTCCTATTTTATTTCGATAACACAAACGAGAAATCTTTATCCACAAACGCGATCAAGCCAGCATTGGTGAGAAACCGACGGCAGTCTCGGGCTGCTGATGCCCGCCACTCTGTGTTCCCAGCAAACAAGCAAGACTCTGGTTTGTGGGCGTCTGGTGCTTCAGCCTCAAAGGAGAGCCCCCCAACACCGGCACTTACCTGAGCAGAGGCCCAGGAGCAGGAGGAGCGGCCAGGGCTCCATGGGCTGGCTGTGGGCGCTGCTGTGGGCTGGCGGCAGACTGGCGGCCTGTGCTGCCGGCCAGCACTCTGGCTGGACACTTGGCTGCTGGTGGGTGTGGACGGAGTGTCGGCTCGGCGGAGCTATTGTTTTACACCACCTGTTTGTGGCCGTGACAGCTGGGCTGCCCAGGGCCCTGGAGGCCAGGGAGGCGCTGAGGCCTCACCCTGTTACAGAGTGCCTGTCTTTGCACAACTGCCACACCCTTGACACCCTTGAGTGTGAACTGCACTGTGTTTTACAGGCACCATGAGTCAGATCTTTAAAAAACTGACAGTAAGGAAGGACTTATTTTGAATGATGAGCAACCCTCCCCCTTTTGTGAAAACCAGAACCTGGCCGCTGTGGGTTGATTTGATTAGGGTCACTTGGTCCGAGTAGAGAGAGAGTCAGCTGTGTGTGCCAGACGCTGATCCGCCCAAATCACAGAAGTCCACATTCCGCACACACGGAATTCATCTGCTCTGGTTCGCGCGAGGCTGAGCGTGCCTGGGGCTCTGGTGGCAAAATGAACTTGAGAGGAGTGTGGCTGGCGCTGATCTGCTGCTGCAGAGGTCCAGGTTTGATGGCATTTGGTTTTAGCGGAGAAGGCGTCTTCCATAAGATTGGTTTTTCTGGCTTCCAGAGTGGCTGTTCCAACCCCCCTCTCTGTATCAGGCAATGCCTGTCCCACAGCGGGCCATTAGCCGGAGCAAAGTGCCCACGGCCCGCGTGCTGCTATTCACGCGAACAGTAATCAATGGCGAAGCATCCTGCTGCGAAAGCCCGGTGCCAGATTCCCGCTCCCTTCCACCCAGTCCGTCCTCCGCCTGCGCTCACTAGGGAAGCCGAGAGCAGTGGCTCAGCCTTTCAATTCCTTTGTTAAAAAAAAAAAAAAAAATCCTAAAAGCTAGCAGGTAGTAATTGCTCAGCTTGAGAGGTGGTTTTTCCTTTGTTTTTACCACAGCAGGGAAGAAGCTGTTAGGTAAAGGCACCCAGCTTGTTCCTTCTTTCCTTCCTTCCTTCCCGGTGGAATCAGGTGAGGAAGGCCCCTCACCTCAAGCCCAAGGACAGCATTCTGACAAACTTCCCACTCCAGTGAGTCCGAATAATTAGAGAAAGGAGTTGGAGGGGAGAGGGGAGAGCTGAGAGTTTACATTTACGGGGTTTTTTTTCTGTTTAAAATTATGGGAGATCAGCTAATTGTCTAGTAAAATATTGGTTCTCTCCCTTCAGCACGGCCCTGCACTGTGACTGCCTAGGAGTTATCCCCACCTCCACCCCAGCACACCTCGCGGCTTGCATCGAGGTGAGCGCATGTGGCTGAGTTCTAGAAAGTGAAATGTGAGAAGAAATTTTATGAGACTTAAAAGGACCGAGCCAGAGCCATTTGCTTTCGTGGCGCCATTTGCCGAGCAGGCCTGTGACCTTGTTAAACACGACTGCCATTTACTCTTCTCAGCTTGTCCCCAGGACTGGAAATTACTGGAAAGCAAGAACAGAATGTGACTAACTGCTCCCTACAGCCACAGGCAGGAAATAACACTGAATGAACTTGAGCCTCATGTTACAATGCTCCCATTAGCCCAGGGGCCTCACAACAGCACCCCTCCCACCACCGGTTTTAATCCAATTATAATTCAACACAAGCTCAAAGCCCCCACCCCACGATGCTGGTGTCTCTCTCTACACCATGCCCCTCTCCTCTCTTGGAGAGTGAATAAAAGCTTTACTCTGCACTTTCTTCTCTTGGTGAATTCTTTCACAGCCCGCCTCACTGGCCACCCTAACAAGACTCACAAACCTCCACCACAGCTGTGCATGCTCTTGTCATCTTCTGATGCCAGGAATGGACATGACTCCCCAGGACAACCTTGGAAACCATGTGTGGAAGGGGGCTTTGCTTTTGACATCCTGGATCTTGAATGATTTTGTGGAAGAGGACACCTGTTGTCCTGGTCACCCAGCTCTCTTTCATGAATGACAACAAAAATTTCATTGTGTTAAGCCATTGACATTCTTGGGTTTACTTGTTCAGAAGCTAATATTACTGTCATTAATATGAAATTCACTCCCTTGCATTGGGGTCCTGTGGTTATGAATAAACCCTAAAATATGGAGCACTGCAGAGGAAGGCAAGAAAACTGGTATTGGAGGCTGAAAGGGTGAAGACTCATGCTATGCAACACAGGATTATTTAATAAAATTGCTCCTTTAATTAGTGAGCAAAGTGTTACCGAGCCTGTGGCTAGCAGCAGAAGAGGTGGAAAACCCAAAGTTAGTGCATATAGCTTCTGAATGGCTTTGCTTAGTGAGTCAGTACAAGGGAGAGTGAAACTCGGGAAAGAAATGGCTGGTTCAAGAGCAGAAATGAAAGGGAGTAGAAGGAGTCCAGAACTCTGGAGCTTCTGTTTTGAGCCCCAAAGGGTACGTGATCACAAAGAGAAGAGACTTTGGGCAGCAAAAGCCCATTGAGAATGCTCATGAAGCAGACGGTTCCACCACTGCAGCAAAGATCAGTTCAAGGGTGCTTTCTTCACACTCAAGCCTATTTTCTCCAGACGGCTTCGAGATGATTGCCCTTGAGTTGAAGGAGAGGAATAGAGGTTCCAACGAAAGACGTTAATCAAGCTTGAGAATGAAGACCAGGAAAGAGCCCTGTGTGTACACACTGTCACATGGAAATGACTGCAAACAAATATTTCGGGAGCTTGCTAAGTGTTTGAAGGAATTGTATTGCCAAAGGATTCATGAACCCAGATTACGAAAACTCGGGTTACTCAAGCCTTAAAACAGTTCTTGGGAACCGCACACTTGCATTGGCGGAAATCAGGCCACCCTGTCTGCACAGGCTCCCAAGAGGGCACACTCCCCACTGTCACTTCAGGTTTGGCCTTGGAGGTGAAAGGCTGAGAAAGAACCTCCCAGGGGCAGAGCCAGGAGCCACAGGGGCAACAAGGGAGATCCTCCCAGAGAGCAAAGTCAGGGTCTAACCAAGGAGGTGCTGCAGACCCTCTCAGGAACACGCATCTCTCTGTGGCTCTCAACTCTGCTTGCTCTGCTTACTGCCCACACCCGCCCACGCCCGTAGCCCTCTGCCTGAGGGGTCGTTTTTCTTTCTGGCGACAGGAACACATGGGCCAAGTTACAAGTGCAAAAGAGTTAATGTCCCCAGAAATGGCCTTCAACCCCTGCAAAAGGAACAATGCCCCAGCTTCCTCACCCCCATAATGGGGTAACTGAGGCACACTATGCTGAATGGGATTGAGTCCCTGTTACGTGTGGTGGAAATAGCTTGATAACTCTCCCTTTACTGGCTTCCTTCTCTTCTCTGCCTCACTCTCCCCACCCCTTCCCCCGCCCCCAGCCCCTGCCTGCCACCTCTCAGATAAACTCCGTACAGGGGCTGCTTCTGGGGAAACTCAAATTGAGACAGAATTCCTCCCACTCTCTGGGCAGGGGTCTTCCCATTGGTGTAAATGGGTGCCTTTTCCACATTTCTAGAAACCTCCCAATTCTTTTCTGGAGGTGAAAAGTAGACCAAAAAATATATTAAGGCTTTCTCAGAAGTAAACCTATTTTTTTCCATTGAAAAGTTTACTATTCAGGTAACTTAAATTTACTCTAGAAAAATTGGAAAACAGATGAACAAAAAGAAAAATGTTTACTCACTGTCCTTCTACCTAGAAATATCCATGTCAATAGATTACTTTACACCTATTTCCATGGATATAAAGTAGACCTTTCCATGTGTGTGTCTGTGTATGTATATGCATATGTGTACTTCATTACCCAAGTCCCTACCTCATGTTACTTAAAGTCAGAAGATTTCCTTTAATTTTTAAGCTTTTGTGGATTAACCACTGCTAGGGAAATGCTATTTTCAGGAAATTAGTCTTTTTCCAGCTTTATTAAGGTATAAGTGACCAATAAAATGGTAAAATATTTAAAGTAACAGTGTGATGCTTTGGTAGGTATTGTGAACAGATCCCCCCCACGCGTTCATTTATTAAACTGTTTTTCATTGAGTGTCACTACATACCAAGCACAGCTCTAAGCATTTGGGATACATCGGTAAACACAACAGACAAAGATTTCTGTTCCTCAGGAACAATGCCTTCCAGTTGGAGAAAATAAATGGACAAATATGAATATAGTTAATGAGGAAAATTGTTTAGTATCTTGTTGGGTGAAAAATGCTATGGAAAAAAGAAAAAGTACGGCAGTGTGAGGGGGTCCAGGACAGCTGGAGAGGGGGTGGCTTCTCTGAGAACGAGGCATCTGACAAAGACTTGAAGGAGGCGCAGATATCTGTGGGTGGGCATTCCAGGCAGAGGGACGATCCCTAGAACTCCCTAAGGGGAATGGGCCTCGGGTGCTCAAGATGTAGCACAGAAGTCAGCCCGGCTGGCGCAGAGTGAGTGATGGGGACGTGGCCGGGAGATGGCGCCAGAGAGTAGCCAGGGGAGCAGGGGCGCAGCACACCTCGTAGGCTGTCGCTCTGTGTGAGATGGGAAGCCTCTGCAGGGTTTTGAGCAGAAGAGTGACGTGATCTGACATATGGTGTAAAAGGGCAACTCTGACTCCTGTGGTGACAAGTGGCTGCCGGGGAGACAAGTTAGGTGCCGCTGCAGCCATCCAGGGGCAGACAGCAGTGGACTGGACCAGAGTGGTGGCAATGAGGGCGGTGAGAAGCAGTTGGATCGGGGAATGCATTCTGGCACTAGGGCTAACAGGATTTTCTCAAGGATCGGATCTGGCTGTGAGAAACAAAGGATGATGATTAAAGATGATTTGCAGGGTTTTAGCTCGAACATCAGGAAGAATTTAGGTGCCAACAAGTGAATTAAGACAGGCTGTGAGTGAAGCAGGTTTTATGGAGGAGCAGGGCGGGTAAGCACGAGTTCTTTTAGGGATGTGATGAGTTTGAGATGTCTATTTGTAATGGGGAGGCAGTTGCATTTATGAGTCGAGAGTTTGGGGAAAGATGTAGGCTAGAGTAGATGGTGCTGAAAGCCATGGCTGGATAAGGTCAAAGGAATGAGTCTGGAAGAGAAAAGAACTAATGTTAAAAAACTGGGAAGAAGAGGAGGTGGCAGCCAGGACTCAGGAGGAAGTATGCGGCAGGAGGAGAGCTGGGAGAGGCTGGACTCCAGAAGCCAGCTGTAGACAGGAGAGTGGGGGCGTCCGCTGTGTTCAAGCTCCTGATGGAGCCACGAGGTGAGGACAGAGATGACTGCGGTCTTAGCGACATGAAGGCCACGGTGACCTTGACATGCACAAAACCTCACTGGAGAAATCAGAGGGGCTTTACTGCAAAGCGTGACAAAGAAGTGAGGTGATAGTGGGTGGGGGATGTAGGGTCAATAGAAGTGATTGAAGTTTCTGTTTTCTGCCCTTTTTTGGAAGGGGAAAAATAACAGCATATTAGCATATGATTATAATGATCCAACAGTAACAATAAAAATTCATTGCATACTGGAGAGCTGCAGGAAAACACATATAAAATGTTTTCATAAATGGGATTTACTGTAATACTTTTCTGTAACTTGCAAAATACATAATAAATATGTCTCTAGTCAAATGATGTGGCTCTAATCTTCATTACTAGTGGCTGCAAAATATTCTATTTTTGGATTGTACCATAATTTGTTTAACCAACACTTTATTACTGGATATCTCAATGTATCCTGGGTTTGGGGGGTTTTTTTGCCTTATAAACGATCATGCAGTAGACATCCTTATACATATAAATCAGCCCAATATTCTGATTGCTCCCTTCCAATAAACTCCTAAAAGTAGAATTGTTGGGCCATACAATGAAAACACTTGAAATAATTTTAATGCATATCAAATAGCCCAAACCTCCATTTTAGTATCAATCAAACTCATGTAAGCCAGCCCTTACGGCAATTATATTTCTCAATAATGCATGTCACAGCTGTGCACTGTTGTGTTTATCTGTGCGATTATGTGCTAAATGTCTCTCTCCCCCAGACTGTGAACCAGTGACGGCGGAGGTGGCACCTGCTTTTGCTCACTGCCTTCTCCTCAGCTTGAGGGCCTGCGCCTGTCACACAGTAGGCATTCATTCAGTCTCTGTTCATGAGTGAATGAATGAAACGCTTAGCTCAATGAAAAAGGCACACGATCACACTGGATAATGTCATTGGGGATAGAATGAGGTGTGACTATTAATCACAACCAGTGCCTTGCACAGTACTTGGTACACAGCTTCAAAGGTGTTTGTAATTGACTAAGTATGTATTACAAGAATGAAGAGTACCGCTTTTATTCAATATAAAAGTCCCCCTTCTTTTGTGGTTTAACTAATGAAAGTATTGTGGCTGCTCCCAAGGTCACTCCTTTGGAGAAAATACTCCGTCTAAGCCTATATTTTGATGCAGCTCCCAGGAGCCTGGCCACCTTTCCACCCCTTCCAAACCCTCCTGTTTCCAGTGCTGGGCACTTCCTCCCAGTGGCCAGCAGGTGGCAACAGATGGTTATTAAAGTGGCTGCGGAGCTTTAGAGGCTGTCTTTATGGGGTGTCTCTCCTGGCTAGAATACCACCTGTGGTCCCCAGGGCCCGTCAGGGCACTGTCCACATGAAAAAGTCCTGCAGGCCAGCCAGCGGGTCCCTTCCTGGGGGGCAGGCTGCTCAGGGCCATTCCCAGGGACCCCTGGAGCAGTGGTCTCCCCTCAGAAGAGGAAGGATCAGGGGCTAGCTCATAGCCTCTGCGAGAGCCCACCTCTGCTTGTCCATTTTGCAGGGCTCACAGTTCTGAGGGACTCCAGAGCTGACAGCTAGAGAGCCAAATGAAATTCACCCAAACATCTGGACTTCCTCAGGCTCCGGGATCTTATCCATCACGCAGGCTGACCTGCCTCTGTCATTGTCTCAGTCCGACAGAAATAGTCAGTTTCTTTTGCTGCTGCTGCTTTTTTTTCAGTCTAAGCTCAGTGCCTTGCAGTTCAGGCTGCTAGTCTGGGTAGTTATTGGATCTGTATTCACTGGGTTTGCTGCACAGACAAAACAGGTGGCTGCCCACCACGTGGGTCCTCTCCAGGGGGGTGCTGGTGTTTTCCAGGGGCAGAGATGGATGTGCCCTTTCCTTTGTTCCCTGGAGAGGAGGGGTAGGGAGGATGTCACCATTTGCTGCAGTCCTGCTGTCCACCATTTCACCGTCATGGCAACCAGGGGGAGGGTGTTAGCGTGATGTGTCCAAGCTCACGTAAGTCACAAGCGGCAGAGCTCACCACAAAAGCAATCTCGTGTTTCCGATCCCAAATATGGCACTCCGTCCACCCCACTTGTGGTCCAGACTGCACTCCCAGGAGCCCCTCGGAGTGACCACAGGAGATGGGAAGGTAGAATGCGGACGCGTGGCCCAAGGGGCAAGGCTTCTTGCCTCCCACCCTCGCTTCATTTAGAGCAATTGCATTTTGATTTTTAAAGAAGAAAGATCTCTCACCCCCTATATTTATATATGGTATAAAAAGGAAAGAAATCTGAGAATCCCCTCACAGGACATATGGTCTCAGGTACCTTCTGCCCCCCTGACACTGGGTAGAAGTGTGAACCAGGTTCCGTGACTCTAAGACAAGGCAGAGCTTACGGGACCTGCAGCTCCAGGGTCGAACCACTTGATTAGTTCAGGAAGTGCTCCGACAGCAGAATTCTTCTGCAACCAGCTTCTCATCTTCCCTGGGACAGACAGAATCAAGGGCAACAACTCTGCTGCACACTCTGACATGTACCCTACGCCTTCCCTCGGCCCATAGCAGAGTGTGCTTTGAACTTTTCTTGGCCAGGCAGAGTCTGGATGATAGCGATGTAGAGGAAAACTGAAGAAGCCTGGGAGGCCAAGTGGAAAGACCAGTGACCTGAGGGCTGAGGGAGTGGAGAGAGAAAGGCATCAGGCCCGGTCCCTGGAGCTGTTAGCAAAACAGGTGGAGAGAGAACAGGAGACTGAGAGACAGTGGTCCAAAGAGTATTTTCAAGGAGTTTTTTTGGATGTTTAACACACACTCCTACCTGTGACACTTCCTCAAGAAACAGAAAAGGTTTGATTTGAATCCAGGTATGTTTTTAGGCAGGTCTGCACCAGTGCCAGGACCGGACCACGCGGGACCCCGGGTTTAGGTCGGGCGCACAAACCGCAGTCTCCGCTGTGGTCTGGCCGACGCATGACCAGGAATGTGTTCGCTCCGTTTCGTCTGCTGCCCGAGTTTCTACTCTGAGAGGTGCTATCAAACACCGTTATTTGCTTGTGTTCCCTAAGTAACTTTCAATTAGTCTTCATTTGGACCAGGAATGTTCTGCTGTTGACGTGAGGACAGAAATTATCAAAAATAAAATTAATAAAGAACTCACTTCAGAAAAAACTTGCACCAATAGAGTATTTTATGATATTTATCTCAGCAAAGACATAATTTAAAGTTTGTTTTTTAATTGGTTCTCAAAGCAACGATTGCATTGGTAAAGAGGTCACTTAAATATTTCTTTTCATGTCTCCTGTATTTTTTACAATGGAATTTTAAAATTACCTTTCAGTAGAATTACCTGCGTTGGTACAAGAAATGCAGTCCGATCAGCAACTGTCCAAAGCCTTTGAAACTTCTTGTCTAGCTGAGTAATTACTATCTTCACTACACAGTGAAAACTGATGAGCAAGAGTCCTTTCGCCTAAAAAACTGCCAAGGAGAAGAGCTTGTCAGGGCTCCCAGAGTATTGTAAAGCAGGCAGTACAGACAGTACAATATTGAAAAAATATTGTTGGAGTTGTAAAGTCGAGTCTCTCTGCTTCCCTGGCCTGTCCTTGAAGACAATGATGCGAGTTTCCCTCTAACCATTAGTGCATTTTTCTAACAAAGACTCACACGTCCTCTTGGCTAAACAGTGGCCAGATTTTAAAGGGCCAGTAAAGTTGGTGCTGGTCTTCTGATTACTCTTGGGTGAAACATCTGGCCAAGATCAAAGGAGATTCAGTGAGGGTTTGGACAGGTCAGTGGAATATGCTGTGAGGAGTTTGCATGTGAGACTAACCCCAGCATGCTCTAGCGTGGGCCAGACACCTCTGCACGCACAAATGCGTGAGAGGGTTTTAGTGAAAAGCCTGCAAATAAATTTGCCAAGTGCAGTGTTCAACTGGAATCTTGTCTACAGCCTCGTTTTCTCAAGTACTGTGAAATTTGGTCTTGGGACCACTTAGCTAATTACATGTTACAAAGATGGGCCTTGTATGTTACAGCACAACTGACAGAATTAGCAGTTCGGTGGAAAAGAGTGTGGATGGGTTTGAATATTTATGGGGATTTAACTTCTCTGTTAGAGGGGCCTTATAACAAATTAGAACATGCACGTCAGCTCCATAATTATCTAGCTAGACTTTTAAAGATGAACTAGCCAAGACTGAGTTTTATTCAAATACTATTTCATTTGTCATACTAATTTTTTAAAAGATTTTATTTATTTCTTTTTAGACAGAGGAGATGGGAAGGAGAAAGAGAGGGAGAGAAACATCATGTGGTTGCCTCTCACACGTCCCCTACTGGGGACCTGACCTGAAACCCAGGGATGTGCCCTGACTGGGAATCAAAGCAGCGACCCTTTGGTCCGCAGCCCAAGCTCAATCCATGGAGCTACATCAGCCAGGGCCTGTCATACTAATTTTAAGTACATTAGCCCACTGTATGGCCATCAGAAACACTATTTAAATTGCCAACATCTAGGTACCTCTTCTCTGGGCAGTGACTCAATGCATGGGGGGGCACTAATTTCGTTTTGTCATGCCCCGGGGGTGTCTGGAGCTCCTGGATAGATATGGTGCATTTGCCTGGGGCTCTGATTCTACTTGAAGACTTGGAGAAAAAAAAGAATAATCATTTTAACCTTTTATTTAATATGCTGCCAATTCTTTATTTCCTATGCTGTGAAGCAAGCAAAATTCTGCATTAACTATGTTATGACTGAAACCCAAATGTTGGGTAATACTTAGAGTGATAGAATAACAACTTATAAAGGAAGAAGCATGTTTAGCTGTCAGAGTTCCAGCCAGAAACCAACTAGTGATGCTGAAGGAAAATATATGATGACATTCGTCCTGGGAGAGTGGTGGGACAAAGCCCTACCCCTCCTCCAGGTGAGGCAGCCCAGAGCTGCTGCTCCCATCTCCTGTCAAAGTCCTCGGTCACTGGGCAGGGGCTCCAAGACTACTGGAAGGAAAGGAAACCTCCAACCCAAGGGCCCAAACTGTTAGGTGAGATGATAAAGCACCTGGACTGGCTGAGCGTGGGCAGAGCCATTAATAAGGTTTCCTCCTACCTCAGCTAAGCCTGCACTGGGCAGAATCCCTGGCTCAAGGACATCCTCTAAGAACCGGCCCATTACTCTCCCAGACCTGGCCACGGCACCTCCCAACTCCTGATGCCCAATTCGCTGCCTTTGATGGGGACCACTCTATAGCACCCATAATGGTACCCCCACCCTCGCCAGCCTGCCCACTGTGGGCAACACAGCCTGGCTCAGGTCCAGGCCTAGCCTGAGAGAGAACTCCTGCCCTTGACCACGATCCAGGCTTCCAGTTCTTTTCTTTATGTGGTTCACTCCTAGGGCTACAGACTGGGTTCAACTAATGAAGAATTTAAAGTCGAATTTTTCTGCGAAAATGCATATGAATGTGGAATTCACATGAATGTCTGAAGTTGTTTGTGGCCCTGTTAGCAACCCCTGGGCCCCTGGGGGACCCGCTCATCTTCCTCTGCCATTCGAGCGCCACCAGCAGGCACGTTTGAGAAGTGAGACTCTGGGGTGCAATGCTGCAGAGTGAAGGGGACAGCCCACATGGGAAGTCCGCCCCAAAGTGGAGACAAGGCTCTTCAGAGGGTGCTCGTCCTGCTGGAGTCAGGAAATTCCACCCCGTGTGCACATCTGGCATTCCAGCTGTGCCTCTACCCCACCTCCCGGTCTGTGCAGAATGTCAGAGGAATAAAACCTTTCTTAATGAGCTGACAGTTTTGTGGGAACTGGTCCGTTTCTCTTTTTCTGTAATATTATTTTCAGAAGTACTTAAAGTTGTTTTGGTGAAATTCACTTTATATGGCTTGTTTTTCACTTCCAGAAAGATAAAGCCAGCGTGGCTGGTGCGGAGGAGCCGAGGAGCCGGACCTCCGAGAGCAGGGGGCGGGACCTGGGCGAAGGGGCTGCACTGTGGTCGCTGGTGCCCAGGCCGGCAAGAGAAGCCTGTCTTAGCCGCAGGCTGTCACTGAATGGAGGGGTCTGAGGATGACCAGGGCCTCCTCGTCCTGGGTCAACAAGAGCTGTCCTGTTACCTGGCCTTTCCCCCCTGCCTCCTGCCCCAGGCCTTTCACAAAACGTTTGGGTGGGAAAAAATGCCCCACAAGGGTCACTGATTCCAGTCTGAAGGTGAAAGTCTTTGGTTCCAGCCAGAACAGTTCCAGGCCCAATTTCAATTACGTCCAGAGGAGGGTTGAAGGACCTGACGGCTCTCAGAGAGCCCCTCAAGCCTGGCCTCTTAAAAACATGCTTTTCTGGAGACTGATCTTTGACTTCTGTTTCCTACAGAAGAATAATTAGCAGCTGGAGGATTGTGCTTCTGTGTTCATTTCTATTTAGGAGGCTAATTCACACATCAGCTAAGGAGGATCTTGTGCCTTTTCAGAGCTGTCACCTTAGGAATGTGTTTCCAGGGTCTGGCTCTGTGACAGGCACCCCACCCCTCGGTCACACAGGACAGGGTGTATATGACCCTTTTTGCCCTAAGCTGCAGCTCTCTCTCAGAGCCTGTGCATGAAGACTGACGCGTTGCAGATGGCAATTCACCCGAGGTGGAGACAGATCATCTGCCTCCTGCCACAGGGCTGAGGAAGAGCGTAGAAAGAGTCAGGGGAACTAAGCTAAGAAAACAAGGACAATGGGTTTGGCTAATTCTAAGAAAGAACCAGAAGCAGGTCCTGGGAATGGGAGGCCATTGTCAGAGACCCAAGAGAGACACACCAGGGAGCTTCCTGGGCATGGACCCGAATCATTCCATGGGGCCTGCCATCAGGGAGAACACTACATGCATTCAAGGATAAGAGGCTGAAGGAAAAACCTGGCTGCCTGTGTGTGTGTGGAGGGGGCTGGTTATGATGAAGCTGTGGGGTGGGGGTGGGGGCGGGAGTGGGGAGCTAGAGAGAGAGAGCCATTGGGATTAAGGGGAAAACTCAGCAAGCCAGGCAGTGCTGGGCTCTACCAGGACCTGTGACCACTCTAGTTACAATGTCCTGAAATTTAAAAAATAAATCAGTTTTATCTCCCCAAAGTTAGCTGCCTGTTCAGGGTCTGCCTTTATGCTCTCTGCATTTGCATTTTTAAAGCCAGGCTTTTCTCCAAAACTCCGCCCTGGCAGGAGATCAAGGGAGAGCCCCGTGCTCTCCAGCTAATGGTAAAATTTCTCAGTGAAGCTTTCCCAGCATCACCCAGAAATAACCCAGAATTAGCAATCTGGCTTCATCAACCGCAGCGCATGCCCGCACACGCAAGCCGTGCACCTTGTCTCTCCCCGCGGCGGAAGGACTCCCACGGCCTGCGTGGGCAGATGGAGCACAGCAGAGCACGCCCGAGGGCTTTTCTCTATTGCTGCCCGCAGGCCTCTACGCCCGGGCCTCAGAGCCCTCCCTGCATCCCCAGAACAACAGCCCTGCCCCTTGCCCCAGTGCTGCGGTTAGGTTATTTTGACATATTCATCCCCAACACATCATGATGAAAGGCAGGAAATGTGCAATTTCACTTCCCATAGCAGGAGTGGTCGGACCACATTGTATCACATTTATAGGCTGGTCATGGGATCCTGGAGGCAAACACAGCGCAGGGCGACTGACCTCAGGCGCAGGCTGGTCTGGCCCGGCTCCCGGGGCCCCTGCTGCCTGGAAACCTGCTCCCCGGCGGACTGACCGCAGCCTTGCTCCCTCCCACCGCGGCCTGTGACGATGGCCACCTCTTCAGAAGGGCACTCTCACTGGGGCTCCCCTCTGCCCAGAGGGAGCCACGTGCCCCAGACAGAGCCTACTTCCTCCAACCCACTTCCAGGCCCGGGGAGCCTATTTCTGAGCCAGTAATGTGGAGCTTTCCATTCCCATTTCCCTGTGAACAGGAAGTGACTCCAGGTCCTCGGGGCAGAGGTTTGGAAACCCCCAGTATTCTAAAAATGTGGCAGGAGTTGACCTAACAAGACCCTCAGGGGGAAAAAAAAAAGCCAAGGCCTCACTGTTTTCCGGAGTGTCAGTGGCCCCTCCTGCAGCACCCCAGCCAGCCAGTCATCTGTAAACGCACCGTCTTCTCCAGGAGACACAAGCAAGCGTCACTTCCACCTGTGCTCAGGGTGTTACAGCATTGGAAGGATGATCTGTTCTGGGCTGGAGAAAAACCTGGCGGGAAGAATTCCCCTTCTCCTGCCCCAGGTGTGTGCCACGTGGCTGTGTTAGAGGGCAGTGGGGATGGGCGGGTGTCCATTTCCTGGCTTTGGTGCAGTGAGGCCAAACCCTCCACCACCAGGCTGCAGGAAGAGCGTTTGCGTTTCATTTCCTTGGGGGTGATTTTTTAAAGTGGCTCTAACAGGCCTGACCACATTCACACGTGTTTCCCGGGAAGCAGGGGAATGGGAAGTGCAGGGAAGCCAGCTTGTGCGGGGCCCAGGCAACGCTCTGCTGCTTGTTCAACAGACGCCTGCAAAGACAGGCACTCAGGGACCATAATGTCCTTTTGTGCCTTTGTCTGGGGCAGTTCATTAAGGTAGAGACCACCTCAGCATTGACAGGACAACCCTGTTCTGTGTGTTCCTGGGCAACATAATTGACTACAAAACCTTTTAGCAATGTCACTGCTGCCAGATACAAACCCAATTAGCAGCAGAGTTAACTCCGATGAATCCTGGGAACATGGAAATAGCACATTCTACAGCTGATCAGACCCATGGAACGATGACATGTCTGGATGTCTTCCGGGAGCCGGGGTCCCAGGGACCACAGGCACTGCAGTCTCAAAGAGCCCACATGCTCCACTGACTCCAGAGACCCCTTGTGGGTAATTACACGGCCTTCGAACTGTTAACGGTTCGAGGCCAGCTTCTGTCTGCTCCAGGCATCTGGGCTGGGAGCATCGCAGTCAGAGTCATTCAGAAGAACTTATTAGGTCTTAATACAAGTACAGCCCCTCGGTGCCCACCCCCCAATACCCTCCCCACAAATCTGAACGGATTTAGAAACCTTTTGTTTCTTGTTACCCAACTCTTCTCCCAAGGACTAAGGAACCATGTGTTCCGACTCTCCTGAGAGCAGAAGCAAGCCAGTCACTTCAAGGGCACCGTGGGACGCTCTGCCCACCTACACGTCAGTTTAAATAATTAACGGTGCCAGGAGGGGGCTACAAGTACGTGCAGAGAGAAAAGTACCAGTGCAGATGGGCAAGCACGAAAGGAAACACTTGCCTGGTTTTCAAATTGTTATCATACTGGGATTATGGTGATTATTAATCATGGCAGGGTGGGCCGTCGTGCTGGAAAAGGCACTCTACGTCCTGGGCACCTTGCTTTTAGGAATAAAAGTCCATTTAGAAATCACCTTGGGACTAGAGCAGCCGGGCCTGAGTCAGCCAGTCAGAAGCCAGGCAGGAGGGATCCGGTTCAGGTGCCACTCAGGGCCTCACACTTTACAACAAGCCTTCACGTGTCCTCAACCACCCATATGACATGTCACCTCTCAGCCTACTCCAAGACCAGTGGGAAAAGCCCTCAGGTGGAGGAAGCCCAGCTATGGGCATAACAGGGGGCTGCTGCCAGGTTTAAAGGCATTTCTCCTCTTCATTTGGTATGTGGGGTGCTTGACAGGCAGAAAGCATTTGGAAAGCAGTAGGGTAAACATGTCTGGAATCAGGGCCCAGCAGCCCGGGGAGTCAGCTAGAGCTCTCACCTGTAAACAACAGAAACCAACACTGCTGATTTAAAAGAAAAGGAGTGTGTTGAATGGCTATGGGATGGCCCAGAATTAAGGGAGGGCTGGCTTCAGAGCAAGCTTGGGAACACAGAGGCATGAGCCGAGTTACAGCCAGGCCCACAGGCAAAATCACAGAACACCAGCCCTGCAGGGTCCACCCCCTCTGCTGGTGACTGCTGGGCATCACAACTCCTCCAGGTACTGCTGGGGCTGGACCTGGCCACTGTGGCTGGAACAGCTGCCTGGGGGCCCTGCAGACACAGGGCCCCACCCCTCTGCCTCAGTTCTTCTTCCTGATTTGTCACAGCTCTGGGTTCTCACGAAGTCCAGGGAGCCCCCAAATGGTCAAGGCTGACCCTGTGCCTGTGTCCCACTGCAAGGTGATACACACCCATCTGCCTGAGTATTGAAGCCAATTCTCCCAGTTTCCAGAAGGGACACTTCATGAGCTTTCATGGAGATGAAAGGAGACGGCATCCTGACCCTTGGAGTCTCTCTGATCCTCTACCCAGGCACCTTTGTGTCCGAGCCTGGTAGCCCATGTGGTGGATATCCAAGCCCTTCCCTTCTCTTTCTCAGGCTGTGGCCATTTTTATATCTCTTTGTAGAACCTCCATGGTGATAGATGGGCATATGAGGCAAAACCAAATGTGCCATTGCTCTGGGGGGAGTTTGCAGGGGGCAGGGCGTAACTTGGGGTCAACTACAGGCATAACCTGGAGATATTGAGGACGAGGTTCCAGCCCACCATAACAAAGCAACTGTCACGTAAAGCGAGTCATAATCTCTTTGTTGGCGGAGGGTCTCACCTTCAATTTGTAAAGGACGCCATATCTGTGAAGTTCAATAAAGTGAAGCTCAATAAAACAAGATGTGCCTGGAGCGACCAAGGCAAAGGGGAGCACTGGTTAGACAGTGCTAAGCACCTGTCAAAACTCTCGGTCCCAGTGTATAATCAAACTTCAGCTGGGGCCTGAAGCCCCCACGGGGAGCAGGAAAACCTCTACCAGCAAGGAGACAGACAGCATTTCGGATGCAGGATGGAGCGGTGGAAGCCAGAGTTCTTCCCCAGCAAGGTAGGAAGAAAACGGAGTGGGCTGGAGAATGCTGGGAGATTTTGAAAGATTATAACAAAACTTCTGTTTATCTCCTTCCCAGCTTCTGCAGCCGGTCTGCAGTTGGGATAAATTCAGCACAGGAGGAAAACTTTCCTCCCCCTCTCGCCTCCCATTTTAGGTGAGAGGAGGAGGTGGCATGGGGGATAGAGAAGGATCTAGCAAGCTCACCAGCTGGTGCTGTGCGTGGCTAGGCTGAACAGAGAGAGTGAGCTCAGCGCCCCCACAGAAAGGGGCTGAGACAGGAAAGAAGAGGTGCCCTCTCTCTTTTCTCCCTTTCCCTGTCTCCTTGGAATCGGGTTGGTCTCAGTCATGGAGGGAGTAGGGTCCCCACAGTGGGCACATCCCAAGCAGAGCCCCAGTAGCCAGGCTCAGGGCAGCAGCTCCTGCTGTGGGCGCATGTTTAGAGTACAGCATTGCTTTCAGAAGGACCCACTTGAAATGCAGCCCCGTTGCCTGGGAACCGAAATGCATGAACAGCTCGGTCCCCTCCACAGAGCTGGCCATCAGATGACTGATGGGTGGGTTATGGGGCAGTTCTGAGATGGGAGTTGGGAGATTCTGATGCGAGTGAAGCTCTGCGCGTGGGGATCACATGAGGCTCTTGGATAACCAGGGGCACCAGGGAGACTGGAATGAGTGTGGAATGAGGAATTGGGGGTGGGAACAATCATCCCACAACCTCAGGAGCCCCCCCCCCCGACACAGCCCCACCTCTCTGTAGCATGGGAAGAAGCTAAAAAGCTTTGGGTCTGGCTTTCCAAAGCCCTGTTGGAGCCTCTCATGAGAGCCTGGGTCCAGTCAACAGGCCCAGACGCCTCCTGGGTTGAGTGTGGGCCGCGGAGGTAGTGGTGGGAGCCCAGAGGCCAGCTCACTTCGTACGGGAGAAGTACCTCCCCAAACTGGTTCTAGGGACAGACGTAAGCAGAATTGTATTTATTGTTTCCATTTCCTAAGTGGTTTGTTTTAAAATTTGGTTCAAGGCCTTGTAGCTATGGAGACGAGATACTTGGCCTCAACTTTTGGCTTGTTTTGTGCTTTTTAGGAACCATATGAGGGGCTGCCACCTCTGCTCTGGGTGGACAGCCACCAAGGGCCGTCACTCTGAGCTGCAGAGTCTGTACTCTGAGAGCACGCATGGAGTTTATCGCCCCAATAGGATTCTAATTACAGTGTTAGTTACTATTAGAAAATAGTTGCCATTGATCTCTTCTATGGACTGAGCTACGCAGATCTGCAGACTGCTTAGGACCACGCATAATGGTCCGGTTCGGCTTTGGTTTGCTTCACGTGCATAGTCGTTTATGAGAAAACACGTGTGCCGCCACCTAGCATTTGACAAGCGAGGGCTGGTCCCATTGTCCTTTTGGCTCCTTATTGGAAAGGACAAGATTTCATTATTGTTGAGCCCTATGTGGGCGAGTCTTTCTGAGTTGGTCCAGCTTGGGACCTGGAGGCCCATTGCCAGGGAGTCCTTGGCCACTGGGCAGTGTGGACAGCTGAGAGGGAGCCACGGGAAGTGGGCGGGAGTGGTGCGTGGCTGCACTGATACAGGCGTCACAAATAAACGAGTCTATTATGTTGTATATGTACATGTATGCGCATGTGTCAATAGTGATGTTTTGGGGGTGGGACACAAATGGACTTTATTCATATTCTGGGATTTCCAGATTTCTGCATTAAAATATCTTACTGTTATAATTAAAGGAAGAAATCAACACACACTAGCTTGTAAAGAGAATACACTTTTATTTTCAACTACCATGGACAGTAGGTTTTTTTCCCTAAAATTGCATGTGTAACATGTGTGTCCATCCACCTACCCGCCCATCCATCCGCCCTTGCATCCTCTTACCCTTCCTGTATCTGTATATCTGCGCGGGGAGATGTCTGGAATGGTGCTGACCCAACGTTGTGATGGTTGTGTCTGGGTGGGGAGACTTCAGATGCCTTTGTTTGTGCTCTTCTTTGTCCTGACCTCTACTGCTTGAAATTTATAATAATGAGGTGCGTTCTTATAAAGAGACGCAGGATGTCTCTGCTCTAGTCCAGGGGGGAGCCCCAGGCACAGAGCCTGAGTGAGCCCTCCCAGCTGGCAAGGCCAAGCGAGACTCTGGCCTCACGGCCCTGCTGCTCAGGTTGGTTGCACTGAGGCTGGGTGCTGAGGCCCTGGTTGGGGCAGGTGTGCAGCTTTGCGGGAGTTGAGAGGGAATTTGTAGGCGACACCTGGGCTCTGTTTTAACCCACAGCCATTGGCATCCTGAGCCTCTGAGGTACATTATATGACTGGCTGGCTAGGGCTCTGTGGTTCATAGCTCCAGGGTGACAGTGACAAGCCCCTGGGTCACCCCTGCCCCTAAGATTCTTGCACCATCTCTCCCACCCCGTCACCCCAAAACTTGGGTAGGATCTCCAAGCGTCCTTGGGTTTGGAGGTTGTGGACCGTTTTAGCTCCAGCAGAGTAGACAGGCGGGCCTCCTGTGCGCACTGGCAGAGCGGTTTCCCAGTGTCAGAGAGCTGGGAGCAACAGGCCCGCCTCACCTGAGGTGACAGTGGAAGTGGCACCACGAGGCGGGCAAACGGTTTGGCACCCGTCGTCTAGCAGAGGTGACGGAACACAGACACTGCGACCAAGCAGCGCTGATCCTGGAGGTGGGTAAGGATGGTCGGGGACTTTTCCTAATAGCTCCAACCCTGAAACAGCCCTCTGCGGGAAGATCTCAGGAGAAGGAGCTCTGTGAAGGCTTGTGTGGTCTGCTCAGCTTCTGCGGCCCCTGAGCAGGGAGGGCAGGGTGGAGAGAGAAGTGTGAGGGGTGGAGAAGGGGGCGGCGATAAAGGAACGGGGGTGGGAATGCAGCAGGAGGCCACAGGCGCGGGTGTCCGTGGGTGAGTCGTGGGAACCGAGGATGGCCGGGTCAACAGGGCGGCCGGGAGGGTGTGGAAAACTGGGGCGATGATTTCCCCTGCTCCCATCCCCCCACTTGTTGCTAGTCTAGGTCTATCAATCGATCAACGTGCCATCAGTCTGCTCCCCTGAGACACGTGACAACCTGAACAGTCGATAGAAGACGACTGAACTAAGAAGAGGTGCAGAAGCCCTCAGCGAAGAATCAGTGAGTGGATGTGAGAGAATTAAACAAATAAATGATGCTCATTGCCAACTCCACTAGGAAATAACTGGCCCCTGCCCAGAAAACACAGCGGGGCTTGCTGTAGAACACGGCCTGACGGTTCTTCAGAAAGTTAAAAATGGGGTTGCCATGTGGCCCGGTCATTGCATGTCTGGGTACACGCCCCGAAGAACTGAGAACAAGGACTCAACGTACGTGCACACCCACGTGCACAGCGGCACTATTCACAATAGCCAGGAGGTCAAACGGACCCAGGACTCCATCAGCACATGAGTGGGCGAACACACCGTGGTGCGAACACAGCAGAATTGCTATTCCGCCTTCGAAAGGAATGAAGCGTCGCTGCACGCTGCCACACACACGAGCCCCCATCACGCTGAGCTGATCGGAGCCAGGCAGGCGCGAGAGGACAAGCAGTCGTGACGCTCCTCACACGGGTGCTTAGAACGGGCCCAGGGAGGGGATGGAAAGTGGGGCGTGCTCACCGGAGCCTGGGGGGGGAGGGATGGGGAGGCTTGTTTAACGGGTACAGGGGTTCTCTTCGGCATGATGAAACACTGAAAACGTTCTAGAAATAGAGTGGTGATGGTTGCACAACCTTGCAAATGTACTTAATGCCACTGAACTGCACACTTAAACATTTTATTATGTATATATTTTACCACACACCAGGAAAGACGTCCAAGGGCTGTTATGGACTGAATACGTCCGCCCAGATTTCATGTGTTTGAAATCGTAACCCCAACATAGTGGTGTTAGGAGGTGCGGCCTGGGGACGGTGAGTAGGCGGTGAGGTCGGAGCCTTCCCGACTCTGCCTCCCGAGGGTGCAGGAAGGTGGCCCTGCGTGAACCAGAAAGCAGGCATGCTCACCCGACACCCGAGCCGCGGGCATTTTGGGCTTGGACTTCCAGCCTCCAGAAATGTGAGAAGTAGTGTCTGCTGTTTAAGACACTCGGCCTGTGGCACTTTGTTTTAGCAGTCCAAACAGACTGGGCTCAAAAAAATTGTTCCTGCGAGCCAAGCGGGAAGAGACAGGGCTGTGGGGTCATTTACTGAAGAGTAGGAAAGACAGAAAACAAGGTAAAATCTCCTCACTGAAGATTGAAGAAGGAGAGGAAGGGGCTGCCCTTGGCCTGTCTCTGGAGCTCCTCCCACTATTGGGCCTCGGGTGGCGGCGGTGGAGATGCCCCCAGTGACCCGGGGACCTGGCTGCCGCTTGGAAAGCAGCCCAGCTCTCTGCTTCCTGCACTGGCGCCTAAACAAAGGCTGAACCCACAGACCCTCCAAGGAGCTGCCCTCTGGAAAATTACCTTTTATAACTCTTCTGTGTGTGAGCCCACGCAGGATGCTATTTGGAAAAGGAACTGAATTTAAAAACTAAAGATGCTGCAATATGTTGACATGTGCATGATGGAAAATTTTCTTCTCAAACAGCTTGAGCGGAAATCCTCACATCCCCATGGCAACCAGATTCCACCATGACCATGCATCTCTGGGAGGTCACCCACTTATTTCTAAGCCTCGGCGCTTCAGCCCCTCCCGGCAAACACATGAGGCCCAGATGATGCCACCACACCACAGTTCCCTGGCTGCAGGATTGATGGCCGAGGACTCTGTTCCAGTCTGTAAGGAACTTTCCTGGAGACCCATCAAACCTGGGGCAGGGGACCAGCTCTTCCTGGCAGTTGCTGAGAGATGGGGGGCTCTGGGACAAGTCATTATCCTGTGGAATTGTAAGACCCCTGCCGCCTGCTCAGGGGCTCAACATGCTGGGATGAATGGATGGGATTCAAAGGCGATGAGCACTGACCAGAAACTCTCTGCCCCTTGGTAATTGCAAGAACTCATAAGTATTTAGATCCTTAGTGCTTTATCCCCTTAAACAGATATCAAGACCCTCTTACAGAATTTCCATGTAATCTTCCCCTTTGATCTTTCAGAACAAGTACTTCTTTCAAAAGTATGTTCTCAGTACCATTTTCATGTCGCAATTCGGAGCGGCTGACCTGTGTGTGAGAAGGCCACCTTCCCCTGCCCTGCAGGAGTGGCTGGAGGCCCGCTTTCCAGCAGCCGCCTTCCCTGCTGGCACACAGAAAGCCTTGCAGGCGGTGTGAGCAGAAAAGAAAGCTTGCAATTTTGCCGTTTCAGGGCCCCCAGCCATGTGCTGGACAGCATTCTCTTCCTCTCTCCCGCAATGCAATTTTTATAATTAGAAAGTGTTGTTTTAAAATTCCACCCTTGAAGTCTTTTTCCCATGACATTGTAGAAAGCCACAGGCCCTCCGAGAACACAGCATGTTCGTCATTTGGATTATGCTGGAACAGGCCAGGCTTTCGGTAGGAGGAAGACATACATGAGAAAGCAACTGTCCGTGGTATTTTTCCCCTTTTCCCCTTTCTCCTTGCCCTTGAGTGGTACAAAGTTGGGGAGGGGAAAGTGTTTCCTAACAGGCTGAGTGTCTCTGCATCTCAGGCAAGAGCTGGACTGCACCCCCCACCCCTGGCCTGGACCTCTCAACACCCACTAGAGAGCATTTGGGGTCATTTGGCATTTACTCCTTGAGAGAAATCCCCAGCTCCCTCAGAACGACCTTCCACCAAACTCTGCTTCCCCCATCATAAAGTTGGAAAAAGAAGAAAGGACCGTTGTTCATGGGGTGCAGGCAAGAAAAAAGGATTTTGATGTAACCCCTATCAGCTCAGCAGACCTGGAGCAGTGTGGGTTTTGCAGGGTGAAAACCTCTGGCTAACTCTGTGCACAGACAGCTACACAATCTCAGATGCTGGCAGTAGCCTGGAGAAGATAGCACGGAGGAGAAGGAGGGAGGGAGAGTAATTAATATTAACGTCATCAATATTAATTTTGATTAATTTTTAATGAGGACATATCAAGGAATGCACTGGCAAATGCTCTTTGGTAATTGAAATAACCTTGATTCCGTGAGGCCACTTGTCCCCTTCGCCTGGTCGCCTATTTCACAGACAATACATTAGATCCTGAAGTTCTCTGATAAGTTATTACTTTCTTCTCCCAGATCTGGGACTAAACCAGGGTGTTTCCAGAATAGAAACAACAGGGAAGTTAGCTGCCCTGATTGATGGTGTCCCCACGTCTCACAGGCCTCGGAGACACTGGGTGGGAACTTCCTGACCTGTCTGCAGGAGCACCGGGAAGGGAGTTGCTGTACGGTGAGCTTCACTGAGCCTCCTTCTGGGCGAAGCCCAGCGCTGGGCAGTGTGCGCTGTCCGACGGCTTTGGGGATCCAGGGCGGAGGGCAGCCTGCCTCCTCCTGCTCTGACAGTGGATGGATGTCTTGCTGGAGGGTGCCTCAGGGACTGGGGCCTTTGGTAGGCAGACTGGTGGATTCTAATAAACCCTCCCTCATTAATCATGTAGAAACCACTAATAAAGTGGAAACCCTGCTCCTCGGGGCAGCCAGCCCAGCACACAGGCACAGAGAGTGGGGTGAGGCCCTCCTGGGGTGGAGAAGCCTGGTGCCTTCTCACTCACCATCCGCTTCAGGATGTCAGCGTTCTCCTTGATACGCCAGCGGTCCTTAATTTCTCACGAATTGTTCATGATGTTAATGTTTTAAAAACTGGTGCTAAGGGGGACATTTTTCCTAGAGAAATTAGTAAGTTTGCAGAAAAACTAGGCTTCCCATGAAAAAGGGGCTAGTTTATTTAATCTAAAGTTTTTGTTTTGAATGCAGAACCTTTCAGAAGCATTATTGTGCTAACACAATTGTTGTCTTCATAAAGGTGAAATTGGTATACGGTATTTCCCAAACGTATTTGACTATAGAGCCCTCTGTTCTTGAAATGACTACCCAGTAAGACACTGAGCTCCCCAATGTATTACCAGACGGCCTGCTAATAAAAATGCCTTGTATGTTGATCAGAACCCAAGGCAGCAATGGGGAGATAGCGCCACGGCTGTGAAGCAAGTGCGTCAGAGTGGGGATGTCAGAGGAGAATTTCCAAGGGCTTGGGGGTTCAGCTCAAGCAGTTCAGATGTGTCTTTCAAGGCCGTGGAATAAAGCAGGTTAAGACTGCAAGGGTCTTGTAGGGAGTTGTGAGCTATTGTTTGATAAGCAAGCTGTTTGCCAGGTGAGCAGTCTGTCCTCTCAGGTAGATTGATCTGCAGGACATTCCTGAAACTGTCTTATCTTCCTGGGCAAAAGGTTTCTTGGAAAAAACAGCTTGAGTCTGACAGAAGTTGTCTCAGTTCTTGGGCCTCTGGCTGTGTTAGGTTGATGCAGGTCATAATTCTCAGAGAAATTCATACTTCTAACATTTTGTGTAATGCAAGTCTCATCAAACGCAGTCTGGGAAATACAGAATTTTTTTGAAGTGATTTAACATGGTTCACATTAAACCTGTCTCCCTTTCTGATTGGACATCTAATATATAGGTTAAGCTATGCAATTTAGATTAAAAATTTAAAAATATGTGCATTGACTTTAGAGAGAGAGAGAGAAACATCTATCAGTTGTCTTCCATACATGCCCTGACTGGGGATCAAACCTGTAACCTTTCAGTTTACAGGAGCATGTTTCAACTGAGCCACACCAGCCAGGGCTAGAATAAAATTTGAGTAAGGAAAAGAAAGTATTGAGGACAGAGCCAGACTTAGGTTAGGAACCAGGAGGTGAGGCTCTGAAGTGAAGCAGAAGTAGCCAAGCGTGTGGACCATGCAGTATTTTCTGTGTTCTTGATGCTCTGGCATTTGAGGCCTTGATCCCGGAGAGGCTGCCACCACCAGGGTGAGCTAGTTCCTAGAGAGCGCGAAGGCCTTTCCTGCGGGCCCACCTGTGACACACAAATAACCTACCCAGAGCCCACATCTTCAGCTATGTCCTTTAGCAAACTTACACACCAAGCCAATACTCCCCCCTCCTAAGTCACCCCCGGGCCAGGAGCAAGACAACTAGGAATAGTCCAGAGCCTGATGAAATTCTGCAAACTAATCCTCAATTGACTCAAGGAACCTGCCCTGCCTTACCCATTCCTTCCCCAAAATGCCCAGATAGAGGCTCTGGGCCATTCTCTGCCCTCTCTTCTCTGCCTCCTGACTGACCCTGGTCCATTCCCACGGGGCCCTGCCTGGCATGCTGGTCCTCCTATTCCTGTGGATATGTGAGTTTAACCTTCCTCCTTCACGACCATCATCACCATGTCTGCGTGTGGTATCACACCTGATGAGAACAAATCTGAGGCGCATTTTAACACACCAACAAGAATGAACCTGAATTCAGTCTGCACACCAGGGACACACGAGAATCCCCAGGAGCTGATGGCCCAGGCCCTGCCCACAGAGCGTTTGATTTGATTGGCCTGCAGGAGGACCTTATGTGATTCTCATGTACATTCGATCTCCAAGTGGATCCTGGGACCAGCAGCAACACGGGGGAGCTCGTTAGAAATATCGAATTTTGTCCCTGTCCCAGAACTCCTCATTCAGAAACTGGAGATGGGGCCTCTACCAAGCTCTCCAGGTGATTCTGAAAAATGCTCAAGTTTAAAAACTGGTGCACTGGACTACAGCCAGGTAGACTCAGAGAGGCAGCCATGGAGGGGCCAAGAGCCTGCACATTTGTGGCTACTTTCAATGCAGTCTCCTGGGGAGGACCCACAGCTGCTCTGTCCTGGACCTGGGTATGCCTTAAATCTTGGTATGTTGTATTTCCATTTTTATTTGTCTCGGTATTTTTCCTTTCTTTTGATTTTTTTTTTGACCCATTTTTTTTTTTTGTAGCATGTTGTTTCTCTCCACAGATTTGTGAATTTTTGTTTTTGTCTTATAATTAATTTCTAGTTTCATACCATGGATGGGAAAGATGCTTGCTATGATTTCAATCCTCTTAATTTATTGACTTGTTTTGTGGCCTAACGATTTATCCTGGAGAATGTTCCATGTGTGCTCGAGAAGAATGTGCATTCTGTTGATTTGGGTGGAATGCCCTGCACAGGCGTACCTCATAGAGATTGCAGGTTCACCATGATAAAGTGAGCGTAACCTTTTTGCTGGTGAAGGTCTCACCTTCAATTTGTGTAAGTGCAACATCCGTGAAGCACAGCAAAGTGAAACACAACAGAACGAGGAATGCCTATGAAGGTCTGTTAAGTCCCGCTGGTCTAACCTGTTGTTTAGAGCCCATGCCTCCTTATTGATTTTTCTATCTGGATGATCTGTACATTCGTGAAAGTGGAGTATCAAAGTCCCCTACTATTATTTTGTTGCTATTTCTCCTATTAGGTGAGTTAATATGTGCTTTATATATTTAGGTGCTCTTATGTTGAGTGCATATTTACCACTATGATATCCTCTCATTGGATTGACCACTTCATCATTATTTAATACTCTTCATTGTCTCTCATTATAGTCTGTGTTAAAGACTATCTTGTCTGATATGAGTATAGCTATACTAGCTTTCTTTTGGTTTCCATTTGCATGAAATCTTTTTCTGTCTCTTCACTTTCAAACTGTGTGTCTTCACATCTGAAATGAGTTTCTTGTAAGCAGTATATAGATGGGTCTTATTTTTTTAATTTTAATCCAGCCACTGTATGTCTTTTGGTTGGAGAACTTGGTCCATTGCATTTAAGGGAATTGATGGGTGTGTACCTTTTGCCATTGAAATGTTTTCTGGCTGTTTGTAGTTCCTCTATTCCTTCTTCTCTTGCTCTATTCCTCTGTGATTTCATGATTTTCTCTAGTCATGAAAAACATTTTTTCGCTTAGATTCCTTTCTCTTCATCTTTTGTGTGTCCACCACATATCTCCTTTGTGGTTACCATGAGGCTTACAAAAAACATCCGGTAACAGTCCATTTTAAGGTAAGAATTTGAGTTTGAACGTATTCTGAAAGCTCGACATTTTCACTCCACGCTCCACCCCACATTTTGTGCTTTTGATGTCACAATGTTCCTAGACCCTTGGGACAGAGCACTAGCACTGATGTGACTGAACTTAACCTTTGCATGCCGACATCATCTCCTGTCTTACATAGTTTGGATAGAAAATACTTGAACAAGTTATTCCTCACTCTTATGAATTTTTCTTTGGTAAGAATAAAAACTATCTTAGAAAAATGTCCACTCACATGGAGAAGCCTCTTAATGTCAGGCCAGGCCCTGATTTTTCTGCATCAACAAGCCCCAGTGTGTGTCCAAGTTGTACCTGTGACATCGCCGGTGGACATGCACTGGCCTAATCTTCATACAATGAAAACCAAAAGGTTTTTATGTTTCAGGCCATTCCAAGTTTATAGCCTTTTACCTCTAGAAAGCCCTTTTTGCTGATTTCCTTCAGTGAGTCATTCTAATCTGTAAACATTACTTCCTCTGCTTGTTACCACTGTGACGTGGACAGTTAAGCAGTTACCTAACTAGAAAAAGAAAACAATCCCTAGATTTTTAGCCCATGTGCGGTGTTTCCTGCTACAGTGTCACTGTGGCTGAACGACAGTAAAACCCCAACACTTCCGAGTGTTCACCTGAGCTCCAAAAATGAGGTCAGGAATATGGGGCTTGTACTTCTGGTGTTGTTTTGTGATATTTGATAGAAAACATTTACAGTGTGAAATATGTTATGACCGAAAGACTGTTAAAATATAATCTCTCCAGTGGAGAACAATAACACTCAGACACCGGGGGTTTCCTTACACTACATGCTGATGAATGAATCCTAATTTTTAGCTTGGCTCTCTCTTGACTTTTGGCTTCAATCTGTGAGATATCAGTTGATGTGAGATCCCTGTGATATGTAGATCTAGTGAAATAATTTTACTTTAAAATTTATTTAGGCATTTGTTGAGAGGTCCCAATGACTTTACTAAGGTAGAAAAATGTGTGGAAACCAACAAATGTTTGAGTCTGTAATAGAAGTATTACTACAACCTTCATTAACACAATTGGTAATTGGTCTTGGTGGGCTAGTTATAACCTAATTCTATGACTGTACAAAGCCAGGGGAAAACAACTACTTTAGTTACATTAGTTCCCCCCCCCATAATTACTATTCAAGAAATGTACAGATTGTCAGTCTGTTTTTGATAAATGGTAAGTTTCAGGTTGAGACCATTTCTTGTTCCAGAATGACCACCAACTGTGCCTGGAATTGGGAAGTGCCAAAATGAGAGAAGTGCACTGGGCTGCAAGGGACCCAAAGCACCACTCCCGGCCTCACTTGAGGAGGGAATTAGGGGTTAGTGAACCCACGGCAGAGGATGACGGGCGGGGTTCTTTCATGCTCTGATGTCCCATTTCAGATACACACTCACCTACAGGGTCATGCAGCAAGCAGTGATCTTTTGATGCTTCCAAATAAGCTCACACCGGGCATGGGTTAAGTCATTTTCATTTCATCGGTCAAAAAGTATTTACAGTCAAAAGTACCAAATGGAATCGTAAGAGTGTGGCTTTGTGTGCTCACATCTCCCCAAAGAAAGGACCTACACCCATGCTGCTATGTTTTAGCTTTCTGTTGACTTCCAGGGCTGACCTCCATAGGAAATAAAATGCTCAATGAGAAAAAGGGCAAAATTGTAGTATGATTAGGCCACACTGACCCAGTAACTTCCCTGAGAAGTGGAATTGATCTTGTTCCCAGGCTTAGCACAGTGCCTGGCCCAGGGGGAGCAGACAGGAAATGGGTGTGGAATCAGATATACCCAGGGACACAGGTCTGGGCTTTATTCAGAGATAATGCAAGTGAGAACTAGTTCCCTAAAAATTAGAGCAGCAGACGGATCCCTGATGCTGCTGCATTCTTCGCAGCCTTCTCCTGCACTCTGCCATGGTGCCTGCCAAGGAAGGGTCAGAACCGTCCAGATGTGCGATCATGCCGCCTGTGAGGGTCACTATCACTGTAGCTCACAGAAGGAAATGTCTCCCACTGCACACTAAAAGGCACATGTGAGTGCCATGTAGTTGTTACAGGAAATTAAGTCACAAAGAGGCTTGAAGAGTTCCACGAGCAGTTGGCCTCCCAAGGACTAAAATAAACAGCTGGTAGAAGAGTTTTCCGTATCTTGCTTTTCCAATATTCATTCAAAATAACCTTTTTGTTCTTTAAATGGACTTACCAATATACCTAGTCAGTTTTGGGCCTGTAAATGTTAAACCATTTTGTTAAAATGAATAGTGTCGGAACCCTGCACCTAATTTATTCAGAGGCCGTCTATGTGAGCTCATCCAGTAAGCAGAAACATTTTGATAAAAATCCGTTCTTCCACTTAGAGACACTTAAAAATCTCAATTCAGTGAAGAACTGCTTCCTCTGCCAGCTGGTGCACCTAATTGGCATTAAAAACTAACAAAAAATGTAGAGAAAGGAAAACCTTTGATTTCTCAATAATTTCTGTGAAACTGTACATTTCAGGGCAGAACACCCCCAGTGCGGCTAAGTCTGTGGGTGATCATGGTCTCTCCTTCTCCTGACTGTGGTGGGAACAAACAGAAACCTCTGCCTCCTTGTTAAAAGGTCACAATTTAAGAAATCTCCCGTTAGTCATAAAAAGATACATGTAAATGACTCAGGCTAGTTGCTGAGTAAGAGCCTCCCTGAGTGACTGGGAATTGTCTCTTCATTTCAAGGAGCGCCACCCAACGGCCCAGGAGTTCTCACCAATGACATAGCTGCAGTTTGTGTCTGCACGTCCTGAGCGGGCGAACCACACACCATCAGTTTAAAACCATACCAGAGGGAGAGGGGTGTGAGGGGATAAATGGAGATAGGACACTTGGCGTGGGGTGGTGAACACACAATACAATACACAGATGATGTATTATAGAGTTGTACACCTGAAACCTGCATAATTTTATTAACCAGCACCCCGATAAATTCAATAAAAATTAAAAAAATAAAACCATCCAGTTCATATCAAACAAACATACCAGGTGCCCGTGTTCACAGCCCTGATAAACAGCAACCTGTCTGGATACGTACTGAGGACGTTATGTGAACATTTGCTTAATATTCACTATGATCAGGCATTGCTTCTGCTCTAGGTATACCTCTAATTCTAGTAC
The DNA here is from genome assembly GCF_022682495.2 of Desmodus rotundus. Taxonomy (NCBI): domain Eukaryota; kingdom Metazoa; phylum Chordata; class Mammalia; order Chiroptera; family Phyllostomidae; genus Desmodus; species Desmodus rotundus. The sequence goes on from NC_071388.1 coordinate 161,393,749, forward strand.
ATACCATATTTTTCAGACTATAAGATGCACTCCCCTCCCCGAAATTTGGGGGGGAAACGGGGATGTGTCTTACAGTCCAAATGTAGCTTACTTGGCTTGCGGGGGCGGGGGTGGCATGGGTTTTTTTCCCTATTTTCCTCTAAAACCTAGGTGCATCTTACGGTCCAGAAAATACAGTACCTATTCCAAAGTCAACCACATCAGTTCCTTTTAGAAAAACAAACCAAAACAACAGGGCGATTGCTCTCTAATAAAGCATATTTCTTTATAAATTTCTTTACCAAATTTCTCCTTTAAAAGGACTTTGTCCAAAAAGAACTTCAGCCACGAACACATGGAAATGCACTTGGTTTACCTAAGCCGGGGCAGAGCCATGTGGTCCAACTTCTCTGAAAAGGTCTCTCGTGAGTCAAAAGCACTGCCTTCGTGGACAGTATCTTTTCATGGCTGCCCTTCTAAAGAAAATTTCTGTTAGAAAACAAATCTGGGTGCTTCATTAATCTGTGTATCTGGCGCTGCGGGGCGCAACGCCGTTGCGCTGAGGGGCTGTGGTTAGGGAGACAGCTGTGAGGGACTGCTTCCTGAACGACCACTTTCCTGATTATAAACATTAAACACACTGCCAACTTCTACTATAGCCCAGGGGCAAAAATATGGAGAAAGTCCACATTGCTGTCAGCGCCCATTATCCTTGAGATAGTTTTGAAAGTATCAAGGATTGCAATAGCAAAAATGGAAAAAAGAAGTAAATTTTTTTTTTTTTACTTTTTAAGGCAGGGCCGAACTGTAGTTTGGCAAGTGCGCCCCGTTGGCAGAGAAACAAACTCTAGGCGGCTGGTAGTGGGACGAGGCCCACCCTGGGTTTCCTGGCCTCGAGATGTCTGCAGAGCCCACTCCTCCGGCCCCCAGGCCGCTGCTCTCCGGGACTCACCTCAGGCGGGGTTCTCAGCTCAGCTGCGTGTCAACACCATGCATAGCCAACAAACCAAATGTTTTGAAAAGCCACTCCTTTCAGTTAGCCTTTTTTCTTCTGATGATGATTCTAGAAGGAACTCTTACCTGTGTGCCGCCCGCACACCTTCAAGTTGAGAAAATATTCTAGATTTCTGTCAGAGTATGCAAGAAGAAAAATAAATCCAATGAATGGGTGTTCTAATTCTAAGCAGTTTGAAATTATTATTCTAGGAACTCAGCACAAAAGTTTCTAGAAGGTGAGAGGGATCACTCAGTGTTAAAGGGCCAAACACATTCTTCCAAATATTTTCAATCATGGGAAATAAGCAAGCTATCAATATTTTTAATTTCTAAAGGCCAAATTTAATAAATTAATAAATGCATGCCAGATAAAAACACAAAAGTACAACTAAAACCCAATAATAATTTAACAGAAAATGCTCTGCATTGTATTTTTTTTATTGGTATGGATCATTTACTAAAGCAACAAATCTGAAAACACATTTTGCTTTTTTGCTGGGAAGAAAGTACTATGTTAGAGAGGAACTAAGAGAACCTGGAAATAAAGCATGTGAGAAAAGTAGGCATATGTTATAGTCTATGGCAATGCGGGAGCCAGAGGTGCTGTTTTATTCACTGATGTGCATGTTTATATAAGCATCAGAAATCAATGACATAGAACCCAAAAGCGAAGTCACGACAGATTTACTCTGCGAAACATGCTGAATTACAACCACAGACTATCCAGGACGAAGAGTGGCGCAGGCTTGCTGTCTCCTTTGTACGGGTTCCCTTGCCAAACGGGGCTAATCATGCAATAGCCTGAGTTTCTCTTAACATGATAAACACCCAGGGTCACTAGAACTGGAAAGCGTGTGTTCACTGTTTTACGAGGACAGCTGAGTGGTGCTACGCAAGCAACGGAAAGTTCCTTCATTTTAATCTGGTTATATGCCCAAACTTCTAACCAAGGAGTAAGTCAGCTATAAGAGCCAATTAAATTACTATAAAACATTCCTTCATCTTTAAAACATTTTCTCCCCTCAAACTAAAACTTTAAAATAAAATGTCTTCATTTTTGATAAGCAGCTCTACCACCAGTCTCTGATATCGTATATCGTTCAAGGCAGCCATTGCATCTAGTTCTGGAGACCTCATAAGCGTTGGGCCGAAAACAATTCCCAGGTTTTCTGCATTCATAAGATTCTCCTTCTCATGGAGGGTCACTCTGAAAAATACAAGTAAAGGAGTATGAGTTTGTGTAAACCATGTGGTTCTTCACTGTGCTTTGGCACTAAAACAAAAGATTTCTGTGGGTTCAGTTCTCTTTGTGGATTCTCTGGCCACAGCCTAGAGCTGCAGGGGTGAGTCTGCAAACAGCAGAGAAGGAACTGGGTCATCTGGATCATTCCATCAGCCCCCCTCCCTCCACTTTGGCTATCTTGTTTCCTGGAGATTATTTTTGCAAGTGTCTAGGGAGAGAGCGGTAGTGACATTAATAGGAAATGGCTCAGCGTAAGCAACCTTGTCAGAGAGTGTAAGTGTTTATATTCTTTTTACCGCTACAGCCAAGGCACAGAGACTATCATTTGAGACTTATTTCTTCGTTTTAGTGTGGAGTACTTAATTGTCTCCAAATATGAAGCGAATTTGAATTTACAGATGAAGTTGTAAGCAAATCAAACAAAAGGTTTACCTCCTGGTGCTTTTCAAGAGAAGAAACATGTAAATGTTAAAAGCACCATGAATTAAATATTCATTTCTGGGTAACTCAGGCCTAAAGGCATACAATGTAGATGTCAAGTTCTGCTATCTTTTTGTTTCTGATTGGTCTTATATTTTGAAACCCTGAAACCACTAAATCTTGGTCCTATAATTTTAAAAACATTGCTTCAATGGTAGAGATTGAGGGTGACTGAGAAGGGAAATAAAGCTAAATCACCACCAATCACTTTAAAACATGAAACCAGAGTAACAGAATATTCCATTTTCCATTCCTCCCTTTACCCCTTACTTCACTCCATCATTTTTTACAGCAGTTTTCAGTGCTGGCAACATTAACTCAATAATCTGCAATCCCATCACAAGTCTAAAGTGCCTACATGAGAGCAAGAAGAAAAATGAGCCTTCTTGCCAGCTGCTTTGCTCTGGCTTTACTGTGCTAATGCTGGTGTCTTTGCAGCTGCAACCTTTCCCCTTTCCACAAAAATTGATGTGTGTCCTTGGCAGAACATTAGTATTTCTAACACATTTGCCAGCTCACACTGGGATCGCAAGTACACTCACGTCAGAATCAAGTGTGCATTTGGTATCGTAGCGCATAGTATTTTTCGCGTTCCTTCTCCACCTGTGCAATTGCACTGGAGACAATATAGCTATGCATTTATTTATTCATTCATTCATAAGATCATTTGTCCTCTCTGTCACCTGTGGGTTCACTTTATTCTTAAAACGTGGGTTCAGAGCAAGTAGAAGCTTCACAGACTGACTTGCCTCTTCAGATGCGCCATGAGGTACCGGAGGGTTTCGCAGTGAGCGGGCGGCAGCAGCTTCAGTGCTTCGTGAAGGGTCTCCAATTGCTCATCAGGATCCATGATTTCTGGAGCAGCAAGATGAATGAACACCAAGGAGAAAACTTTAACAGACAACAGGTTTAAAGGGCTCATTTGATTCTATTCTTGTGGCCATCTTTTAAAACTGGTAAGAAATGCTTTCTCACAGATCCTTGACCACAGCCTTCGAAAGTTATTTGTAAGCTTCAAGCCTCAGGCTTCCAAAGGCTTACTTTTGATGTGACAATACCACTTACTTGAAGTTTTGGAGAGAACACCCAGTTTTTTCACTTGAATGTCCTAGAGTATGGTCACTATGGAAATGGGCTATTAGATATATAGGATGTAACTATAAAAAAATTCAGACACAAATATACTCAATAAAAAAACTTAACACATCCAAATGGTCATCTTAGAACATTACATATTTAATGGATGTTGCACTGTTCAAAATATTTTGAAAACCCCCTTTTAGCTATGGTGAAGAAGCTATGCCACCCGTTTGCCTCTTGCAACCCCTTGCTAAATTCTTATTGATATCCATGCTTTTTTCTTTTTCAACCGAGAAATGTATCATCCAATATATATATCTCCTTTATTAGATCACATTTTAAATTACTTTGTGTTATATAAAAGTCAAATCTACCCTCAGGGCACACAGATACTCTACTACTTAGAACATGCAGCAGCTACTGTGCAGACTTCGAAGGCAATTCCAACTGGCGGCCCTGAGTGACAACAGGACCCGACATCCGTGGGGCACTTCCAGACTGTAGGCTTCCAAGGGGCCATCTGCATGTGGACATTTTAGTTCTGTTGTGCTGGCCAAAAACCCGGCACATTCCTTTCAGGTCACAGACTGCACTAGATCCATCAATTATTTCCATAATCAGAAACAAGAAACATCTTCCGAATTCTGTGCTCATTCCTAGCACAGTTCTGCTTCCACCCAAATGTCAGGAAGATGGGGTGCCTTTAAAGGTTTGGTTTCAGGGCAACTGCAAAGGACCCCAACTGCTGACTCCTAATCAGGATAGCAGCTGTGAAATGTTAAAAGGTCACATCTGATCAAAATGTGACAATGAAGACCCAAGACCAAGAATCCTAGCCTTTCAAATTTAATAAAATAAACCAACTCAATGGCAATGTACTGGAGTCTGGGAAAAACTGAGGAGGGTGACAAGTTCTTAGTGTTGGCGGAGCAGATTTGCTAAATTTCAGGATGTGAACATTGACCGAAGTTCTTTAATTCAAGGAAACTTTGGCCATTTTACAATTTCTGCCCCAAGCTTTCCCAGAGTTCCTGGTTCACTTCTTAGTGATAAAGAATGTCGCATTTGACCTTTACGAGGACACACACTGCACGGCCTTCGAACCCTGAGACCCTTACAGGCGCCGTTTCACAACAGCAATGCCATCTCAGGGACTGACATTCAATCACTTAATTTCTAGAATTAAGAGAAAAAAGTTCCACTTACTATAGAAAACCATATAGGACTTACTAATCGAAAACTATACTATTCTGGAAATTGAAAAGGGGGCAATTCAGTTTTCTTTAACTTCCACAATTAATCCTTGTAGGGAGAATCTTGAGACCGTGTGAGGTTAGGGACAGTGTTGGTGGGGTGGAAACACACAAATCTGTTTATGGAGAGCTCACTTTGTCTGTCGGAGGGGGACTGAGAACAACGAGAAACAGGTATCTTTTAGTTCACAGGTTAGAGTGAGGCACGCGCTACGGGAACAACTGCACATGCGGGGGCGGGGTGGTCAGGACGGACCACAGTGAGGAGGAGGGCTGAGGACAGGCTCTGAGGCAGCAGGGGAAGGAGGCACGTGGAGATCTGGGGAGGGTGGTGCCAGACAAAGAGCTGTGCGAAGATCCTGAGGGGAGAGCATGCTGGGAATGTCCGAGGAAAAGCCAGGAGCCAGATATGGCTGCAGTGAGCAGAGAGAGCAGAAGGGGAGGAGATCAGAAAAGTAACGGCACTGTTGAGTCTGGCGCCCTAGGTGATTCTAAGGACTGGGCGTTTGCTGAGAGAAACGGGAAGGCCCTGATCTGACACACAGTTCCTATGGGCCCCTCCTCTGGCTGCCAGGTGGGAAACACTATGAGAGGAGCAAGGGTAGAGGCGGAAGGACCGTCCCAGTAAGTACAGAAATCCAGGTGAGCAGTGGCACGAGCTCAGACCAGTTGCTAGCAGTGGTGATAAGAAGTTGCTGGATTCTAGGAATATTTTAAAGGCCATGTCCAGAGGAGGTACTGATAAGGGACGTGTGAGAGGGAGAAGAGTCAACAGTGAGCCGAGCTTGGGCTCCGGCAACTGGGGGGATGGAGCCTCCATGGACTGAGAAGGGAAAGATGACGGGTGGAGGGCTCTGTGGGGAAGACCAGGACTTCTGTTCGAGGTGTCCTTCAGACACCCAAGTGAACATTTTGATTGTGGGCTACTCTGGTATTCAGGGAGAGGTCCAGATTGGAGCTGTACATTTGAGAATATGTGACAACATGCACTTGAATATGCTGATATCAAACGGACAGATTCTTCCCTGGAATTCATTTCGCTTTTCCACTTAGAGAAGTATTACCCACGATCAAGTTTTCAGAGGGCACAATTCTTTAGCCCCGGGAAGACCACAGCACAATATAAGAAGCAGACAGACAAAACGGAATGGATTTAGAGATGAATGAGCACATTCACGTTCTGAACACATGAAAGGCTTGCATATGGAAGAGGGTGATACCAGGACCACTGCCAATGGGAGGGAGTTAAAGGCTGGCAGAGTTCTGTCGTCCATTAGGGGACTGGTGGAGTGGCAGTGAACTTGCGGCTATTGGGTATTTAAAAAAGAAAGTCTAGTTACGTGACTCCTTAGAGTGCTTAAAAACTAAGATTCTATGGTTCTCCATTATAAAATTATGTTTCCTCATCAACAAATATTTTTAAAGTTTTTTAAAAAAGATTTTAATTTATTTTTAGAGAGGGAAAAGGAAGGAGGAAGAGAGGGATAAACATCAATGTGCGAGAGAAACATCGACTGGTTGTCTCTCACATGCCCCCAACCAAGGACCCAGCCCACAACACAGGCACGTGCCCTGACTGGGAATCAAACCGGCGATCTTTCAGTCTGTGCGATGATGCCCGACCCTCTGAGCCAGGCTGATCAGGGCTCATTCCACAAACATTCACTGAGCATCTACTGTGCAAACAAGGAACTATCACAGGCGTTGTGGGAAAATAAACATGAGCAAGAGGGCTCCTACTGTAAGGGATTACAGACCAGAGGGAGGACAAGACGAGAACATAATCTCTGACTCGAAGGAAAGGGGCTTTAAGAGATGTGCAGGTGAGCACGATGGGAACCTGGAGGAGACTGATGGCCCGTGGCTGAGAGAGACAGAGAGGAGGAAGAGATGGCACTGGGGGAAGAAGGTCTGGAAGGACCTGGAAACGCAGACACTGTAGTGGCAGGAAATAAGTACTCTGAACCTATATCAAGATCTAGTCAAGAGCTCTTTATAAATTTTAAATTCTTTATAGAGGAATTCAATACAAGAAGAATAAAACTTAGCCAAGCAAAAGGTATGAATCAGTGGCAGAGCTGAGGGAAAAACTCGGCAATTTTAACTCCCAGGCTTCTCTCCAGGACGTCTAAGTTGCTTAGGAATAAGAACCCTGGGTTTCATTTCTCAGTTTATCTGACTCACTCAAGGTTCCACGCTGCGTCATGCAGCTCCTCTAAGACCTGCTGGGAACAGAGCTCCTAGACACCTTGGCCAGCGGAAGAGTTCCAGGTTCAGTACCACCAGGAGCTCGGTGTTGGCAGCACTGGCTGCATCGTGGTCAGGAAGCACCCAGGAAAGCTAGAGTGCTCAGCAGGTCTGCGAGAAGCCCCTCTCTTCTAGGCCTCAGTACTGTAGGGCAGAGATTTCCTACCCAGTGGGGAGAAGAAGTGAGGAGAAGGGCTCGGGAGACCAAGACATCCAGCTGGTTCCTAAGGGAGAGTGTAGGGGATGAGGCAGAACTTCAAGCCTTTAGGCAGGATGCCCTGGCCTCCTCTCCCCCATTATCATTTCCTGCAGCCACTCCCCTCCAGCTTTCAACTGGCAGGATTTCTCCAAAGGAGGCCGCAGCAGCAGAGCTTAAACAGCTTTTGCAGGAGAAAGCTTTAATATGAACTATGATGTTTTCATTGGCCAGGGATGCTAATAAATGCCGTGGATACTTGAGACCTAAAAAATATGGCCTGAATTTTTTTTCAGGGCTAGAGAGAAAAAAATTTCAAGAGCACATGCATTAGCAAGGGTCAGCTAACTGTGCCCTTCATTTAGAAGGGGGTTCCTGTCCGCTTGTCTGTCTGACTCCTCTGTGTGAGTCTTCTGTTCCCTGGACTATATGGTGATCCAGGCAGACTGGAGGGAGTAGGGCTTTGATGTCAGACAGTTGTGGGTTCGATTGCCAGTGCCGCCTCCTCCAGTGATCAGACCTTGGACAGATCACTTATATCCTGTGACATCTCCCTCTTTCTCAAATAACATTATGGGTGTAAAATACCGAGCACGACTCCCAGCACCTAGTACTGCTCTACAAATCTTAGTTTTGCTCATCTTCCTCCTCTGCCTGTACAGATATGAGAACGGTTGTGTCCACACATCTGAAGAATGACATACTCTGCTGGAAAAGACAGGTACAAGGACACAGCATTCCACACACAATTACACCAATATCAGACATGCACAATACACGTTTATACTGTGTGTGAGAATTATGCTAGGGTTTTTGGTGTCATGGAAATCACACATGAAAGCTAAAGTTTTAAGGGGTTTCTACTTGATTCAGGCAAGTTTCTTCCTTATGCTCTCGGAGGGGTGAGAGGAGGGCGTTGCTGCTTTTGGGCAGGTCTGTTTCAGACGCAATCTCAGAACTACGACAAATGGTTCGGGACAATAAAGAGGGGAGGTTTCCCTCAGTGGCTAGGGCGGGTGTGGGGAAAGGTGGTGAGGTGATTTCAGACTGCAGGGCAAAAGGCCTTGAAATCAGCAAGTGAGGCCTGGGTTTTTCTTCCAAGTAGACAGGCAGTGTGTGGACATCAGAACCTGGGTTTGCGTCACGGCTTTGTTCTCTGCTACCTGGATGCCCTTAGGGTTAGGCTCAGAAGCCAAGTTCCAGCTTTATCCCAAGTGGCACAGCGACCAGAGCAACGCCTGGCTGAGCCCCGGAGCTGCCCTCACAACCAGAGTGCACTGGGCAGCCCCCGCATCAGTAGAGGCTCCTGAGAGAGGCCAGGCTCCTCTCTCTGGGAGGAGACGTCTGCCCCCCAACACAAGAACCTCAGCGACAAATCCATCCCCGAATTAGAGGAGTTAAATTCCTGTGGAAGATCTAGAGCCCTTCAGGCTCACAACACGAAAATTTGTAAAATCACGTAATTCCCATGGCTTTTGTCTACATGAGAGCTGAGCTGACCCACTAGAAATCACTGCTCCGTGGAACTAACCACAGACATTCTCAGCAAAAGCTCTGTAAGGGAAACTAAAAATTAGAACAAGAGAAGTTAGAGCTTCATGAAATTTTAAAGTCAAAAAGCAAATCAGTGTTCCTAAGGAAGTAATTATTTAAAGATCAAGACAACATGTGGTTTTGAGAGAGAAAAGCACATGACGGAAATAGCCTATCTTTTCTAAAATATGGTAATGCCAACAGTTAAAATCTGGTAAGAATTCCCTTTAAGAGAATGAAGCGTGAATTACAGGTATGATTTTTTTTTGCACTATAAATAAAATTTGGCACATGAGCCTTTGCTTTTTCTGCATTTTCATCTTAGCTACAAGAGAACTTAGAAAACGACTTCTCGGTATAAAACAGCGCCCCTGAGAGACCTGCGCGCCGGCACCAGTTCACAACTGACGGCCTGTCACAGGGTCAGCACGGGAGCCGAGAGTAAGAGTTCAGAAACTTTTCCTGAAATCTGACAGTAACCTTCATGTGCAAACATAATGACCAAGTAGTTGATCTTGTTTTTCTTTTTTTATTTCATTTTCCAGTGTTTTTATTTTATTTTACAAAGTACTGGCTGTATCTAGGGAGCACCGGTATAAGCCTCCCTTTGGAAGATGAAGGCTAGCATGTTACAAAGAAGCTTCTGCTAGAAGAAGTCATAAATAACCTATGTTTGAGAACAGTTCAAAATTCTTGTGAGTGTATTAACCGTGCTGAGAGGGGCGAGGAGGAAATAGTCCATAAAATGCATTCAAGATACTCAGCAGAAAAAGAAGAACGGGAGGAGTGATTACCCAGGAGGGGCAGTTTGCAGGCTGTGGGGGCGCGTGGCCGTACTTACTGGCAGACTCGATGAACTTAGGGTAGGCGTCGTAGGTGATGAGTGGAATCGGTAAGTCCCTGAAGTAGAGTTTCAGTGCGCCGGTGATGATGTTGATGTCCTCATACACGTTCACCGAGATGTCTGCTTTCTCACCATCTTTGAAGCATGGTAAGAGAAAGAAAAGTAAATATTTGGATCCACGGCACTGTTTTCATAAATGACATATTTCTGTATACAGTTTTAATTCCGTTCTTAGCATCAAATTCACTATGCTAAGCGGTACACGTGATTGCTTTTCTGCGAAAAGCAAAATCTACACTTTTGAATTTTCTATTCTGAAGTTATCTTTCCATGTTAATAATGGAGGGGAAAATCAGGAGAGGACTGGGGTCAACAGAAATATTTTTAAATCTCAAGCTTCTTGAGAATTCCTAGGGGAATAAAGTGGCACTGCTTTTTCCCTTTTTAAAATAAACTCAGAATGTGACAAACGACAACAGAGTCCCTCTCAACTCACAAAAGACCCCCAGCCAAAGCCTTATTCTCTGTGCTTTTTTCCTGCCCCGGGCTCCCACACAGAACACCTGGGTCTGCCTGAGTCCTGGGATGGAGGGGGTGGTAAGCAATAAAAGAGGAAAATAAGACAAAACAAAAAGCAAAACAAAACAAATCCTTTGAGTGTTGAAATAAGGAGAAGAGAAGGGACAGCAAAACAGAGAAACACTGCAGAGGTGCGGGGCCCTGAGACGCCCAGCAAAGCCCACCTTCCCGCAGCGCGGCCTCGTCCCAGTGCCAGCCCCTGCCCCTGCGCAGTTAGAGCTTCACTGGGTTAAAGCACCTGAACGGCAGTCTACTGAAGATTCAGTGAGTGTCTACTCTAAGCTAGATTTCTTTTGTTCCACTTGGTTTATGAAAGATTTCTGTGGATTAAACAGCAGCCTCTTCACCACACACCTATGACAATGGCTAAAATCCAGAACACTGATAACGCCAACGGCTGCAAAGGACGTGGAGTAACAGGAACTCTCGTTTGTTCCCTGCTGCCAAGGGTGCAAAGCAGACCAGCCACTTTGGGAGACCGGCGGTGTCTCACGAAGCTGCACGTACTCTTGCTATAAAATCCAGCCACGGTGCTCCCAGCTGCTTACTCAAAGGAGCTGAAATTTATATCCCCTCAAAAACCTGACATAAGGCTTATGTGGCTTTATTAATAAGTGTCAAAAAACTGGAAGCCACCAAGATGTCTTTCAGTAGGTGAATAAACCGAGGTCCATTCAGACAATGGAATTTTATTCAGCTATAAAATGAAATGAGCTATCAAGCCAAAAAAGACGCAGAAGAACTTTACATACAGGAAAGAAGAAAGAAGTGAGTCTGGAAAGGCTCTGCCATTCCAACTACAGGGCGTGCTGGGAAAGCACAGGACAGTGGTGAGAAGGGCGGTGGGGGCAGCGGCAGAGCAGGGAGTTCTAAGGTCGGGAAAGCTCTGCATGATACTGTAACCACAGATACATGACTCTACACGTCTGCCAAAACCCACAGACCTGTACAACTGAAAAAGAGAAACCCTAATGTAAACTACTGACTCTAGTTAGCAATAATGTATCAATACTGGTTCATAAACTAGAACAAACGTATTATAGTGATACAAGATATCAAGAGGGGAAGCTGTGGGCCCGAGCACGAGGGGAGGGGAAACCTCAGCACTTTCTGCTCAATTTTTGGGTAAATCCTGAAACAACTCTAGAGGCTTTTTTTTTTTTTTTTTTTAAGCAGCCTCTTCTAAAATGCAAATACCTTGGCCTATCAGCCACTCATATTCGAATGTGAATCAGATCAGCAGTGCCCATCTTTCATACTTGGGTCGAAGCCATACGCTGTGACAGTAGAAATTAGGTGAGTGTTTTCTAGAAGGAACTGGCAATGCAGACTGCTTCGTTAGGGACCCTGGGGATCAGGGAGGTGCTGGGGGCCTAAGGAACTACAGAAGGGGATGCATGGGCAGAAGGAAGACAGAAAAATGATGAAGGCAAACATCAGCTCTGTCAAATTTTTTACTTAGAAAAAACTTTTCTTCTGTGTTTTTCTGAGAATCCAGACTTCAAATATCCTCTCTCATTATTGGCTAAAGTATAATTTTTTTGTTCGGAAAGTAAAGACACAATTCTTAAGAGTTCAGCTACATGATAGTGTTAAAATCTGGAGGCTGGTCTGGGAATCTTCTACCATTCAGATAATTCCTTCTATGGCAAAATGCTGTGCTCATCACCCCTCAGTCCCTCTCCCTCACGTACTCCTCTCTAAGACAGCACCTGGGGGCGCCTCCGCGAGGCCCACCTCAGGCCTCTGCACAGACTCCGCTGCTGTCAGGGCCTCCTCGGGTCCTGTTTCTTTGCTGCCCAACCAACATACAGGCAGCACCTATTCATCCTTTGAACGTCGGCATAAATATTTTTGTTGGGAAAGCCTCTTCTGATTTCCAGCACCCCTGCCCTCAACCCTACCAGACTGGGTTAAGTTCCCCAGTCTTAGTATTTTCCTGCATGGCATTTATCACAATACAGTCAGTACCGCTGGGTGTGAACTATTGGACGTGAGCCCCCAATGAGTGCGAGGACCAAGCGTACGTGGTCAGCTGCTGTACCTAAAGTAAAGAACCTGGTGCCTGGCACGCAGCAGCTGTTACAGAAACGTTTTTGAGTTAATGAATCAATGAAAATAGATTTTGGAAAGCTAGAAGCCTAAAATATCAACACTCTGGGACTTACTAGGTATATTATTCTTAAATGGGTTCCTTTAAAACCTGCTTTTTGAAAAGAATCTATATCTTCTCTTACATTTATTATAAATTAAAATAAATGCATTCTGTAAGCTGGTTTCTAGAGACTGCATTCCAAGCAGGGCTCTAAAGCAGCAGCACGGCCTTAAATGTCCTCTGCCCCCAACTGCTTTGTTACCTGCGGCCGTTGGCTTCATCCAGCCTGCGGCTCTCCTGGGAAAGCTCAGGGTTTGTACTGGCTCTGACCTTCCCACCACCTCTCACTGTGCTGGTCACATAAACGTTTGCTGTTCCACCCGAAGACAAAGTGTGACAGGCCTGCAATGGCGGGTGCTGACCTGGGAGTAGCTGGTGTTCCTTTCAGTGAGTATCTCCTAAGTGAGGGGAGACTCTCCAAACTCTGCCCTTTTACTCTGATGCTAGAATTGAATGAGTTCCTTCTAGCATCCTATGGATCCTGCCTTTGTTCCCGGTGGATCTCATTATTTCAGGGTTATTAAGCCTCCCAGAAGTGACCACCTGGCCCCGAGGGTGTGGCTGTGTGGAGCCAAGGTGAGCTCTTCAAGATTCTTCAAATCTGTTATTAGTGCTTTCAGGGCACAAAAAGATTGTCTTGTATTTTTAATGAGAGGAAACTGCACTTATTTTTTTTCTGGGCCCCAGGGAAACATTCAGTTTCTTTGCCAGTGTGAGTTATTTTTGAGAATCCTTGCCAGTGGCTGCGAATGGACATGCTCAGTTGCTACCTTCTAGAGAAGAAAAATGGCTCTTTGGTCTTCAATTAAGCATTTAGAGTTATTTAAAAAATTTGTTTAAATTTAAAATCCTCACATGAGGACATGTTTTCTTTGCTTTTTTTAGAGAGAGAGGAAGGGAGAGAGAAAAACATCAATGCAAGAGAGAAGCATCGACCAGTTGCCTCCCGCACGAGCTCAGATCTGAGATCAAACCCACAACCCAGGCATGTGCCCTGACCTGGAATCAAACCTGCGACCTTTGGTTACGGGATGACGCTCCAACCAACTGAGCCACACTGGCCAGGGCTGATTTAGGGTTATTCTTTATACTTATTTGGATTTAACATACTATTACTTCCCTTCATTTTCCTTGATTTTATTAAATACTTGGGTTGGCCTAGATTTCCTCATATTAGGTTGGTAATAATACTTATTTCTGTCTTCTGTCTCTGTTGGCTGTAAGAGCTTTGTGATGGGAGAGGAATATATACTTGCAAAGGAAAGAGGCTCTTTAAAATGTCACCAGTCTCCATCTGTTCCACTTCCTTATTCAAGGTTACAGGTCTCTTTGGTACCACCTTACTCTAGTACTTAAGGACAAACTGGACAACTGTGGGAACAAATCTAAATTTAAATGTTAGAGACAATAGGCCCCACTGAGCTCTTCTTTGGCTGGGCCCCTCCTCCCACAGGGGGACGGGTCCTCAGCCAGAAGAAGGTCCTTGGCTCCTCTCAGCTTCTTGTCCTGACACAAGAGTCAGGACTGGGGTCTCCACTGAGTCAAAGGTGAGGAGGAAGCATGGAACGCAGGCAGTTAGAGGGGCCACTCCAACGTGGGAAATCGGAGCTCTGCAAAGGCTTAGGCCCCACCACTCCCATTTCTCCATGCTTTTCTTGGAAAATTTAATTGCTTTGCATATATTTGCATGAACACAGACTGCCTTGGATATTCAAATATTGGTAATATAGTAAAATTATATGCTTCTTTCTCACCTTGAAATGTAACGGTTTAATACTTACAATCGATAAAAATAATTTTTAAAAGTCGTAAGCTAAGTCTTTTTATTTGGTATCACAAGCACCAATGGTCTAGGAAAGTGATGCACGGAGTAACACGCGATACTGTGCCTTTTTGGCAGAGAGTATCATTGCCCGAAGTTAGCGAACATGCCGGAGAACACACCTCTGTCAAAAGCCATCTTGACATCTTCAATTAGGTCACTAAAGCCTGACACTCGGTACAGGCCTTCAGAATTCAGACCTGCAAAAATAAAGCAAGGGTGCTAATTAGTCTCTTTGGAATCATGCTTTTTCTTTAAATTTTAACTTCTTGCCACACTTTAAGCTGGGGGAGTAATGTGTCAGAAAGAATGATAAAATATACATGTTTAGAAATCTCTTCACACTTTCCTCCTAAAATAAACCCATTTCACTCACCGCTTTTTGACTCCGACCTACTGTCACCTGGATATTTGTGAGCTGGCTCATCACTTTGTCTAATTAGATCAAATATGTTAAGTCTTAAGGGAAATAATTCATTACCTCAATGACACCATAGTTCTTTTACATAACAGAAGACTCAGATAAACTGTATTAATAGGCCTGTAGCAATTTTTCCCAAGTGGGAAAGAAAAATTAGAGTGCAGCGCTGGTGTCTGGCCCAGGGCAGTTTTAATAGAACGTGGTACCTTTGCATCTTGGACCCAAGAAAAATATATAAAAAACTGAAAAGTGAATGGTATATACATGCCGACTTTTAACTCAAGCTGTTTAACTCCTTGCTAAATTAACTCATTTCAGATCATCTGCCATCTGAAATCATCCCCCATAACTGTCAGAAGACAACTGGTTTGTGCAACGAGGCACCACAGCATCGGGACTGGCCCTGGTGGTGAATCCCAATGGCCCTTAGTCGCCCGGGAGTGCCTCACCTCTAGATTCAATTTCCCGGATGCACATGTCCACCACCATCGGCCGCTTAGTGATGTGGGCTTTCACGAGTGTTGTCAGGTCACAACTATACACCTTCTTGACATGTTTCAAGTCTGGCTTACAGTCATTCGGGACCATCTTGGAACACTGCTTATGAACATTCAAACCACAATCTAAAAAAGAATGGAGACAGAAAAAAGTCATTATTGTTTTAGAGTACTGAGCATTCCAGACTGTTTATTTTAGCAAAGGTACTCCTGCTTGCATTAGGTTTAAGAAGGACTAGCTCCCAGCGGCTCCTGTTCTTCCCATCACTTCTCTTGCAAAATCTTTTGGGTTTTAAGTCAGAAGACCAAACTTCTAACTCAGGTTTCACCATTTGCTTGCTGTATAACCTCAGGAGAATTCCAACCAAACCAGAACAAACCAAATTCATAAATGTTTAATTAAATGTCTACAAAATGTAATATTATGCCAATTAGCCCACTAAAATTTTATCCATTTAAAGTTACAGAAAAATATACACAATGTGGGATATAACTGCATTTTAACACATTTGTATGAGGAGGAACTAGACCTCCAAAGAGTATCCTGGGGCCCTCTTAAAATGGGGCTGCTCATACTTGTATTTATTCACAATCCTTTATATATAAAATACATAACTGATTAGTAGCTAAAAACAACTATGGTTATTTTTCGTTACTGCTATTATCACCAGCTTACTAACACCAAACACTATTCTAAGTGCTTTACAATTGTTATTTCATTTAAACCCACAAAACTCTATGAAATGGGTACTATTACTCTTCTCATTTTATAAACCTTATAAAACCACGCACATAGTTGTTAAGAAATGTACCCAAGGTCGTGCGTTTAGTCTGTGGGGAGCTGAGACTCAAGCCTACGGATGATTCTGGAGTCCATGGTTATAACACCTACCCCATAGTGCCGCCACGGACATTATTCCTTTGCTTTGTAATTTTACTGGGTTATAACTTCTGAGATGCTAGAACCTCAATATTTCTAGTTAGTATTTATTTTCAACAAGAGTAAGGAATAGAGAGGAACAGAAATATTTTCTTAATTTGGACTCAGGAGTGATAAATCACTGCTGAATAATTTAACTAAAATAAATGTCATCTCTATGTTTTTAAAAACAACATTTGTTTTCAGGTTCATGAAAACCTGATGCTGACCTCTTGTAGATCCGGCCCAGGCGGGGCATACGCAGTGTACGACCAGGCCTTAGTGACACCACTGGCCATCACGTGCAATCCCTCGACAACTGTCCGTGTCCTCGGACAGCTGCAGTGTTGCGTGCTGTCTCGGCAGAAAGGGGAGCACAACACTGACCTCACAGAATTGTTATGAGAATTAATGAACCATTGCGTTCGAGGTGCTCAGCACCTTACACAATGTTAGACAAATGCTGGTGATCATCCTCCTTACTACGACTTTCAGTGATGCTGCAATCCAGTTATATGTGGCAGTGAAGTGCTAACATGTAAGTGAATTGTAACTACTCATCAGGACGTTGTTATGCTGCCGAACAGCGCTCTGAGAAGCCTCTCCTGTGCAAGTCCCAGCGCTGTCACTCGGCATCGCCATAGCGGCTTGAGGTCAGGAGCTAAGCTGAACTCTGGGTTCATCCTGTTTGTCAGACCTGATTACCTATAGTCCTGAAGCACTTGGATGCCGGAGGCCATAGATGCTTCCTCACCTACGTTGGTCTTAATACGTTTCATTTGCATTAAGGCCTCTCCAAATAGGCACATTATTTTTCTCTGGCTGCTCTTACTGTATTTGGGGAGTTTTCAGCCACTAGTTTTTCAAGTACTTTTTCTGTCCCTCTTTATCCTCTCCTGGGACTCCAACAACACAAAAGTTAAATCTCCTATTATTGTCCCACAGGCCTCAGTTCACTTTTACAAATCTGTTCTCTCCCTCTTATTTGAATTAGGTAATTGCTATTTATCTACAAGTTCACTGATATCTTCCTGTCATCTACATTCTGCTACTGAGCGCATGCAGTGAGTTTGTTAATACATTTTCAGTTCTAAAATTTCCATTTAGTTCTTTTTTATATTTTTATTTCTTTTCTGATACATCCTGTTTTTATTTGTTTTAAGAATGTTCATAATTGCTCACTGGGGCGTTTTTGTGATAGCTGCTTTTCTTGTCTGGCAATTCCAGCCTCGGTGCCATCTCAAGATTGGTGTGTGTTGGTTGGTTGGTTGGTTGGTTGGTTGTTTTTCCAGCTGCGTTGAGATTTTCCTGGTTCATGGAATGAAGTGTAATCCTGAACTGTATTGTGGGTATTTTGAGGGTTACAGACTCTGGTTCCTATTGAAATCTTCCATTTTAGCCGGTAGGCAAACTTTAGATTTAGAGTACACATTGCAGCCTCCATCCTGGCTCACTTTTGCAGGCCATGGTTCGAATGTCAGCCTCCGGTTACAGAGCCCTTGTAATGTTTACGCAGTGTTGTTTTGCCTGCCCCATTTGCATGTCACCCAAACGGCAGGACTCTCCCCGACATGCTGGGGAGGACAGGGCCACCGCCTCCCAGTTACTGCAGGGCAGGGATGGAAGTCGGGTGTGCCCACCAAGGGGCACAGAAGATGTGCCACTGAGGATGAGTGGCACGGAAGACAGTCCTAGCTGTCTCATTAACGCAGGTGAGGGGTGAAGGCAGGGCCCTGCCCAGGCTTGGGCTGAGAGGGTCCTGCTGCTACTATAGAAGTGGGTGGGGATGAGAGTCAGGATCCCACCCACAGGCACCCAAGGGTGGGTGCCACTTTCCTCCTGCAATATGGTGATGGAAAACAGCTCCACTCAGACACACAGGAGAGAAATGCAGCCTTATTATTGCAGGGGGCTGGGAAACAGCGCCCTACCCACAGACAGCTGCTGCTTTTTCCCCAGCGTTCACCTGGAGAACGGTAGGGGTGGCTAAAAGATTTCTGTCCGGCTGAACTAAGCTTTTCCCAGGGCTTCGGCCAGGGAGGGCAGGCTTTCCTTGGGATTCTTTTTTTTTTTGTCTGTGCCTGTTGGCATTTAAGGGTTGTGAGTTTTTCTAATGCCTGGGCTGGAAAACACAGGAGGTTAAAAAAAATAAAAAGAAAATCCAAAACACCGTGAGGCAACTTGTGGCTGTGTTCCTTGAGTCCTGAGGTCCCTAGTCAGCCATCCTTCCTTTCTCCAGCGTTCAGAGTCTTCTGACAGTGGAGGTGTGTATTTTGTCCAGGGAATTTTGTTGTTGTTGTGAGGGAAAAAAAATGAAACCTATTTATTCATCTCATCCAGAAAGGGAAAAACTCTTACATAGTGTTTCCCAAGTATAAAAATCAGCAAAGCTCCCTAATCTAACAATAATGTTGATGTGCCTCCTACTTTTTAAGTGGGTACACGGAAATCACAGATCCAGCTGGAAAGGGGTGTCGGCAACCACTCATCCCAGGGCCATTTCGCAAAGACAGCAAAACAAAGCCGCTCTGCCAGAAAGCAGAGATTTAAACCCTGGCTTCCTGAGTCCGGGCCTGTGCTCCTCCCACTGAGGGATACACACCACGTTCACCAGTGGTGCGCCAAGGGCTCTGGGTTAGTTTTTAGGGTTGGAGGTGAACTTGCTATTCTCAACCTCTTATTCAGTAATGTGTATTGTACCCATTACTCGTTGCATATACTTCAGGTTAAAAGATACTGCCGTATTTTACTGGTGTGTGTGTGTATATATATATATAGATAGATACACACACACACACACACACATATAAGTATATAAATGAATGATTTGGCAAAGACTTTTAAAAAGCAGTGATAAAACCTACCCATTATATTCTTGTTTTGTCATATTCTTTCCCTTTGCGTAAACTCTAAATGGAAATCCAGTAGAAAGCAAAATAGTAAAATTTTGATGCATCCACATAATATCAAAACACCTGAGTGGCACTGATGGTCTGATGTTAATACTAGTGTTTTCCCTTTGAATATTGGAAGTTACCTCCCATTTTAAACATCCACAGGGTCCTAAGATTTCTGCCCAGGTGGGCTTTTCCCAGGGCTTTGGCCAGGAAGAGCAAGCCTTCCTTGGGATTAGTTTCCGCCATTGCTGTTGGCACTGGTGGGCTCTGGGCTTTTCTGGTGCCCACATAATTCTTCTCTAAGGCCCCAGTCATTTGCAGCTCAGTGAAAACTGGACAGAGTGATGAAAAAGCTTAGATTTAGGTAATTAAGGCAGAGGAAATATCAAAAAAACTGAAATATTAGTTTTTTTTAAACTGATATTCTTTCTTCCATTTGAATAAAATTAAACTATGGGACAATATGTTATACCCAATATTATAAATGTCAAAGGCCAAATTTTTGGCAGGATTTGATAAGAAGTTCTTCAGAAGACCAAGGATAGGGCAAAATCATTAAAATAAAGCATCTTTATGCCCTTAAGTTCACAGTGCAATATACCAGCTCTGAGCTTGCTCTGAAAATTGCTGCTTCAAGGACTAGCAGTATATCAGTATTTCAGTTTGCCGTTAAGACTTTATTTGGTTTTCATACTTATTTATTAAAGTCATATAACTCCTATACAGTTCCATTTCTCCCAGGGAAGATCTACACTGTAAATGAAAAAAAAGTCCATAAAAAATCCTTTCATTTGTTGCATCTCTTGGTTTGGTAGGTTATTTTTATGTTACAATTAAACTATATTTCCCTCTCCCAATTATTCAGTTAATAAGCACAGAGTAAACATATAAAAGGAAGAATAAAAAATTTAAATCATGTTTTATTCTGTCCTTTATTAATGAACTATTGGTATTATATAGACTGCTAACTTTAGGCTACTCAAATTTTCTTTAAAAAACATAATTTATGCTTCATATTTAGAAAGCACAGAAATCTACTTTTTGAAATAAATAGCTTATATTATGTACATTCTATTGATAGGATTAACAGGCAACGCTAATGTGTTTTGAAAGTAAATGATTCATTCTGTTCTATGAGAGTTCATATTTTAAATAATTGCAAATAAAAATCCTATTTTTAAACATATTTCTTAGTTGCCCACCCCCTCCATCCAGGAAAAGTGGAAATACCTATTTCTAATATACATCAGAAGTCTCATAAACAAATCAGGAAAAATACCTTGTTCTTTGGGGTATTTATGAAAATACTACTTTCAATTAAGGGGGGACTACATAGAAGTTTTAAGCAAGTCTAACCAATTTCTTCCTGGCTTACAAGGACAAACGTAACATTTTAGGTACAGTCAGTCAGAGCAGTAACTACATAAAGACATTACTTCCACTTCCTTTCTTCAACCTAGAAGTTAAATGCTTGTAGATTTGAAGTAATAAATACTCCTTATTATTAGGAAAAAAAACAGCTGCCCTTTCCTTTTGGGGGCTGGCAGTAATGATAATACACTGGAAAAATGAAGTCACATTAATAAATGACCAATGCTAAGTTGATATGTCTGATTCACAACAAAATTATCTGGCTGTTTTCTTAGAATATTCTGGTAAGGCTAATGTGAAAGCAGTTCAGGAATGCTTGTGGAACAGTCTTTTGGATGCCAGGGATGTTTGGCCATCTCAATGATTATATAGATAATAATAATATTACTTTAACCTGTCAGCTTACTTTTCATAAAGAAGGGAAAAGTGGTTTGCGAAAACTATTCTATCTGAGCAATGATGACCCTTTGAACTTTACTTTTCAAGGCTACCTACGTCATTCATGACGATTTTAGTGGGAGGAGCACCACTGCCAAACTGCGGTTAGGTGCTCTCCTGTACGTCCCTTTACTGACTTTTAAGAGGTGGGGAGACCACCCTGAATGCCTACTATGGAACCGTGTGTTGGGGGGTTGAAAAGATCCTATTCGGTGTGCTCACGATTACCCCTGCTGCTCCACCAGCTGTCCTCCTCGGCTGTGGAGCGTGTAGCAGCAAGCCTGGAGTTTTGAGAGCTTGCCTGCTATTAGCTGGATTCGGTCTGATTCCTACAGCAACTCTGCCAGTCTGGTCATTGTGACACCACCCAACAGTTTATATGATGTTAAAAAAAAAAAAAGAGGGGGGTGGTGGGATACAAAATTGCTGCTTTTGGCAAACACTCTTTTAAAAATTCCTGACAAGCTTTGTGCCTTGGTGGATTTTGAAAAAGAAACCAGAACAAAGCAAGCTGTTTTAGGGATCAAAAGCAGATAAATACATCTCTCTTTTGACAGGCAGTAAGCCTGCCATTTTTCTTTGGAAGTATAATAATAATATCTTTAAAGTTCAGTGGCTAGTACATTAGTTTCCTATTGCTGCTGTAACAAATTACCTCAAACTTAGTGGCTGAAAACAACATGAGTCTGTCATCTTACAGTTCTGGAAGTCACAAGTCCAAAATCAGTTTCACTAGGCTGAAATCCAGGTGTTGGCAGGCCTGTGTTGCTTCTGGAAGCTCTAATGGAGAATCTGTTTCTTTCCTTTGCCTTTTCCAACTTCTAGAGGCTGCCTGCATTCCTTGGTTCCTGGCCCCCTTCCTCTGTCTTCAAAGCCAGAGGCAGAGCATCGTCTCTCTTTTATGACCTGTGCTTTTGTCCTTACATCTTTTCTCCTGCCTCCCTCTTATGTCCCCCTGTGATAGCGATTACGCTGGGCTCACCCCAACAATCCCGACACTTTTCCCATCTCAAAATCCTTAACTTCATCACAGAGTCCCTTATGCCAGGAAAGGTAACATACTCTAAGGTTCTGAGGATTAGGATGTAGAAATCTTTGGGGAGCCATTGTTTAGCCCACCAGTCAGTTCTAAGTTGTTAATTTTCTGCATTGTGTTTTAGATAAAGTGCATGGTCAGGATGGGCCACTTCAGACCTAAGAATCCCACTGTCAATCAAATGTAATTAGTCATCACAGAAAACAGAAGTAATTCAAATACCAAGTTTCCACACTAAAAATAATGAGCTGACTTATTCTTATGTTATACATTAACATGGTTCAAATCACACAGAATGCTGCTTTTAAGGACAAGATGTAATATAAAATGAAAAAATCTCAAGGCTTTTCTTTCAATCCCTGCCCTCTAATCCTCACAAGAGGTGAAGGTTATCGATACAGGCGGCTGTGGGATGGAGTGAATCATGTGCTTTCTCCTTTTCTTCACACGATCACTACTGTAGTGTTCCGAGACGTATCTCTCAAACATGACTTGTGAACGAGGCATATTGACAAAGATTATTCACAGGCGTTGTACCTGTTCTCTTCTAATAGGTGACTCAGAATTCTTACCCAGTGGCCTTCACTCTTTCAAAAGTAAACAATACACACTCTAGTAAAAGAAACGCTTTTAAGTGAGTGACAGCAATAAAGTGTTTAAGAAACTGTTGCAGTCTCAGCTGGACAAGGCTGTGTCATAAGGCAACCCAGGCTTATTGAATTGAGACTGTCCCTCCCTGAGCAAGTGGAAAGATGACTCCATTTGCTCTGGAAAAACTACAACAACACAGACGGTCTTAACACCACCACACTTCATGACCCGCCGTGTTCCCCTCCAGCTCAAAGGCTCGACCATAGCCTTCCCAAGGACGGCTCCTCACACTGACTCTGGGTAGGCGCAGGCCAGATCCTAACATTGTTTTCATTTACTCCCTGGGCAGAGACTCGCATGCGGAGGGGTCATCCCTCTAGGGTAATGGAGGAGTTAGACAGGATCTGAGCCGAGACTCTCCCTAAGGGACATCACTGCAGAGGTCAAAGTCAACACTCGGGGCATTCTCATCCCTCCCTGAGGCAGGTCCTTGAATGGGTTTGGCTAGTGCTATATGCCTGAACTTTATCATGTCTTAGTGATACTAAGGGAATAACAACAGAAGAAGGGTGATTTGAAACATTCATTTGCAATGCATATTGTACCTTGTTAATAAAAAACACAGTTCAGAAATAAGAACAATCGGAACCCAGAAGTTTCTACACATAACGGACAACAAAAAGATTGCATTAAAAATCATGCCACAAAAGAAACATGGATTTTTACAGTGATTGGACAGAATTACCATAGTTACCATTTTTAAATACTTTACTGTTAGTATGCATACATTTTTAGTGTTAAGCTTCATGCTAAACAACATGTAAGAAGATATTTTTCAGTTTTACAATTTAAATAGCAGAAAGAAACTTCTAGGACCAAACACTATGCATGTAAAATGTAAGTGGTTATCTTGAAGCTTATGCCAAAATTTAGAGTAGTTTGAATACATGGCCGATACTCTGTGTAGCTGTTATATACAAATGAATTTCACATGATGTGAATAACCACATATTTCATAAAGCATTTCAATAAATACCTCAGTTGGTTATTTCTTTATGTGTAAATCTTAGAAGTTTCTGAATTTAAACCCCAAAACACTATGGTCATACTTTATAAAAAAAGATTTGGCTTATTCAAAATTTCAAAATGTCACAAAATACTAGTGACTAAGTGTTTTTTCAGAATTTGGTAACCCTCTCTGAAGATAAATTCACAGACTCTTAAAGCTTCAATTTGATTTCACAAAAATTTAGCAAGGACAATCCAGCTTAGCAAGTTATCTTTAAATTCAGTTTCCATGGCAACAATCACAGGCCCCTGTATACTGCTTTAAAAAAAAATCATTTTTATAAATTTAGTTCCTGCAACATCAAAAGCAACAGTTAAATATAACTGCCTTACTTTTATCTTCTTTTATCAGACTTTTTGAACAAGCTGACTTCTCTTTTTAATGGACTAACACCAGATCCCTTGACTGCTGTTCATTAAGTACAAGCTTAAGGGCAGATAAAACACCAATTTCCAAAGTGGCCGCCTGGAAAACCAGACTGCTGCATGTCTATTATGAGCAAACCAGGATCTGGCCTGCTGTGCAAAACCCCAAATTCCTTATAACTTCCCAGCTTCCTCGATGAGGTGAGAGGGAGGAGCTCTTACCTGCACATTTCACTCCCTGAGCAATGAGCCCCCACATGAAGTTGGCACAGTATTCGCACCAGTGCGGCCCTCTGAACGTATGGACCTGCAAAAGAGTAGAGACTAAGTGGCTGAGGGAAGCACACAGGTGAGGAGGTTGTCCCCTGTCACAGTGCTAATACACGTACCGTATTTTGTGGACTGTAAGATGCACCGGACCGTAAGATGCACCTCGGTTTCAGAGGAGGAAAATAGGAAAAAACCAACCAAACAAACAAAAAAACCCTACTCCACCGCCGCCCCCAGCCAGCCAGGTAAGCTACATTTGGACTATAAGACGCACCCCCATTTTCCTCCCAAATTTGGGGGGGGGTGCGTCTTACAGTCCAGAAACTATGGCACATACAAGCCACAGTCTGTGCCGTGGAGGCGTGACATGATGATTACACTTGGCAAAACCCTAGTTGAGTAAAACTGACAAGCAGGTAAAATTTCTTTCAGAGTTTGATTTCCTCTTCCTTTTAGAGATGGTGGTAAATCAAACTTACTGCAATTTACTTTTGAAAATAATTTCCACGTGGGAGTTTTCCAACTGTTCCTTCCAGCTGTAGGCAGCCTCATGTATGCGTTATACCAACACTGGCGTTTCTCGAGCACCACAACATGCAAAAGCGTAAGGAGCAATGCAGAGTGTGTCTGCGTCCTGTGAAGGGTTTTGCCGGATGTCCACCTTCTGTCCTCTGTGACCACAGTTAGGGACACAGATGTTGAAGGTGATACTTAGTGACTGGTCACAACTGAATCAAAAAGGGCCAATCTCTGTTCAAAACTACTTGATACTTACTATGTTAGTGAAGAGAATGGATATATTTTACAAACTACAGTTAGTCAGGAACGCCGTTTCAGCATAGGAATTATTCAGTAATCATTCCAGCTCATAAAGGTTATGCTGCATTTGATTCCTTTACCCCTAAGAAAGGGATGCAAAGAAGAAAGGACTCCAGTGCCAAGACACCCATGGAGTTCTATGCGTAGGAAAGAGAAGGGATTCCACCTTAACTCAGATGGAAAAATATCGGCCAAATAGGAAAGCAATGAACCCAAACCCCAAACATTAGAAACTAAAAAAACTGCGTTATCAATAACACTTTAAGATTTCTGAGCAAATATTGGCTGAAAATGCACTCAAGAAGTAAGTTAAAAGAAAAGTGAGAGGCAACAAGGAAGTCATTGAGCTGCATCAAGTCACATTTACTTGTGACAATTATTTATATGATTTCCTCCTGCAGAAGACAGTAATACAAGAGAATGGATATCACAGTGTGACAATTTGATTCTAACATAATATCTGCCGAAACAGCTACTGCAAATAATGAAATTCACAGCTAAAATTGTCACTTTTACTACTGTTCTATTTATGTCTCAAATAGGTCATAGAAACCAAGGAAATGATTTTCAAGAGGTAGAGGTAGTTTTGTATATATAGCTCATTTCCTCAAACTTAAGATGCTGTTGAACATAAGACTTACACTGAGACGCATACAGAGGGGGGCACAAGTAGGTTTACAGTTATTTGTATGAAAAATAATACAATAATTAATAAATAACAATACAGGAATAAACTGTTTCATGTGTGTAATCACAAATGTAAACCTACTTTTGCCCCACTCTGCAAACTCCATTTAGAAAAACCATGTCAATTAAATTATGACAAGCCACTGATTGTAAGATAAACACCAATCTGAGAGATGTTAAAGTGAAAAGAGAGTACATAGTAGAGTCAATGAAATATGGTACATCGGAATTCAATATACTACTACTGGTAAAATATCCACATGCAATGGATAACCTGGGGTTCATTCCAATAGGTATGTGCTTGTAACTCTTGTAACTGCCACGTTAGCTTGAGTACTAAACATCGAGCTGACTTTGAAAAGAAGGCCATAATCCCTTTCATGTCTTTTATGGAAAAGCGCCAGGGATGTGGACACAGTTGCTTCTGGATTGTTAATGATGTTCAGAGTCTGTAAATTGAAAGTATTTCCTGAAGTTCCTGAAGCAGAGCCCAAGATCAACATTCAGATAGCCTGAGATGCCTTTGGATTGGTCCATGCTCCTCGGAGTGAATAAAAGCGAACAAAGTATGCAATCTTGCTTTACTCCGAGGAGAATGTGTGAAATAGATAGCACTGACTCCTAAAAAGGTTACAGAATCATACATGAATAGCTATAGGAGTGTGAAGTTATTTTTAGGGAAAGTCCCTGGGATACAAAGTGGCTTCTAGGTTGCCAGATCTCAGGAGAGTCCAGGCTCACTTACCGTGGTGAGGTTAATGACAAGGCACTAGAAGTGTGCAGGAAGTCCCAGTTTTGTGCCTGCCAGTTATCTCACGGTAAAGGGTCCTAAAGTTACACAGGGAGCACAAAAGCAGGGTAGATGGAGTGAGATTACTTTAGGAAGGGCTCTTGCAAATAGCACTGGGTGCTGAGATGTTATGATATATTACAGAACCAATTCTCTTCCTCCTTTCACAAGAGAAATAGTGAGTGTGGCACTTCAGAAATGTGGGACATGTCTTCACATTACACATGCTGAAGAAAGAGCTGTACTGTCTGAGCAGGCAAGGATCCCACGGTCGTCTCAGAAAGCAAACTTTAGGAAACTATTTACATATTTCTTTCTTGGACAGCTTTTTATAAAGGCATCCTAAGTGATTTGGGGCTGCTTTTGTAGTTTTTAATTAAAAAAAAAAAGTTGGAAAGTTTCTTATATAGCTCTCCAAGAAACAGTGGTAGAAATTGACACTGAAGTTCCAGAAGTTTACAAAACTTCTATTTGTATAATAGGGTTTACCTGAATTCCCTCTTGAATTTTTGTATCTAAAATTCTTATTTCTTAAATTTTGTTTTGTGGCCTCTGTGGCTCTGATGCTGGACTGCATTTGTACACATTGAATATTGCAGCATTTTCCTCTTTTTTATTCCCCTAGAGGTCACCAGAACAGAGACTTCACTCATCAATCATTTTTATTATTCATAAACATTTGCTACGTGATGACATATACAACAATAAAAAGGATATTGGGTCAAGCAATGCATTGTGGGTTACTCCCATGAAATGCACCGTGAAAATGCTCAACTGGAACTGCATCTCCCAAGTATGAGGGAAGCTGGGGGAGGGGCACTGCTCAGGCCTAAGATGCAGCCCAAGAGTTGAGAGTGTTCAGGGACGAGCAGGGTTGGCCCAGGGACCTGCGGAGGTGTGCGTGTTGGAGGGCACACAGGAGAGGCTGGTAGAAGGAAACCAA
Source organism: Desmodus rotundus (assembly GCF_022682495.2). Lineage (NCBI taxonomy): Eukaryota > Metazoa > Chordata > Mammalia > Chiroptera > Phyllostomidae > Desmodus > Desmodus rotundus. Next base: position 161,421,269 of record NC_071388.1, read on the forward strand.
AGGCACATGCATGAGCGAAACAATGAGATGTTTAGTGAATTCCAAGGAAGATGGAGGTGGGAATGGCTGGCAAGGTAGGAGATGAGGCAGACAGGGCCTTTTCCATGCCTACCAATTTATACTTTACCTAATGAGCAAGGCAAGGCCACTGAACGTTTTGAAGGAGGGCAACACAGTCAAGGAAGGGGGACAGGCTGGAAGGGGACGGAATGGGCGGGGTGCTGTGGCGGTGGTCTGGGTAATGGGTGGTGCAGTCTAGACTTAGGCAGTGGTGATCAAGAGAAAGGGGCAAAGAGATGTGCGGGGGCAGAGTCAGCAGGGCTTGGAGACGGGGAGCACGCGGGCTAACTGTTAGGGTTTCAGGCTTGGTGACTGGGGGAGGATGGCATTAACAGGAGGAACACAAGTAGGACAACAGGTCTGGAAGTGAGCGGCGAGGGAAAGCTGATTGAAGATTTCTGCGAAAGAGGAGGTAACTCATGGAGTGCGGCTCCTGAAGGCATCAAATGAAGACGGGATTCGGGGCACAGGGACTGGTATTGAATAAGAGGAAAATTACTTCCCCTGCTCTGAGTTGGAGGGGAAGTGGGGAAAGGAAGGCTGTGCAGGAGTGTTGGGGGCGTGGAGGCCAGAAAGCTAAGGAAGTTGCTCTGTGGTATCTACGCATTAGGTCATCAGTTCAGTTACTAAGCCAATGAGGAGTTTGGGAAAAGAGGGGAATAGGAACTGGAACAGGCCAGAAATTCAGAGACAGGCTGCTGGACTTGAAAGCAAGCTTCTTTCCTGAATGATGTGAAGTTATATGAGACCAGGGTCAAGTGCACTAAAGAAAAAGTGACAAATACTTTCTTTTTAAAAGGGTGACTATGCTAAATTTGAGCTTTACATGTTTTATTATGCATGAGATTTTACATAATCAGTGATGTTTATATCATGTTTTACCAATTCAGAAAAAGATATCTTAAAAAATCAATGGACAAATCACACAACGCAGAAGAACCCTCTGGCTGCCCTGCCCTCCCTAGCACAGTGGGAATGGGTGCTGCTCCTGCCGCCAGCTCTGCTCGCTACGCGTCGTTGTATTTGGAAAATGACTAAATCAGAATATAATGGACACTCAGAATCCAATAATTAGAAGATCCAAAGTTACACCTTGGGTATTCTTTCTGCTTAGGAGGATGCTAAGAACCGGGTGGCATCTGGGAGAAGGGAGGCTGGAGCGGCTCTCCTAGGGCCCAGTGGCTCAGGCCAAAGCCTGAGACTACGACAGGGAGACCTTTTCCTGGAACGTCCCACAATGTAATAGGTTGCTCTCGGTGACCCGCAGCTGGTCAGCATTCGGAGAATTAAAACTATGGATGTATTTACAACAGATGCAACCAACAGACATCCATTTAGTGACATTTTCCATGTGTCATCTTTAATAGGATTTTAAAATTCTAAATGGCCCCAGACTTGTATAGTTCATACATTTGTGTCTTAGTTTTCCTGTCCCTTCTTCTTCCCCAAGGCTGTCAGCTTTCTTCTCCTTCCTCATTACCTTCTCTTTTTTCCATTCACTGATTCTTGGATGTGAATGAGGAAATCTAATAAGAGAACTTTGCTATCACTGAATGTAAATGAAGAAAATATGTCATCTATCTTCCCTTTAAAGCCCATTTAAAAAAACAAAACAAAAATAAAACAAACTTCTGGATTCTTGCCTGTGCTTCTTGTAGTTGAGGCTGATGGGCAGTGGTCTTGTCATGAATGGGGCATTAGCAGCATCTTACTTTATCCTGTGGCATCCACTGGTCTTTAGTTAATGTTTCGCACAAGCAGGAGCTGCCTCTGTGTCTGCTGGTTACTGTACAGTCTTAATAACATTGGCTTATACGGTGAGAAACATCAATTCCATAAATACCACTGCTTGATCAACTGACTCAAAAAGGACTTCTTAGGGGAGGGTGTTCGGTAAGATAAGCCAAAACAGCAATCAGCGTTAGTGTATAACATTATTAATGAGGTCAGGGATGGTCCTGAGCAAAGCAACATTAAGGTGGCCTCAGACACTTATTCTAAGTGACCTCCAAGGGTTTTGGTGCATCTTGACAAATGAGACTGGCAGAGTACATGGCGTGAATTATACCTTCATGAACAAAGGGCAGAGCAACTAGTTCTAAAGGCCTCTTCTCTTGCAACCGGAACAAAGACAACCTTTTTACCATGGCATTTGACCTTGCTTTTCACCTGCGAACAACTCCTTTCACATTAATCACCTTAAAAACAGACTTGAAAGACTGGATTCATTAATGGACCCTAATAGAGTCTGGCACAGAGAAGGCACCGGTCAGAACCAGGCTAAAGGGGACAGACAGGGCGAGAGATGGGTAGACTCCTGGGGGGCCCGCGCGGCACAGGCTAAGTGTCGTCTAAGGGTTGCGCGTCTCCTGCGCGCTGACCGAGGTAAAAACCGAAGCCGTTCTCAACTGGACCTACTGCTATACTGACCAAAACCCTGGCTTCTGCTTCTCATCATGATTCTGGCATTCGTATCTCCACTCTGAATGTCAGTAATAGGAAGGGCAGAAGAGAAATGCATGCCATGGAAGAGAAAACAATTCCAGCCCATCTTCATTACCCGTCCGAGCCATCTTAACACTTCCTCTAGAAATCAGCACGAGTACAGACGAACAGCCAAGAAGACTGCCTGCAAAGCCTGCTGCAAATGTAAACTAGGCTGGAGGTGACAAGAACAGTAGGGAAATGAACTTTTGTTTCGGAAGTGGGAACGACATTTTTCGTTTGGGAGGCTCTGACGAGTCAGCTCCCCAGGATGGTATTGGGTGATGAAGGGAGAGAGCAGATGATCGAAACCAAATGCAAAAAATGTAGGTGGGCAGACAGCTGGGCAGGAAAGGTGTTTTTCCCTTTTTTTCCATTTTTATCTTCAGGGCAACCAGGATGTACTCTTTCAAGTAACCAAATTTAGTCTCATCAAGATGGCTTAATTTTGATCTAAAGGATTTGAAATTTAAAATTTTGGTCCTAATTTTGCCACTTCAGTTAAAGTATTTTGGTTAAACTATTAAGCCATGAGGAGAGAATGCACACCATTGGCAACGAATGTTCAAAGCTGTGTAGGGATTCCCTGAAACAGTAGGTGGGGAGGGGGTACTTAAAACAGGAGTGTCTTTAGTATCAAGGCAATGCCTTCTTGTCATTTAGTTAAATCTAATCAGAACTACTCGTAGCTGTAATTCTTGAGGGAAAATCTGTAACAATCGGTGAGGTTTGGATCTGGTTCAGCCACCAGCACTGGCATCACACGGGCTGCGCTGACTCCTCCTGTCCTGGCGGGATGCGCCAAGCACAGCACTGGCTGACACGAGGCTTTAGGCAGCGCTTAGAGCGGGTGAACATCAGGAACGGGAGGTGGGCACACCCACTGGCCAACAGCACTCAGAAAGGGGGAGGCTCTGGGCCTGGGGGCACTGGACGGTGGGGAGGGGCCCAGGTGCTAAGAGTTGCTACAGCCAGAAGCTGCCACAGATCCTGCAGGGGGAGTTCACAGGGGGTCTCAGAGGCACAACTTAACCACACAAGTAGTTCACACCGTCCAAAGCAGCATGTTGCAAAGGATGACAAATGACAGAAAATCAGTGACATAATGGTTCAAGAGTGAGAAAACTGTTTGAAATTGAGGGAGATACCATAAAAAACCTGCTAGACATGCATTGGTCATGCCACAAATAAATGATATCCCCTTAAAAAAGGAAAAATAACTACAGTAAAACACTGGTAGGATATAGTCAGACTATAACAAGTCTAGTCTTACTTTACTAGTAGGGCAGCTACTGAGGGCAACATAATTTGGTTCTGCTCCCACACGAATAACATCATAAAAAGGTTTTTTGGTTGGTGTATAAAACAGAACCTTTAAGTAAACATGTACAGAAAGTAATTATTCCACTCATACAACACATTCACCGAAATTCTAGATTCAAATTTCCTTACGGCCTCCTAGAGGATGTCCGTAGCCCCTCCCCTCCCTAGCCCAGCTGGTCTAATCAACCCTATCCCTGGGAGCGGAAAGATCTCTAAAATTACAGCTGAGTTCGTGTGGCGCAGACAGGTGAACCTGCCAGAGCACCCAGTTTTGGGTGCCAGTGCTCTGCTGGGAGCTGCGAGGGCCGCCCCGACACGGAGCATCACGTCAACCCAGCAGTCCGGCAGTGGGAACACGGCAGTTCTCAGGCCTTCCTTTCATGTCTTTCTTTTGATCACATTACAAGGTACAGATGTACAATAAACACTAACAATAAATATAACCAGTAACTCAAAAAGTATTTTCCATTTCAAAATATGGATGTTTACAGTATTGGAAGACTCATAAGTTTAATGTTTAGACTTTTTATAAATTTCAGAAACAAATTAATATTTTTAAAGGCGCCGCAGTGAGAACTTTGCTTCTAAAATGAATTGTGGTTAAAGTTTTAAAATGTCAATTGCTATAACCTCAACACTTCTCCTTTGAAAGTTTAGTTTCATTATTTGGATGAGAAAGTTTACATTCAAATATGAGTACTGAAATACCAGCACAGTAAATCAATACTTCAAAATGCCTATCTCCTAAAGTTACAGTATAAATGTATAACAGAAAAATAAATGAACCTATGTGGTTATGCAATAAAAACTAGTGTGCAACCCACAGCTCAGTGACAGTCCACCTGCATTACAGGTGCCGAAACTCAACGCTGAGAGACAGAACACCTCAGACCAGTCCACGTGATCTTACGACCCACAATCCCATGAAGCCAAGACTGTACTAATATTAACATTTCGACACAATCAGGTTTCAATTTCTCTTTGACTTGGTTTTAAATTTGTCATCTAGAGAATTTACTGTTAACATGTCATGAATTAAAGTATTCCTATATTAGGAAAAAGGTTTCACTAAAATGCACAAGAAATTATTAAACTACATAGCTAAAACCCCTCCTAAAGCTCTAGTAAAAGAGATCCAGATTTTCTCTGTTGTTTCTCTTCTCTTTCACTGATTGCTGCTCTTATCTGTAATATTTCCTTCCTTCTGTTACTTGGTTCTTCTTATTCTAGATTCTCAAGGTAAAGCTTAGCTCTTTAAGACCCTTTTTTTTGCTTTCCTAAAATAAGCATTTAATGGTAAAGATTTCACTATACACATTACTTTAGCCATATTCCAGGAATCTTGATATGATGTATTCTTCTTTCTGTAATGCCCCTTGTGATTTCTTTAACCCATGAGTTGTTCAGCAGTAAACTGTTTAATTTCTAAATATGTGGGGAAATTTTCAGACGTTATTGATTTTGAAATTAATTCTGTTGTGGTGAGAGAATATGCTTTGTATGATTTCGATCCTGTTACATTTATTGACACTCAGTTTATGGCCGGGGGTGTTTTCTGTCGTGGTGACTCTTCCACGCTCACTTGCATAGTGTTGTGGTATTCTGCTGCTGCTGAGTAGAACATTACATCAATGTCAACTATGCCAAACTGGTTGAAACTGTTGTTCAAGGCTTTTACAGCCTTACTGATTTTCCATTCTGTTTGTCTATTTGTTCTAACGCTGAAGAGAGAAGCGGGAAATCTCCACCTATAATTGTGGGTTATCTATTTCACTTCTCAATTCAGTTGTTGCTGTACGCATTTTAAACCTCTATTATTAGGTGCATAAATTTTAATCCCAATAATACTTCTTCTCTGAAAACTATGTTTAGTATAAATATAGCTATCTAATTTTCTTTGAATTATTGTCTGTATGGCACATCTTCCTCCTTTTTGCCTGTGTTTTATATTCACAGCAGGTTTCCTCTGGATGGCTGCAGTTGGATATTGCCTTTTTATCCAGTCCGACCACCTCTGCCTTTAATGCAGTGCGGGGCCATCTTCACGTAATGTTACTGTCAATACGACTGGGCTTGAACCTGCCACCTCGCTTTGTTTTTTATATAGTGCTCCACATGTCTTTGTTCCTTTTTCTTTCCTGCACATTTCTGAAGGGCATATACTTTATGAATCCACTTTGTTTCCACTATTAACATAACTTTTATTTTTTAGAGTTTGCCCTAAGAGCTACAATATATTTTTTAACTTTTCAGTCTACATCCAAATAATATTACATTACTGCAGGTACAGGTATACAGAATCTTAAGACAGCAGACTTCCATACTCCCAACCCCACATTTTGTGTTATTGTTGTCATGTATGTTATTTGCATAAATTACATAATGCATTACTATTTTTGCTTTAAACAGTCAATTATCTTTTAATAGCACTAAAATTAAAAAAACATTTTTTACACTTACCCACATGTTCAACATTTCTGGCATTTTTTATTCTTTTGCATAGATCTAAACTTCCATCTGATACTGTTTTCCTTTTGTGTCTGAAGAACCTCCTTTAATACTCCAGTGGTACAGGTCTCCTGGTAGACCTATACTACCAGAATAGCTTTTCTTTGTTTAAAAAGCAAATATTTTTGTTTTTCTGGGCTTCAGTTTCTCCATGTGTAAAATAATATTCACCTAATCAGAAATGTTCAGTGTCCCTTCTATAGGCTGAACGCTTTAGAAGTCCTTCGTCACTGTGCTCTACAGGCACATCCCTCCCAGTGCAGCGTTACATTAACCTTGTTGTATTCGTCCAGTAGGTTGTATCCTAGGATCCTGCAACTGGTGATTTCATGTCATTTCATGCAGTGGGCATTTCTTATTTTTTAGCCACACAGAATAAATGTCTTATCTTTGGATAACAGTCCTCAGTGTACGTGAACTGTGTGGAAGTGACCTATCCCCAGCTCCAGGGGAGAGTATGTGACCTAGATCTAAGCCAATAAGCACATTCTGCTCTCCTGAAACCAGAGCTACTGGTTTAGAGAAGGGCCTATAAGCTAGCTGGGGAGCTGCCTGCCAGGCCCAGACCCTTCGCCCAGTCTGTTACTGTAGCTGACTAGAACCTGAGAATGTCTAGAGCTGGAGCCTCTGCCAGCCATCTTGTCACCAGCAGTCTAAAAATGAAAACAGAGCTTGGGGACAGAGCTCTGGTGGCATTTTTAGGCTCCTGGATCAACTAACACCAGACTTTTCCTACTCTGTGAGCCAATAATTTCCCTTTTTTGCCTTCGAGTACATGCATGGGTTGGACTTTCTGACACTTGGAATGGAAAGTCTCCTATGTGTTCCAACAAATGGTATAAATATCAGTGATGGGTTCCAAATGGATTTTTAAAAAAGACACACTGAAGCAATGTCATACAATATTGGAGTAATAAGCTATAATAACAACCATCAAAAGCAAAATCCCATGATTTCTCAAGAAGGACCTACTCTTTCTGAACAAGGGCACTATCCAAGCTTGTGGGGCAGAGCCGCAAACTCTGATTAGGGTGTGGCACAGGTTAAGAGCTGGAACTCCAAACAGAGAGGGTTCTACAAAAGAGAAAGAGTGAGCCTGGCATCTTCAGCCTGATTTGGGCAACTCCACTCACGCAGTTGGCCCAAACACCATCTCTAACACAACCGCCTGGAGGACGTCACTTAATATGACAAAAAGCCCCTGGTTCCTATGACCTGAAAATGGACATATTATTTTCTCTTTAATTTTTACATCTGAATAACACTTTAAAAAAACATATCCAAGTTCTGTTTTTGATCCTCAAAGACTATAAAAATAGAGAAAATAAGTAGTTGATGATATTCTCCAGAAGTGTCACACCGCTGGGCTCTTTCCCCTTCCTTTACTAGCTTTCCTATTTTGCAATCTTAAGATAATTTAAGAAGAGTAAACCTGGGGGGAAAAAACACTACTGGTGTTTTGGTGTTTATCAGAAATATAATTTGTGGTAGTTTCCCAGATGCCAGCATTACTGTGGCAAAATATTTAAGAAAGAAAAATCAGTATTTGCATATATTCTCTTTACTTAAACGTATCTTCCTTAGACCTTTAGCCCGCTCCCTCTGCGGTATACACACGTCCTCCTCTCTGCCCTTCGGGCTCTTTGATGAAGGCAGTGACATTTTTGTGTCACGTGCTACTGCGCACGAGTAACGAATGCTGACTAACGATGGTAATGAGGGGACTGAGACAAGAGGGAACTTGACAACACAGACAATAACTGAGGTAAGGTATTATGACAGGTCCATCTTTGGGCACATGCTCTGACAATCTTATTAAAGTCACCGGAGGCCTCACTCCCACGTGAGACTCTTCGTCCTCTGAGGAATGTTGACAAAGTGGGTCACGAAGATAAGGATGACAGTATAGTCTGTCAATTAAACAAGATTTTGAAAAAGAGATATGAAATATTACAGATGTATCTCTATTAATTTAAAAAATAAGTAGGATAGAATTAACACTTAATCCTTAGTTAAATTTGGGAGAACAGATAGATGATACAAGGGACTATAAAAGTTGCCTTTAAAGAACCAACATATCCCAAATGTGGGAAAAAACTAATCCTTGAGGGTTAGATTACTGTGTAGACCCATAAACTAAAGTATTAGGAGAGCAGAACTTTGGAAGAAGTGACTTTCTAAAATTATGTGTTCTTCCTACGGGTGCTCATCCTTAACTTGTTGTTGTGTTGGGAGCCACATGCCAGGCCGGTTCTCTACTTTGGTATACATTTTAGAAATACCGAATTTCCTAAAACATTAAGTCAGTAGGATGAACACAGATGCTGGAAGGAATGAATGCCACCTTCCATATAGTTGTCTGTCAGGGGGTCTCAAATTAAGATATTGGTTGGGAATAAGAGAATCAGGATAGGGTCTGCTGCAAGAGAGAGCCAGGGTCCTTCTTCAAGTGTTTAAGAGTGGCAACCCTACATCTTAATTTCAAGGGCTGGCCTGAGGTTTGGGTTTAAAAAAAATATTTGGTTTTTAATTACATAAAAGAAATAGTACACTTACTATTTCTACTAATAGCCTCCTAGTGAGAAAGACAAATTTGTAAATCTCTCCCCAAATTTAAACTACTCAGGTTTGTTTAATTCCACAAAAGAAATAGGCCACCCAATAAATTCCACTAACAGCCTCCAAGTAAGAAAGACAAACTTGAAAATCTCTCTCCAAATTTTAAAGCAACAAAAGCAAAAATAGACATGGAGACTCCATGTAATGATAAATCTTGTACACAGCGAAGGAAACGACCAGTGGAGTTCCAAGACTACCTACTGCTGGATCACAAGGTAGTCTTATTTTTAATTTCTTTGAGGAACCTCCATACTGTTTTTCTTAATTGCTATATTAATTTACATTTGCGCCAACATTGCGCAAGGGCTCCCTTTTCTACACATCCTCATCAACCCTGGTTATCTTTTGTCTTTTTGATAAAAGCCATTCCAACCCATGTGAGGTGACTTCTCACTGTGATTTTGATTTGTGTTTCCTTGATGACCAGTGATGTTGAGCAGCTTTTCACATACCTGTTGGCAGTTTGTATAATCTTCTTTTGAGAATGTCTGTTCAAGGTCTTTGTCCATTTTAAAATTGGATTATTTATTTGCTTGCTATCCAGTTGTATGAGTTCCTTATGTATTTTGGACACTAACCCCTTATTAGATATATGCTTTGCATATATTTTCTCCTATCATCTAGGTTGCCTTTCACTCTGTTGACCTTCTCCTTTGCTGTACAGAAGCTTTTTAGTTTGATGGAATCCCACTTGTTTTTCTTGCTTTTGTTGCCCATGCTTTGGTGTCATCCAAAAACCCACTCCCCAGACCAATGTCAAGAAACTTTCTTCCTATGTTTTCTTTTAGTAGTTTTATGGGTTCCAGGGCTTATATTTAAGTCTTTATTCTGATTTTTGAGGTAAGGGACCAATTTTATTCTTTTGCATGTGGATATCCAGTTTTCCCAGCAGCATTTATTGAGGAGACTCAATAAATGAGTTGTTTCCCCATACTGTTTTTGGCGCCCTTGTTGAAGACAGTTGACTACAGATGCATGGACTTTTTCCTGGGCTTTCTATTCTGTTCCATTACTCTACATGTCTGTTCTAATTACTATAGTTTTGCAATATATTTTGAAATCAGGAAGTGTGATGTCTCTAGCTTTGTTCTTCTTGCTTAATGTTGCTTTGGCTACTTGGGGTCTTTTGAGGTTCCATATGAATTTTAGGATTGTCTTTTCTATTTCTATAAAGTGTGTCATTGGGGTTTTCATAAAAATTGCATTGATTCTGTAGATCACTTTGGGTAGAATGACCATATTAGCAATATTCTTCCAACCCATGGAATCATGGGTTTCTCTTGAGTTAAGTATAGCATTTTAAATTCTCTAGTCCCATAAAATGTCTATGAAGAAGTATAAGAAACTATGTGCCAACCAGCAAGAATCTTGTGAAATGTTTCTTTTTGGATTATTAATGGCAGGCAGTAACCTTTCCAATGACCTTAATGATCTAGATTTGCACCAGAGGGGTCATAACCGGATCCCCAGCCAGAATTACAAGCCACGGGAAGGACAGACAGGGCTGAAGTCGAGAGGGCCACAGTGCCAAGGGGGAGTACCGAGGCCTGGGTGGAAGTGTGTGCTGAGCACCAGCAGGGGAAGAAGTAAAAAAGCAGGGTAGTGTGTGTTCACTGTTTTTGGCTTCCACGGCATCTGATAAGTATTCTACCAGACAGCAACAGAAACACAGTGCCAACACGGACTTTACATGTCTTGTCCAATCTCCTACCTTCGCCCGCCCTCTACAAGTCTGACTGCCCCGGGCAGAAATAATCCCCGCTCCACACCGGTCTTTATTTTTATCTTTTCTTGCAAGTCGCCCACATTAAGAATCAGGAATTGCATGCATGTGTACATATATACATATGTATACATATATACATATCTATGTGTATAGCATACTTATTTGGAGAAAAACATTCCTTTAAAATGTTAATTTGTGACAGTCCATGTTCATATACATAGGAGAAACAATGGTGAGTGACATTACAGCTGAAGCTTAATAACGTGACACCCCAGGTTGCCTTTTCCATTTCGTCATATTGCATTTAAGTTATTTTATATTACTGTTAATTCAAAACAATATTCAAATTTCTAAGCACTTAAAATGTGAACACAGATACTCCCGTCAAGTATAAGATAACATGGTATTTGGGTTTTATTTCATTTAAACTCACGTGAGTTTGATTTTTAAAAAGCCCATTTGTAACAACACAGGTCTTAAGATGAGAAGAATCTACTTTTGTGTTGAAATTTCCAGCTGCCATGAGAGGTGGTTTGAAAATAACAACTACCGCCATGACCAAGGTCCCCGTGTCACACTGTGTGCTCATTTACTAGTCATTCAACAGAGGCTGCTTGAGCTTCTACAAGGCACTTTAGTAACATGAGACGTGGGGACAGGTGAAGGAAGAATGGAGAGAGAAGAGAGGTGGGGGACCTGGGAGGCTCGGTCCCTGAATATGACATTTCACTGACTGTTAATATAACTAGTTTTAAAAAATAGTCTTTAACATAGAGTTTACTTTGAATCTTATTAAAAACTGATATATTAAAATGTCTCTATACAGGCATTACTACAATTTTAATAATGGAAAACAATATATCAACAAACTGAATGTTTCTCATATAATTGAATCAGAGAAGTTTACAGCTGTAAGACAACTTACAGATCACATAGTTTAACTCCAAATTTCATACTACATCTATTTTTATTTGTTGGTTCACTTTGCATTCTCAAATGGGAATCAAATGAATACCATAGGACTTGAATTCGTCTGTATCCTCAAAAGGAAAGAAAAGACCACTTTCAGCAGGAAAGCTGGCCATTCCTTCCCATTAGTTTATCAAATGCAGAATGTCTGGTCTGTTGGCCGGGACTGACAGGTTCACTATTATTGCTTTATCCCAGTAGGTCTTGAATCAGTAACTTTACTAAATATTACAAGGTTCACCTCATAGTGTTTTAATTCTAGTATCAATTCACATTTCAGGATTCACTGCTTTCATATTATCTTGGCAGCAATTACATCTATTAATATGTTACATCTTTCATTTATATGCACAATGCAAGTATCTGAAACTCTAAAATAAACCAGTCACCAAAAACAACCTTAAAAAATATTTTAAGTATCTACTCACTAAAATTCTTAATGCTGTTTTCTTTTTGTTTAATTTGCCTAAGTAGCCAGGTATCTGTTGTCATTATTATATGTAGTCTTGATTTTATTTTATAGAGCTACCTGAATATACCAACTGAAACACCGAATACTTTGATCTGGAGGGAGTAAAAGAAATAGAGAGGATTATGCTGTATTCTGCGGTGCATGAAAACGCAACTGCTCTTACGTAACTAACGCTGCCTGGGAGCTAAGGAAGAAGCAAGAGCTTTCCTTGACCCCCACAGTCATGCCAGGCTTCTCCACGGCATCGTGACCTCTACAACTGGGCAAGAAAAACGGTCTGGTAAGGAAAAAAGAATCCATTTAGGGGTATTGTGCAGTAACAAAAACAGTGGCTACCAGGAAACGCAGTTTTTTGCTGATGTAGAAGCAGAGGTTTAGAGAGATGAAGAAATCTGCTAAGGTCACAAAAATAATAAGCAAGCTCCTAAAGGCAACGGCTGAAACTCAGTTATCATTCTGCCCAGAGAGCCTCCGATGCGGGACGTACTCAGCACTGGTGGGGTGCCTGTGTCTCACTTCTGATATCAGAAGTTTTTGGTTTGGTTTCAAGTCTGCTCCAGAAATGAGCTCGCTCTCTCCTTCTCAAGTTAGGATGGGGACAGTTCTTTAAATGAGAGGTAGAGTTACAATTATTTTCTCTCTAAGTTATGCTGACAACTTACAGGGTAATATTCTTTTGAAAAAGTGGTACATTTATTTTTAAAACGATGCCCCCAAGAGAGACAATGATCTTTCATGTGATCAATTCTTTATCAAATCCTCATAAGTAACAATAGAAAAAAACCCATGTTATATAACATAGCAAAACGGGAAGCCTTCCTGTATTGTTATATTTTCCCCTTCTTAAAAAAAAACAAAAAACCTTATGAAACAAACACCTGTCTGGAGTTAGGCCCAGCTGATTTTTTTTTTTCTTTAAATTTCACCTTGGTGAATGCTTTTACCAAAGGTATAAGACACTCTTGGCTTCACTCTGAAATAAAATTTGGCAGCTGTTCAGCACCACAGAGCAATGTTACATAACAAGGCAGTTCAAGAAACAAAAAAAGAAAACCACATTGAAATGAGGCTTTGGTGAGTGGGCTCGTGGTTGGGCAGAACACCCTTTTACCAACATAGACAAGAGTCAATGGCAAGGCCACATGAACAATTATTATGTAAATGCTCAGGGTTTTTCCCACAATACACCTCCAAACTGTATGTGCTTACATAGCACAGCAGCGACCTTCCGAGGGAACGTTTGTGTGGGAGAGAGCTGCTTGCGCCACAGAGTCTGAGTTCTTGTGGGGATGTTCTTGGAAGCCAAGTATGACCCCCCTCCCTTTCTCTCTCTTTCAAATAAGATAATGCCACCCCACAGAAACATTTCTTAAATAACAAAGAGTAATTTCAATGGAAAGAGTCAAATTCTGAGACTTCTGACCTTATTAGCAATTCTAAAGCACATGTAATGCAACTCACCATCTAACACAGGCGTTCTCTAGCGTACCTTTTTTTTCAAACAGCATGACCAAGCTGGTTTTAATATTTTAGCTCCAGAGAAGGAAGGAGAGTTACTTTTAAACATGATTTTTTTTTTTTTTTTTTTAGAAAAGACAAGTATCTTTAAAACAGTGTGCGTACCAAGCTGAAAGTCACAGTGGGCACCAGAGTCAGCACATTCTGGCTCCTCATTAAAGTCATGTGCTAGATTAAAATGGAGAAATACAACCAAAAAAAGAGAATAGATGCTTGTTTATGCAAACCCTTGAAAAGACCTATTATTTAATATTAATCAATACTGATAGAAAGCATGTGCAATGAACTTGACTTAACACTAAAAGGCACCCTTAATAGGTCAATCTGTTCCTACTGAACACACCAGAGGGTATGTCTTTGGAGATTTAAAAATCTTGGCCATTTCTAAACAGTATGCTTAGTTTCTTGGTTAGGAACCTAAATGGTATTTCTGTGACCTAACAAACATATGAACTTTATATTTGCAAAAGGATTTATTTGGGATCACTTTCCTGATAGAACCCCTGCCTGTCCAAGGTGTATATCATGCAGGAAGAGACTGAGGCCTAGTAAGCTGCTTGTGTTGTTTAGATTCATACATGGAGGACGTGGGTGAGACGGGACACTACTGGCTGAAAGGTAAGGCCTTCAGATTGAAGAGGGAGAAGAAAATGCTACTTGGTTTACCTTGGAATATTAGCAATCTGTACATAGTCCATACCTTTTGGAATTCATATTTTATCCTAGAATAACCTGAATATCACAAAAATCTATTCCTCACTATGAAAAAAACAGAACATATTGGGGGCTTTGTATTTAGCATTTGAGTGAAATAAATGCTGGTGTTAAAAACAAAGATGAATGGCAAATTGGGAATCAAATTTCCGACTACGGAGCCTGGTAGATTCTATCTACTGAATAAATGTTGAATAAATTAATAAATGGAAAAGCTGGGTTTCCAACTTTATCATGTTTTGAAACTAGATATTCCCAATATAAAACCGAATGACATGTTGTCTAAACTAAAAATATGCTTGTCTCAGGAACTTCACCATGAAGTTGTTTCACTACTGAGAAGTTGCTAGAGAAACGCCAGTGCCTCTGTTCACTCATGAAGTGTACCTGGGTCTCAAGCATGGCCTCACATTGCACGTTCTGTGAATTAGGATGCAAAAGACAGAACTTCAAATGCTATAAATACAGGCAAGATCTACACACAGCTTGAATCAACACACATATCATTCTGATAAAAGATGATTAAAGCGCAGTTGGTAAAAGACAGTAACACAGTAATTTAAAACCACACACACAAGGTGAAAACAAACACTCAAAACTGAGGAGAAGCTGCTAGCGTCAGCAGCATCCACATTCCCATGGCAGTCAGGCTCCTTTCATCGTGGTCAATTCATTAACGGAGGAGAAAAGACAGAAACGAAGGAAAATGCAGACCATCTGCTCGATCCAGATGCAACAGCACATGACTCTTACATCCACAGCTTTTCCCAGAAACTAATGGAGATCGGGTCTCATCTCCCCCGTAGTTCCCCAAAAGAGAGTTAGACATATTTACATCCCAAATAAAAACACCACCAAAATTATTAAATGAGACCTTTCAAGTAACAGTCAATACTTTTACCACTGAAATACACTGATTAAACAGAATACTAAATCAGCATCAGAGAAAATGGGGCTGGATTCTCTGAGCTGTATTCTGCTTAAAAAACATCTTCATTCCTTAAACAGCAAGAACATTTCAGTCCAGTCACCCTAGTTTTAAAAAGACATCAGCAGATAGTCCTTTAACACTGTGTATTTCAAGGAAGGTACATTTCCTTTCTTATAAGAAGAGGTTAAAAAATATTCTTACCTTAAAATTGTGAACCTTTTCATATTTTGGAATTTGCTCATTTTCTTTCAGAGTTGCTCTTCTAACAAGTGATGTCAACTGCGAATAAGCAAAGAGTTTCAGAGGTTGCCAGATTGTCACAGACGACTTTTGAGAACCCAGTTTCATTCCCAAGGCTGCTATCAATAAATCTTGCTGACGGCCCTCTTGTTTTGATTTGTGAACTGCAGCTTTATTAGTTTTCCTACCCGACCAAGACTCTTTGGATGGCATTTTTGGAATTCACAGGAAAGAATAAAACCTATATTGATCTATGTCTGTCGATGAACTCTGTTCAGCTAACAAACGAGCATTCTGCCAGCCAGCACAGAGCCCTGCCCTACAGAGAGCTGCAGAGAAACATCACAGAGGTGGAGGAGGATGATGAAGCACTTCTTAAAAAGAGGTCGACTAACCAGAAAAATTCTTCTTTCTTCTTTTTTTTTTTAAAGGGCTCTATATTTAAGCTTCTGAAAACTTAAGTCTGAACAGAAATAAAGAGTCGATGCTAACATACAAACATTTAGCATCTCTCTATCCCTTTTTAAAAGCCATCCAATTTTGACAAATGATACATTTCTAAAAGCTTTCTTCTCTATTGAATATATTAACATCCATTCTGAATGAAAGATGCCTACATACTGCCTGCAATCAGTTTCTAGCGACAGACACCCAGTGCAGCCCCTAGCAGAGGGTGGGGGAGGGGAGGGATTTGACATGGAAGGCTGCATTAGACTGGTCACTGTAAGAGAGGAGACAGCCAATGAAAATCAAGCAACAGTATTTAAGTACTGTATTCCTCAACTCTGTCTCTGTTTCTCCCTCCTCTCATGTAAGATTTTCTTGCTGGCTCAAGGAAAAAAGAAAACCCACAGTGGGAAGACAATGAGCAATGAATGAGTCATGCATCATTACAAAATGGAATATATTGCTACCTATTAAAAGCAAAGGCAAATTAACATGCAGCACCTGGTTTTAAAAAGAATGCACCACTGCCAGGTAAATTATGAAAGGCTGATCTATACCCCACACTTGGTGCATATGGACTTGGGTTAGTTAACTAAAACCAAATTTTATTAAAGGTGAGCAAAAGCTGATAAAGCATTTTGATGAAAAACAGAAGGAGTTTAACTAGGTACCATTTTCATGTGGAACAAGGAGCATGCATATAATATTGCTAACACTCTAGGGGGGCAGTTTTGTCTCCCTACCATGAATCAGTTGTTTTGTTGTTGGTCTATACTTAAATAGATCTAACTATGTTTTAATTCTTAGCCTTAATATTCATTATTCAAAAAGCTTGAAGCCAAGTCACAGTGGGGGCCAGCTGGGATAATTCCTCATGTACACAGGTCCCAGATGTGGTGTAACTGGGCTTACAGCAAGGACCCTTGGAAGTTTGCTGAGTAGAAAGGGGGGTGCTAGGGTGCTCATGAGTTGAAAGAATTAATATTGTTAAAATGTCTGTACTACCCAAAGCAATCTATAGAGTCCATGCAATCCCTGTCACAATACCAATGACATATTTCACAGAACTAGAACGAATAATCCTTAAGCTTATATGGAGCCACAAAAGACCCTGAATAGCCAAAGCAGTCTTGAGAAAGAAGAACAAAATTGGAGGTGCCATGCTCCCTGATTTCAATCTATACTACAAAGCTACAGTCATCAAAACAGTATGATACTGGCACAAAAACCAGACACACAGCTCAATGAAACAGAATAGAGAGGCCAGAAATAAACCCATGCTTCTATTGTTAGTTAATCCATGACAAAGGAGGCAGGAATATACAATGGGGAAAAGGCAGTCTCTTCAATAAATGGTGCTGGGAAAACTGGACAGACACACGCAAAAAAAAAAAAAAAAGACCACTTTCTTACACTATATACAAAAATGAACTCAAATGGATTAAAGACTTAACTGTAAGACCTCAGACCATAAAATTCCTAGAAAAAAACAGTAAACTTATTGACATCGGTCTTCGCAATATTTTTTGAATGTCTCCTTGGGCCAAGGCAACAAAAGCAAAAATAAATGACACTACATTGTACTTAAAAGGTTTTGAACAGTGAAAGAAACCATCAACAAGATGAAAAGGTGACCTACTGAATGGGAGAATATATTTGCAAATGGTATCTCCCATAAAGAATTACTATCCAAAATATATTTTAAAATCCATACAACTCAACATCAAAAAACCAAATAAAAAAATGGGCAGATGACCTGAATAGACATTTCTCCACAGACAAGCAGATGGCCAACAGACACATGAAAAGATGCTCAATATCACTCACCAACAGGAAAATGCAAATCAGAACCACAATGAGATATCACTCCACACATGTCAGAATGGCCATCATCAAAAGACAACAAGTCAGTCTTGGCGAGAATGTGGAGAAAAGGCGACCCTTGTGCACTGGTGGTGGGACTGTAAACTAGTGCAAGTACTATGGAAAACTGTATGGAAAGTCCTCAAAACATTAAAAATAGAACTATTGTAAAACCCAGCAATTCTACTTCCAGGTAGTTATATGAAGAAAATGAAAAGAGTAATTCAGAAAGACATAGGCACCCCTATGTTCACTGTAGCATTATTTATAATAGCCAAGATAGGGAAGCAACCTAGGTGTCTACTGATGAACGGATAAAGATTTGGTGTGTGTATGTGTATGTGTATGTATAGGTACAATGGAATACTGCTCAGCCATTAAAAAGAATGAAATCTTACCATTTGTGACATGGATGGACCTAGAGACTATGTTAAATGAAATATATGTCAGACAGACAAGACAAACACCATATGATTTCACTCATATGTGCAATCTGAAAAACAAAGCAAATGAACAAATAAAATGAAACAGAAACAAACTCGTAAATATAGAGAAGAAGCTGATGGCCGCCAAAGGAGAAGGTGGTGAGAAGATGTGAAGACAAGGGGAAAGGAATTAAGAAGCACAAACTTCCCGTTATAAAATAAGTCATGGCGATGTAAAGTACAGCACAGGAAACAAGGTCAGTAACATCGTTATAAATATGTATGGTGATAGGTGGTTATGAGACTTATGGTGATCAGAAGGTATGTAAATGTTGATTCACTGTTGCATATATGAAACTAACATAACAGTACGTCAACTATAATTAAAAATAAATTATAAAATTAAAACAATTATTAAAAATAGTTTTTTGAAATAAAAATTTTAAAACAGAAAGTGGGGTGGCTGGGTAATACACTCAAACACAACTCTGTTTAAGAGCAGTACCTATACTGTTACGATGATGCTATCAGAAGCTTCTCACGCTGGTTCCTTAAATGTCTCCCATCTGTTCCCTCATACTATAGTAATTAATTTAACTTATTATGATTCCAATATTACATTGTATTTAAAGAATCTAAAACTCTATATTTAAATGAATTCAGTCCATTTGCTTAGTGCAAACAATTTATCCCAGATTTCGTAATCTGCAGGGGGTATGTGCCCAGTGCAAATTCTCATTTAATTAAGGCATGAAGAGGTCCTTAAACTATGCTAAGTATTGGAAATACCAAATAACTGATTTTCTCAACATTCTCCAATTTTTTTTATTTACTTGAGTCTATAGTCCCTTGTTTTTAAATGATTTCTTTTAAACAATTTCTAAGTTATTATAGAAGTTAATATTTATATCTACAAATATTTCATTTCTATAAATTTATACTCTCATGTGATTAATGAGAGACAAAAAATACTCCCATTTCAAGAGAAAATACAATGGAAAGAATTTTCCTTGCCTAACTTAAATTACTCTTCAGCTGAGACCTAGATAGTCATGTGATGACTAAAAATATAAAGGCCAACCAACTCCTCAGCCATGTGCGACCTGCAGTGAAGTTACCCAGTTCTCAGTAGGCACCAGATAAAAACCGACTGCCATGGCAAATTTGACTGTAATTTTTTTCTCCAACCATGCTTAACAAAATGTTTAAGTACTAGGTTAAAGAAAGCAATCACTCATATAACCCAGGCAGCTTTCTTTTTCTTTTTCTTTCTGAGTATTTCTGATCCAGGGCTTTTATCCCCAAGTATTTCAGCTATAGTAACCAAAATTCAACCAAAGCATAAAAATATTAATGGGAGAGTCATCCAAGAAAGAGACAGACTCATAGAGAGCAGGCTGACAGCTGTTGAGAGGGTGGGCGTTGGGTGGGTGGAGGGATCAAGTGAAAAAGGGAAAAAAAGGAAAACTCACGGACACGGACAACAGAGTGGTGACTGCTGAGTGCAGGTGGGTATGAGGGTATAAAAGGTGATGGATGGAGACCTGACTTGGGGTGATAAATACATAATACAGTGTACAGATGGTGTGTTCTAACACTGTGCGCCTAAAACCTGTATAATTTTGTTAACAGTGGGGAAAATGTAGACAACTGTACTTGAACAACAATAAAAAAAAAGTGAAGAAAATTAAATTAAAAAAAAAAGAAATACTGGATTAACTACAACTGGGGCAGCTACCTAGGGTAGTAAGGAGATATTAAACAGCTCTGGTAAGAAAGTTCTTAGCTTCTCTCAGATGGCTGGGGTGTGGTCACTATTATGCCTTCAATAACTGCAACTATATTTCTACATTTTGCTAAAAAGCTCTCAAGTCGTAAGAACTGCTAACTCTACAATTCAGAATCAGACAAATGTATACTAGATGTCCATATCTATCTACTTAAAGAGTTAGAGTAGCTATAAATTATGATTATCATTTATTAATTATTAAGTACTTATGTGCCAGGCACCCTGTTAAATTCTTTCCATACAGAATCCATTAAATCCAACAAAAAACGCCTACGAGGCATATATCTTATCCTCATTTTATAGCTGAAAGAACTGAGGCCTACAGAAGTTCAACTTCCCGAAGCTGTACAGCCAGCCGGCAGAGGGTAAGAGTGGACTCTTGAACACTGTGCTATTCCCACCCAAGTGAGAGGACACCGGAGTCTGAGGGTAACTGTTTTCTTCTCTCTATCTGTTCAAGGTGGTTTCTCTAGTTATTTTCTTTTCAATTTTGAGGAGTAGTAATAGATGGCAAGGCAGAGCAAGGGACAGTAACAGGGGATGGTAAGAAAAGTAATAGTAACTAAGATCTCTAGATCTCAAGTTTAGTACACAGTACATGCAGTAGACAATGCAGCCTTCTAGTCTCCATTCAAACACCCCCTCCTCCATGAAGGCTTTGGTGATTTGCACAAATCAGATGTGATCTCGCCCTTCTGTGAACCTCAGAGCCTTTCACTTGTTCATTAATTATGAGACATACCACATTGTACCTTACATCACAGTTAACCTGTGTAGCTGCTTATAAAGAATTGCATCTTATACATTTAATATAAGCCTTCAATCTAGCACAGTAGCTTGTACAAATAAAGGTTCAACAAACATTTGGTTAAAAGAATAAAATCAAATGAAGGCGACTATTTCATTGGGAGGGGGGGAGACAATATGTTACAATAAAAAGATGGGATTTGAAATCAGAGCACTGAAATTTGAATCCTGCCCTTAGATTTCCTTGGTGTCTTGGTTACCTCGTCTACACACTATGGATAGTCATACCTACCTAGCATGTACTGGGCAGTTTACAGAGGATGAAACGTAGAAGAGGAAAAGACCGTATGAAGACAGTAAACACTCGCTAAATGATAGTATTAAGGGGGTGCTGTACCAAATAATGCTGCAGGGTATGCTGTGTAGTGTAAGACAAAGGTTTCTGCCCTCAGGAGTCTGTAGATCAGCCTACTTTTGGTTTACACCACACAAACATGACTGGAAACTCCGCCCTTCCCTTTATATTATGGTCTCTACCAAATCTCCCAAATTTTAGTTCTAATCCTATCTTTTAAAAGGTGTAAAATGACATGTATGTTAGTTGAGGGGGCAGGATTGGGGGGGGGGAAGGCCTAAAGGAAAGGAGATTCTCTGCCTTTGTTAAGAGTCCAGGTAACAACGTCGAAGGCTTCATATTGTTGTCCCATTTGTTAGTCACAGCACTTCTGGAAGCATGCTGTATAACGGACATGTTATGGATGACGAAATGCTCAGAGTGACTTGCTCAAGGCCATAGTCAAGAAGATCTGAAGTCCTCCTTGTGTGTGTGCACATGTTGGCTTCAAAGCCTGGCAGCTGTTTCTGCTACCTTTAATGAGAGGAGGAGATAAACCTGAGGTGTTTGGGGTACAGTCCCCTCATATTCTGGTTCTATAAAGTAGAAGGAAATGGCTTCACTGGGTGGGGACAGGGCACTCATCCCACAAAATCATTCTTTCTGGAAACACCCCCAATACCTAGCTTTTTATTTTGACTGGGAACCTTTGGCCTGTCTTAGACTCCGGCCATCCTCGACACTGACATCGCTTCTGTAATATTCACCTGAACGATGGAGAAGCAGATGCTCAGGGCGATTAAGTGCCTCGCCCAAGGTCGACTACCTGGTATGTGGTGAGGAGAGGGTATGACCCCTGGTCTGTGTGACTGCGAGTCTGTGTCCTTCCTCCCACCCTGCCTCTCACATTACCTATGGTAAAACGCAATTTTTGAAAGGCTACCTATCGTTTGAATAAATTTCTGGATCATTTATATTCTAGCATGCCTCAGCACTAGCCATTTCAGTACTGCTTACATCTGAATTTACAGTATCTACCAGATTCATCGTTTAATCAAAAATTTCCAAATGCATTTGAAAACAAACATTAGAGACTTCTATGTAGAACTCTATAAACTCCTTAAGTTATATGGAGATCAATAACTTTTTATTTTGCAGAGAAGCTTACACCTTGCCAGGTTCTGAATTTTTATGTCACTGGCATCAGTCACATCATAATTCCTAACTCGTCTTCATTACATAGCTCGTCTAGGACTAACTTAATATCCATGTAAACAGACAGCAATCAGGCACGCAGATGCATTCATTTCAGTGGACGGTGAATTTAAATTACACTGTAGACACTACCAAACTGCACACACTTTCACATGTCCCCTTATAAACACAAGACATTCGAAAACAATGCAAAGAGAAAAGTACAGCCCTGCATCACTATTCTTTCAAGAAACAACAGAATGATCAAATTCTCCAAGTGACAGTTTTGAGGGGGCTTTCTGCACTCTGCGCGAAGAACCCCAGGCCTGAGGGGTGGGGGCAGCGGCACTCAACCTGGTTTCCGAGCCTCGTTCTGACCGACACCAGCCAAGCCTCTGACTTTTCTAAGTCCCAGCTGCACCAAATGAATCCCACGGTCTTCTCTACATTTTTCACAGAAATTCAGAAGGGAAAAAAAGTTTCACATTCAGCACACAAGGATGTAGAGCTCGGTGTGCTTCCGTGGGGAAGGCCAGCCCAGCTATCTCCAGGGAGTGTCCGCGGGGTCGCGCTGCCTAATTTACTACATGTGGACTCTTGTCCAGTACTCAGTCCTGCAGGCGTGGAAGGTCATTTGTCAGCCCGAGGGGGTCATACCTACTTCTCAAAGGGAGACTGACAGTATAATACGAAGATCATAAAACTGAGAGGTAGAAGGAAAACAATGGTTGTCTAGTTTATACGAGAATATGAGATACAAAGCGGTGACTGTCAGCCCTGTGTCTGGTAGAACACCTACACTGGAAACAAAACAAACTAGGATGCTGATAAGAATGCAATCAGAACAAGTGGAGTGGGTTTCATGAACTGAATATTTAATGCGCAGAGTTAAGACATCTGTTGAATCTTCTACAATTAGAACAGCCTTGCCAATGAACTAGATTACACAGTGTCCGTTTTAAATCGGTGCTTACTTAGATGGACATAAGCAACTTCTGCATCTTTAAGTCTCCTTTTTCCAGGTGTCTCTTTACTATGATTTTTCATATTTCTGCCCAAATATCTTGGGTGGTAATCTTAAAGTTAATTCATAAGAGTCTTATTTTTTTTCCATGTATAAGTTCTTAACGAATACTAGATTATAGCCCCAATATACTGATAACAACTTACATAATAGGATATAATAAAATAATTGGCCAATGTTTTCTTGTCCTGAATTATGTAAGCACAAGTTAATATATATGTAATATATATAAAATTACATAATAAAAGTAAAATATTCTAGTCTAACACTCTCCAGTTTTCGGCCACTGGCAGCGATGGTTGTATGGTGGTAACATTCTTGGTTCCTCTAACAAGAAGCTGAAATTAGCCTCTACGGGAACGTCTCATTTCTGCCCCCTAAATGAACTTGAGGGGATTTTTAGGGACATGTGCCATTAACATTTTGGCTTTTGTTTTACCCAAATTTTTGATACCTATTATCTGAGAGATTTAAGGAAACATTATTGTTCTGTAATAATAGAGATGAAATCAAAAAAGCTCTAACACTGTATCAACAATTAGGGACTTAAAATCCAGTGTAAAATTCTTGTATCATAAATGTTTTCACTATTTCGAAAAGCTTTTAGCTGTAGTTTACATATGGAATACAACTATTGGGTCGGCCAAAAAGTCTGTTTAGTTTTTTTCTATAAAATAAAAGACATATTTTTCATTTTCACCAATAACTTTATTGATTTGGATATTTTGAGTATGTCGGCTGTCTCCTGCTGTTGGCTT